>NW_006160060.1:295759-310290 GCF_000334495.1 Tupaia belangeri chinensis
AGGATGGGGCGGAGGCTGAGGATGGGGCTGAGGCTGAGCATGGGGCTGGGGCTGGGGCTGGGGCTGGGGCTGAGGATGGAGCTGGGGATGGAGCTGAGGATGGCGCTGGGCCCTGGCTGACATCAAGGGGCAAACACACTGAAGGCGAGGGGGTCCTGAGGGTTGGTGCTACAGGTGGGAGTCCCAGGCTGAGAGGGGGCTTCTGGGCTGCCCCATTCCTGGACAAGGCTCGGTGGCCACCGGTTGCCCCCAGCTCCCCTGAGCCAAGGGCCTGGGACCCCCTCCGGCCTCTAGTACTGCAACCCCCTTGTTTGTCTGTTGCATCAGGCCCTAAACTGAGGGAAGGGTGGTCGTCTCTGCAGTCATTAGTCCCGGGCTTGCCTGGGTCTGGGGACAAGAGTGAACGTCCCCACAGTGGCCCTTCCAGCGCCTGCCCCACAGACTCTGGGGTCTGGCTGAAGCTCGCGGTGAGTAGGACCTCCTTGGTGACCCAGGGCCAGTTCTCCTCTGGCGCTAGGACCCTCTGCACCCCCTTGGTCTCCTCAGACCTGATCCTGGAGACCTCCGCCGGTGGCCGAGTCTGCTCCACACGGATCCGGGGCAGCTGGGAGCCTGTGCAGAGGTGGTCCAGCGAGTCCAGGGCAGCCGAAGCCACCACCACAGCGTCCCATACACTCACCGCGGTGCCCAGACGGAGGGGGCGCGGCTTTGAGGGGCGGTAGGTTCTGACTCCATCCATCTGTAGCCGACAGCCAGCCGGGCCTCTCCCTGATGAGCCCAGGGGCCCCATAGCTGGGTGCCAGAGGCTGGTGTCCCGTTGCCTGGCACGGTCGCGGGCCTGATGAGCTGGCCCCTGGGCACCCACGCTGCCTTCCTGTACCTTCACGTCCATTGAGCTGCGGAGACTCCGAGGGGCGAAGTGGATCAGGAGGGGGGTGGCCACAGACCCCACCTTGCTTCTCCCAAAGAGGGCAGTGCTTGGCCTGGGAGGCCCGCTTCCGTGGCCTCGGGGGGCTCCTGGGGAGACTTTACCTTGCTGCTGTTCCACCTGACCCGGGGTCTCTAGGGAAGGCCTGGCTGTGGCCGCCAGCCCTCTGGGTGGCTCTGGGTTCCCGGCGGCAGCAGGAGCTCCCTGGCAGCGTCCTGGAGGGCCTGGCTCTCCCTGCCCCTGGCTCTGCTTCTCTCTGCCACCGCTGACCTGGGGCTTGGGGTGCTGGCCCAGCTCAGCCCCTCCTGCCTGATCAGGCTGGCTCCCCGGGGCTGTGGACACTGGTCTTGCCACTTCCTGGTCCTGCCCAAAGCCAAACCAGTGCAAAGCCAGTGCTGTGGCTGCCACCACAGCCACTGCCAGCAAGACCAGCACAGCACCATCCCAGTCATCGTCCCCATCCCCAGCCCAGCCCCAGCCCCAGAGGGGGCTGTCAGGCTCCATGCTGCCTGGAGAGAGGTGCTGGGTGCAGCCAGGGCAGTCAAGGCTGACCAGCTGCAGAGCCAGCACACAGACCTGGGCTACATGCCCCGCCCCAGGGCTGACCAGTTAAGGTGGACCTTGGCAAGTGTGGGATCTGTGCCTGCACCAGGCTCGGGTGTTGTCAGGAGGGCCTCTTTGGAGACAAAGCACCTGGGAGCAGGAGAAGAGCTCAGGCCTCTCCAGGGGCCCTGGTCAGAAGCTATGCCCACACCGCGGGGCCCGCCCACCTGCTTCTGCCTGACCAACCCTTACATCCCCAAACCAATCCCACACCTCCTCTGATCTGGGCCCAGCCTCCAGGGCTCTTGCAGGGAGGCCTACCCACGAGAGATGTTATCTCTTGCTTTAGCAATTGATGCAGCCCTGATGAAATTACCAGAAACCGGAGAGGCTGATTCCACTGCTCCCACTGCTGGCTGGTGTGGGAGGGGAGGGGACAGTACAGCAGGTGGGCCCCAACATAATGCTGCTCAGGGGTAAAGTGGGGGCTCCCGTCAGGCTCGGTGGGCCAAGGCTGAGGTTCCCACACCCCCTCCAGCAGCCTCTAGACTAAGCCCACCACAGATGGGAAAGGCTTTTCAGGTGAAGGGGGGAAAAAATGAATTTTAAAAAAATCCAGAAGTTATATTTTCCTCTTTGTGGCCAGGTTTGTTCCAACCCACCTAGACCTTCTAGGGTCTCTTGGTCCCTTTCACCTTCCGGCCTGTCTTGACTGCCCCAAAAGGTGCTCTGGCAGGGCCCCGTGGAACCTAGAGCCCAGCCTGCCCTACTGCAGTTGCCTGTCAACCAGCACTGTGACCCTCCAGAGTGCCAGCCTGCCCAGGCTGTCACAGCTGACCTCTGGGAATCCTCAGCTCAGTCCCCAGACTTCCCTAGAGACCACCCTCTACCCCCCATTCTTGGCCAGGCTCAGGCCTCATGGGATGCTTCTGTCCTTAGGTTGTCCCTTGTTTCTTAGGCTGGAGTCCTGTCTCTTCTGTGTGCTTCTCACCTAAGCCCATCTCAGGACTGAGCCTTGGGACAGGTGGCCGGCAGGGCCTGACATGATAACCCAGAGCCCGGCTCAAGACAAGGGCCAGGCCCTGAGATGATGTTTTCCCTCTGGGATGCAGCAGACCTGGGGACTACTCCCTGGCTTGGCAGCAAGGAGAGAGCCTAGCAGTGTCCCTGGCACCCAGCCTGGGCTCCACTGAGCCTCAAGTATCTCACCTGGTCTAGTTCCCTCAGCTCCCCCAGGACTATTAAATGACATGATGGAAAGGGGCGGAGGAGCCCCTGTGCCTTAAGGTGGACCTCAAGCTGAAGAGTTCTGTCTAGACTGCCCCATTCTCCATTCCACCCCAAGCTCTGACTCTTAGTTAAGTTTGGGGCCCAAAGACCTCCCTAGGGTGGAGGCAAAAGTTCCACCTGCACCACCAGTCCACTCCAGCCAGCTTCTGAAGACCCTGTCACCCTCAGCCTGAGCCCCAAGCTGCTATCAGAGGACAAGAGAAGTAGCCAAAAAGTGATGCCTACGGGGCCTCGACAGGGAGGACCGGCCCAGGAAATCATCCCACCCCACACTGCAAGACCACAGTGAGCACTGCAGAGCACGGGTGAGCAGGGACACGCGCGGTCCTCCTCCTGGAGAGGGGCACCTCCTATTGTCCAAACCCCAACATTCTGATGCTCAGGGGTAAAGTGGGGGCTCCCATCAGGCTCAGTGGGCCAAGGCTGAGGTTCCCACACCCCTCCAGCAGCCTCTAGACTAAGCCCACCACGGATGGGAAAGGCTTTTCAGGTGAAGGGGGGGAAATGTTGCCCTGTTTGGAGAGGTTGCCTATCAGCCAGGTGGCCAAAGACATGTGACTTCCCCAAAGTGTGTAGTTGTACCCTCTTAACTCCCCAGAGAGTTGCAATGTGGGACTGCTGGGAAGGTCAGAGCTCCAAACCTAGGAACAAATAGCTGCTCTGATCTTGGTGTTTTAGGAGTCTCCATACTGTTCTCCATGATGGTTGTACTAATTTACATTTGTACCAACAGCACAAGCGTGCCCTGTTCTTGAGGCCAGCAGGTGGTATGGTGGTTACGGCTCTGGACTCCCACATGGCCAACAGCAATTCAAGTGCCAGACCCGGTGGCTTGCATTCTCACTCCCCCAGCCCCCCTGACCAGTCTCTCTCTCTGGTGAGCACATGTGCCCTATAGCAAATTTAAAAATATAATAATAAATAAATAAAATAAAAAGATTTCTTAAGATAAAAAAAAGTGTCTTCATAAGAAGAAGTATTGTATAAATGGGAATGATGATGCAAAGCAAAGGTTACCATATTATTATCTTATTTATGTTTAAAAGTGTGTATTTGTATATGTATATATTTATTTATGTTTAAAAGTGTGTATTTTTATATGTATATATTTACATATTTTATAGATGCCTAAAATACATCTAGAATGATTTTAAGGCTTGGGAAATTTTTTTTTTTTTTTTTTTTTTTTGAGAGGTTTTTGCTATAGGGCACGTGTGCTCGCGAGACAGACAGAGACAGAGAGACAGAAAGCGAGAAATCACCCCCCAGGGGGGATGGCCATGCTGCAATCCCTTCTCCTCCATTCTCCTCTCGGGATCTTGGGCACGCACGCACGTGTGCCGGGCATGAGTTTTTAAGCCACTGGATCTGGGACACGAACTGCAGTTGACTACAGGGGAGTCCAGCGACAGAGCCATTATGCTAACTGCTGGTCCTGGGAAATATTTTTTTAAAGAATTATTTTATTTAACTTTATTTATCCATTTTTTAATTTCAGTTTGACCAGAGAGAAAGAGAGAGAGAGAGAAAGTAAGAAAGCAAGCTAACAGGTTGAGGACTCAAACTGTAGTCAGCCATGTGGGAAACCAGCATCTTTAAACGCCACACTATCTGCCAGCCCAAGGCTTGGGAAATATTAACCCAAGGGCTGGCCCCATGACCTCCCAGTTAAGAGAGCTGGATCCCCCGAAACCAGCAGATGGCATAATGGTTACATCACTGGACTCCCACATGGTTGACTGTGGTTTGAGTCCTGGACCCAGCAGCTTAAAACTCATGCTGGGCTTGTGCACATGCGTGCCCAGAATCCCAAGGGGAGAATGGAAGAGAAGGGATTGTGACATGGGCATCCCCCCAGGGGGTGATTTCTTGCTTTCTGTCTCTGTCTCTCTGTCTTCACAGCGAGTGCACGTGCCCTAAAGCAAAAATCTCACTATAAAAAAAAAAAAAGAGAGAGAGAGAATGAGAGAGCTGGATCCCTCATGGCTGACTGCATAGCGTGAATCCTGGACCAGTGGCTTGAGAAACACTCTAGGTGCACGTCCACATGTATGCTCCAAATCCCAACAGGATGGAGAAATGCAGGAGACATGGCCTTGCCCTGTGAAGATACTTTCTTCCTCTCTCTGGCAAGCACATATGCCTTCTGGGAAAGCAGAGCTAAAATATTCTTTCTTTTTTTTTTTTTGGAGAGGTTTTTGCTACAGGGTGCGTGCGCTCACCAGACAGAGAGAGACAGAGAGACAGAAAGCGAGAAAGAATCTGGTATGGGCACATACATGCCCCAAATCTCAACTGGAAGGAGGGCTGCCCTCAGAGCGCCTCTTGTCTGCAGGCAGGTGCAGACCTGGGTAAATAGCTTCGAAACTGCTGTGTGGTGGTGAACCTCGCAGGGCAAATGGGATAAGGCAGCCCACCTGGCTGGAAGCCTAATAGATCACCCTTATCTTTGAGCTGAGACCATAAAGGATGATGCCTTCAGGGTAAAAGTAATTAAAAAAAAATTTTTTTTTGAGAGGTTTTTCGCTATAGGGCGCGTGCGCTCGCCAGACAGACAGAGAGAGACAGAGAGATAGAAAACGAGAAATCACCCCCCAGAGGGGATGATCACACCACAATCCCTTCTCCTCCACTCCCCTCTCAGGATCTTGGCGAGCCACACCCACGCGCCCAGTGTGAGTTTAAGCCACCGGGTCCAGGACTCAAACCACAGTCAACTACATGGGAGTCCAGCGACATAGCCATTACGTCAACTGCTGGTCCCATAAGAGTAAATTTTTTTTTTGAGAGGTTTTTCGCTATAGGGCGCGTGCGCTCGCCAGACAGACAGAGAGAGACAGAGAGATAGAAAACGAGAAATCACCCCCCAGAGGGGATGATCACACCACAATCCCTTCTCCTCCATTCTCCTCAGGATCTTGGGCACGCACGCACACACGCCCGCTGTGAGTTTTAAGCCACCAGGTCCGGGACGCAAACTGCTGTCGACTACATGGGAGTCCAGTGACATAGCCATTACGCTAACTGCTGGTTCCCCTGTAAGAGTAAATTTTTAAAAATCATTCCCCACGGGGAACCAGCAGTTAGCGTAATGGCTATGTCACTGGACTCCCATGTAGTCGACAGCAGTTTGCGTCCCGGACCTGGTGGCTTAAAACTCACAGCGGGCGTGTGTGCGTGCGTGCCCAAGATCCTGAGGAGAATGGAGGAGAAGGGATTGCGGCGTGACCATCCCCCCTGGGGGGTGATTTCTCGCTTTCTGTCTCTATGTCTCTCTCTGTCTGGCGAGCGCACGTGCCCTATGGCAAAAATCTCTCTCTCTAAAAAAAAAAAAAAAAATCATTCCCCACATGGATTTGAGACCTGGAATCATGTTAGTTGATTTAGGAAACTTCTGTCCTTGAACTTAAATTAAAAAGTCCAAAGTAGTCCTGACACCTAATTAAAATTATCTCATGGGCCAACCCCATAGCTTAGTAATTGGGGGAGCTGGATCCCACACGGCCATCTGTGGTTCAAACCAGCCCCGGAGACTTGAGAAAGAATGTGGTATGGGCGCATACATGCCCCAAATCTCGACAGGATGGAGAAATGGAGAAGAGATTGCAGCATGACAATGCCCCATTAAAGGGTGCTTTCTCCTCTCACTCTTTGTCCCTGTTTCGTGAGCACACATGTCCTCTGGCAATTAAAAAAATCCTCTCAGGCCAGCCAATGGCCTGGTAGTTAAGGCAGCAGGACCCCATGTGGCCAACTACGTGGTTCAAATCCCAGACCCAGTGACTTTAACACATACTAGGCGCACATGTGTGCATGCCCAGATCCCAAATAGATGAAGAGACAGAGGAGAAAGGGTTGCAGCATGACCACGCCCTATGGGAGATGCTCTCCTGTGCTCTCTCTCTCTCTCACAAGAGCATATGCCCTCTGGTAGATTTGTTTTTAAAAATCCTCTCTTGGTACCAGCAGGTGGCGTGGTGGTTAAGGCACTGGACACTCCCACATGGTCAACCATAGTTCAAGGACCTGGTGGCTTGCTTTCTCACTTGCTTTCTCACTTTCCCTCTCTCTCTTTCTCTCTCTGTGTGTGTCTCTCTCTGATCAAGTTAAAATAAATAAATGAATAAATAACATTAAATTAATAATTTTTAAAAATCCTATCTTGGGACCAGCAGGTAGTATGGTAGTTAAGGCTATGGACTCTCACATGACAGACCACAGTTCAAGTCTCAGACCTGGTGGCTTGAAAATCATGCTGGGTGGGGCCAGCAGTGAGTGTAATGGCTATGTCACTGGACTCCCATGTAGTTGACTGCGGTTCGAGTCCCGGACCCGGTGGCTTAAACTCACGCTGGGCACATGTGTGTGCATGTATGCCCAAGATCCCGAGAGGAGAATGGAGGAGAAGGGATTGTGGCGTGGCCATCCCTCCTGGGAGGGGGGGGGGAATTTCTCACTGTCTCTCTGTCTCTCTCTGTCTTTCTGGCGAGTGCACGTGTCCTATAGCAAAAATCTCTCCAGAAAAAGAAAAAAAAATCATGCTGGGCATGTGTATGTGCAGATTCAAGATCCCAGGAGAATGGAGGAGAAGGGATTGCACCCTTGGGGAGTGACTTCTCACTTTCCCTCTTACTGTCTCTAGTGAGCAAACACACCCCTGTGGCAAAACCTAGGAGGAATAAAACTTTCGTATCATTATTTTACTGAGTTGCATTAGACAGCTTCAAGCAGTTGTTTCTAGGGGGTGTCATTCGTGTGATTTACATACCCCGGGCGGCTGTAGCACCTAGAGGACTAGGCTCTTTCTGTTCTGTCTACATACACTCTGAGGCAAAGTTTCTCTGGAGGATCAGTTGTAACTATTTTACATTTGCAGGTCATACAGTCTCTGTGGCATCTGAGCTCTGCCATCACGGCAAGGCAGCCTCAGGAGACGGTGAAACCTGGCCCAGCCTGGCGACCAGCCAGCAGACTGCACTGCCTTGCTGGAAGTCACACAGCCAACCGTGGCCAGACCCCTCAGTCCAGCTGAAAACACACTGGGCATGTGCATGGGTCCCCACGGCCCTGACCAGCTGTGGGGCTAGGGGAAGGGCTCATAGCACGCAGGACTGCCATGGGTGATTCTCGCGTGCACACTCTCCTATGCGCACCGTGTTAATAAATCAACTTTAGCAAAAGAAAAAAGTAAAGAAATGTATGTGGCTGTATTCTAGTAAAACTGCAGAACAGAAGGTGGGGTGGAGTGAGCGAGCTGTGCTCTAAGTGGCCCTTTCGTTTCCATGACCTAGGCTCTGCACGGCTGGTCTGCCTGCCAAACGCCTCCACTTGGATGGGCAGCACCCTCGCTCTCCCACCTGTTCTGTGTGGTCAGTTGTGTTCAGCTCCATTCTCACTTTCTTCTGTTCATTTCTCTGAATTTGAGACCAAAAAGTTAAAATCACATTTTGCAGATTTCCTTGTGGCTAGAGTTCTAGGGTGATGTTGGGTTAAGTGTATCTGTGTGGAGAATCCAGGTCCCTGGGCTAGGAAATCAGTTACCCAAGTCTCTCTCTCTCTCTTTTTGGCACAAGCACTCACCAGAGAGAGACACATAGGGAGAGGAGAAACCACGCTCCATGGGGATGGTCTCACTGGAATCCTTTCCCCTTCATCTCTTCCTCCTTTTGGATTTTGGACATGCACACACACACACACACACACACACACACACACACATGCCCTGTGTGCTTCTTAAGCTACCAGGTCTGGGATTCAAACTGCACAGATGGCCACAACGGATCCAGTAGTCTTAACCATCAGGCTGTTGGCTGGCCCGCCCAAATCTCTTCTAAAACTCAACAGCCTCAAGGCCAGCAGGCGGCATGGTGGTTAAGAGTGCTGGATTCCTACATGGCTGATCACAGTTGGAGTCCTATACCTACCTGGTGGCTTGCTTTCTCATTTTCCCTCTCTCACTCTGTCCCTTTCTGGTCAAATGAAAATAAATAAGTTAAATAAAATAATTTTTAAAAAGACTCAAGGGACCAGCAGTTGGCATAATGGCTATATTGCTTGATTCCTATGTAGTCTACCGCGGTTCGCGTCCTGGACCCGGTGGCTTAAACTCACACCAGGCACATGTGCGTGTGTGCCCAAGATCCCGAGAGGAGAATGGAGGAGAAGGGATTGCAGCATGGCCATCCCTTCTGGGAGATGATTTCTCTCTTTCTGTTTCTCTGTCTCTGTCTTTCTGGAGAGCGCACGTGCCCTATAGGAAAAATAAACCTCTCAAAAAAAAAAAAAAGAAAAAAAAAAACAACTCAATAGACCCAAAGCCACCTTTGGCTCTTTGACTCTTTCACCGCCAGCCCATTCAACAATTTTGTAATGATCCCTTTCATAAATTTATTTCTGTCTTAAGTACTTAAGAGTGACTTCTGTTTTCTCACTGAACCTTGTCTGATAGACCCACAGGCCTGTATTGTTCAGTCTTCACCTCCATAAATTCCTGTCTAAAACTGTATGTTAGCTCCAATTAGAAGCTTAAAAACACACCAGCACTGTGAAAGGAAGAGGAAGTAACATGAAAAGTGTTAACTGGGCTTGCTCAGTGGCACAGGGACAGTGCACTGCTCGGGCAGCACTGGATCCATGTGGGAGCTCATGGACTCGGTCCCCCAACCCCTGTGAATACTGGGGGCTCAGGTCACAGCATTAGACCCTGTTGAGAGTACTTGTGTGTGTCTCTCTCTGTCTCTCACTCTCTTGAAAGAAATACATTTTTTAAAAGTTGTGTTTTTAAAAAATTAGTAAAATGAGGGACCAGCAGATAGCATAATGGCTATATCACTGGACTCCCATATGGTCGACTGAGGTTTGAGTCCCAGACTCGGTGGCTTAAAATTCATGCCGGGGCATGTGTATGTATGCCTGAGACCCTGGGAGGAGAGATGATTGCAGCCTGGCCTTCCCTCTGGGGGTGATTTCTTGCTTTCTGTCCCTCCAGCGAGCACATGCATGCTATAGCAAAAATCTCTCTGGAAAAAAAAGAGGTTATCTAGTGAAGTAAGTAAAAACTCTGAGGTGTTCAAGAGCAGAAAATGTGGGAAGGTGCTATTACACGTGGGGCTCACATAGAACACGCGAAAAAGAACCAAGACGCCACTGGCCCAGCCACTCTGGCACAAGAAGCTAACCATTGCTTGTGGGGTTTTTGTTTATTTGCTATAGGGTGCGTACACTTGTCAGAGAGAATAAGAAAACATCCCCAAGGGGAATGACCATGCCACAATTCCTTCTCTAGTCTCCTTTTAGGGTTTTGGGCACACACGCACTGGCTTGTTTTTTTTCAAGCTGCAGGTCTAGGATTTGAACCATGCATTCGGCTTTGAGATCCAGCTGCCTAACCACCGACTGACCCATCATGTGTGTTTTTGTTTTTGTTTGTTTTTAGTTTTTTCCCATAGGGTGCATGTATTTGCTAGAGAGACACGTATACAGGCAGAGAAGAAAGGTGAGAAATCACTTTCTAGGGATGATGGCCATGCCACAATCCCTTCTCCTCCATTCTCCTCTCAGGATTTTGGGCAAACATGCCCGGCATGATTTTCAAGCCACCAGGTCTTTCATGTTTTAATGTCTAAATCTCTTTTCATTATTTTCCTATTTCAGAATTTTCCTTATTACACTCTCCATTTGAACTTTTTAACTTTTATTATTTTTAAATTTTTCCATAGGGCTGGTGCACTCATCAGAGAGAGATACAGAGAGAGAGAGAAAGTGAGAAAGCAAGCCACCAGGTCCAAGATTTGAACCATGGCTGGCCACGTGGGTGTTCAGATCCTTAACCACCGTGTCACCTAGTGGCCCCTTCGTTTGAACTGTAAATTTATGTTTTCTACTTTTTTCAAACCAGAATCTAACTAGAACTAATTTTTAAAATTAATTTAAGAAGAATTAACATATTTACCAGGACTTACTATCTTATTAAGACCTTGTTTTATATATATCCTTTATTTTTTAAATTTGAATACATTCCTACATAACTCAGCTTTTGATAATTTGGGGAATAAATTTTCTTTTTCTTTTTTTTTTTAGAGGTTTTTGCCTTAGAGGTGTGTGCTCACCAGACACAGACAGACAGACGCGGTGAGAGGGAAAGTGAGAAATCACTCCCCAGGGAGGATGGCCATGCCACAGTCCTTTCTTCTCCACTCTCCCCGTGGACCTTGGGCACACACACACACACACACACACACACACACAGAGGCACCTGGCGTGATTTTTAAGCCACCAGGTCCAAGACCTAAACAGTAGTCGGCTATGCAGGGGTCCAGCAACACAACTGCTATGCTGTAGTTTTGGCCCCAGAGAATGAATTTTCTTTGAAAGTGTAAGAGGTAGTTCTTAATATACAGAAAAAAAAAAAAAAAAAAGGAATGATCTCATATCGAGCAATTATATCTTATCAATTTCCCTTGTTAATCACAGTATTTATTTACTAGTGTATCTTTAGTTTTTTAGGTATACAGCCATATCAGCCAAAGGGGACATTTTATCTCTTATTTTTCAATATTTATACACTATTTTTCTTTTCTTATTGTACTTGCAAAAATCTTGAGGGCAGGGGACCAGCGGTTAGCGTAATGGCTATGTCGCTGGACTCCTGTGTAGTCGACCAAGGTTTATGTCCCAGACCCGGTGGCTTAAAAGTCACGCCGGGTAGGGCGTGGTGGTGCCCGCCCTATGGCAAAAGTCACGCCAGGTGCATGTGCGTGCGTGCCCAAGATCCCAAGAGGAGAATGGAGGAGGGATTACCGTGTGGCCATCCCCCCTGGGGGGTGATTTCTCGCTTTCTGTCTCTCTCTGTCTGCCTGGAGAGCGCACGTGCCCTATAGCAAAAACATCTAAAAAAAATTTTTTTTTTAAATAGCTATTATGGGGGACCAGCAGATGGCGTAATGGTTACATCGCTGGACTCCCACGTAGTCGACCACAGTTTGAGTCCCAGACCTGGTGGTTTAAAACACACCGGGTGCATGTGCATGTGTGCCAAAATCCCAAGAAAAGAATGGAGGAGAAGGTATTGAGGCATGGCCATCCCCACTGGGGCATGACTTCTCTCTTTCTGTCTCTGTGTCTCATTTTCTCTCTCTGGCAAGGACACATACCCTATAGAAAAAACTCTCTCTTTAAAAAACAAAACCTATTATGGGATCAGCAGGTGGTATGGTGGTTAAAAGAACTGGATTCCCACATGACTGACTGCGGTTCGAGTCCTGGACCTGGTGGCTTGCTTTCTCACTTTTCCTCTCTCTCTCTGGTCAAATTTAAAATAATAATAAATAAACTTAAATAAAATAATTCTTTAAAAAGTAGCTATTACAGGGGCCAGAAGGTGGCAGGGTCATTAAAGTGTTGGACTTTCACATGCCCAACTATGGTTCAAGTCTCAGACCTGGAGACTTGAAAATCATGCCAACACATGTACTTGCATGCCCAAAATCACAGAAGGGAGGAGAAAGGATTATGATGTGGTCATCACCCCCCCCAGGGAGAGGATCATTTTTCCTCTCACTGTTTCTGTCTGGCGAGCACACGTACCCTATGACCAAAAAAAAAAAAAAAAAAAAGTACAATGATATATTTTTCTTTTCTTTTTTTCTTTCTCGGTTTTTTTTAGAAAGATTTTTGCTATAGGGCACGTGCACTCGCCAGAAAGACAGAAAGCAAGAAATCACCTCCTGGGGGAATGGCCACACCACATTCCCATCCCCTCTTGGGATTTTGGGCATGCACCCACATGCACTCAGTGTTGAGTTTTAAGCCGCTGCTGTGGGAGTACAGTGACATATTCATTACTCCATCTGCTGGTCCCTCTTTTTTTATTTTTTAAATAAGCCAGAAGGTACATGCACTCACCAGACACAGAGAGGGAGAAGAATGTACCACCTAGTGGGGAATGGTCACACTGCAGCTCCTTCTTCATTCTCCATCAGGCTGGGATTTGGGATGCATGCACACACATCCAACATGTTTTTTCAACTTGCTAGGGTCAGGATTTGAACTGCAGTCAGCCATTTGGGATCTGACTCTCTTAATCACTATGTCACCAGTCAGCCTAGTTATTATATTGATATTTATGTGTTTTTTCTACTGTTTTGTGTTAGTTCCTGTTTCTTTTGCTTGTTCTTTTTTTCATTTAATAAAATAAATACTACATTTTGGGGCTGGCAGGTAGCATGGTGGTTACGGGTGCTAGATTCCCATATGGCTGACTGTGGTTCAAGGTCCCGGACCTGGCAGTTTGCTTTTTTTCTCTCTCTCTCTGTCCCTCTCTGGTCAAGTTAAAATAATAAGTGGATAAATAAACAAACAAATAAATAAAGTTAAATAAAATAATTATTTATAAATAAATAAATAAATAAATACTAAGTTTTGAGGCCAGCAGGTGGAGTGGTAATGAAGGCACTAGACTCCCGCATGGCCAACTATGGTTTGAGTCCCAGACCTAGTAGCTTGAAAAATCACAACAGGGGGACCAGCAGTTAGCGTAATGACTATGTTGTTGAACTCCCATGTAGTCGACCGAGGTTCAAGTCCTGGACCTGGTGGCTTAAACTCATGCCGGGCGCGTGTGCGTGCATGCCCAAGATCCTGAGAGGAGAATGGAGGAGAAGGAATTGCGGCGTGGCCATCCCCCCTGGGGGGTGACTTCTCACTTTTTACCTCTCTGTCTCTCTGGCAAGCACACGTGCCCTGTAGCAAAAACCTGTCCAAAAAAAAGAAAAAAGAAATCACACCAGGTGCATGTGCATGTGTGACCAAATCCCAAAAGGAAAAGAGAGAAGGGATTACGACATGGCCATTGCCGCTATGGGGGTGATTGCTGATGTTCCCTCTGTCTCTCTGGCGAGCCCATGCACCCTATAGCAAAATCCTAAATAAATAAATAAATAGTAAGTTTCTTTACATTTTTCTTTATTAATAATGAAGTCTCTTTTTTTCTTTAAATTTTGCTATAAGGCATGTGTACTCGCTGGAGAAACAGAGACAGAGAAAGAGAAAATGAGAAATCACCTCCTGGGAATGATGGCCACATCACAATTCTTTCTCCTCTATTCTCATCTCAGGATTTTGGGCACACACACACATGCACCAAGTGTGCTTCCTAAACCACCAGGTCCAGGAGTCAACTTTCAGAGTCAGTCATGTGGGTTCCAGCTACCTTAACCACCATGCCACCTGACTGGCCCAATAATGAAGTCATTCTAAAGCTATAAATTTTCCTCTGAACACAGCTCTAACTGTATCCTATAGGAGTTAGGTTTGAAGGGAATCTATCTTTGCAGCGTTTTATATAACACTGTTTGTACCTTGGGACTAGAATTTATTTTCTTTTCCTTTTTATTTTATTTATTTATTTTAGGTTTTTCCCATAAAAGGTGTGTACTTGCCTGAGAGACAGAGAATAGAGAGTAGGAAAGTGAGAAACCACAGCCAGAGGAAACGGCCACACCACAATCCCTTCTCCTATATTTTTCTCCTGATTTTGGGCATGCACATACACGCATCCAACATAATTCTCAAGCCACCAGGTGTCCCGACCCGGGGGGACAGCCGAACAGGTTTCCTGAGTGAAGGAGTGAGAGCCGGGACAAGCGGCGTAGTGTTACAGCACGGAGACGACAGTGTCGTCCGTTTATTGTGGGTAGCACGGTACAGCACAGAGATGACGCAGTGTCGCGTCGTCTACTGTGAGCAGCACGGAGACAACGCGGTGTCACAA
>NW_006160060.1:310700-313771 GCF_000334495.1 Tupaia belangeri chinensis
TCACAGCTCTTCAGGGTCGCGTCGTCTACTGTGAGCAGCACAGAGACGACGCGGTGTCACAGCTCTTCAGGGTCGTCCGGAGACGATGTAGTGTTACATCTCTTCAGGGTCTCCCAGGTCGTCTGGAGACGATGCAATATCAGCTCTTCAGGATCTTCAGGGTTGTCTGGAGACTGCGCGGTGTTTCAACTCTTCTGGCTCTTCAGTTGTCCTCTTCCTGGTCATCGTCTGGCTACTGTGGGCCAGGCATCCTGGTTATATACACTCTGGTGGGTTGTAAACGGTGGGCCGTGATTGGTTGCCTTTGGACCAATCATGAGGTGCTGGATATGCAAATTTGAGGGATTCTAGTGGCCAATCAGAGCAAGGTTTCAAAGGTCAGGTTTTTGGAAGGGAACCAATCATGGTAATTGTTTGCTCTCTGAGAAACCTCAGCAGACTGGCTGGTACGCAGCTTCCCACAACCAGGCCCAAGATTCAAACTGCAGTCAACTATGTGTCTAGCACCTTAACCACCAGGTCACTGGCCAGCCTCTAGGATTTCTTTGATTCAGAGACTTTTTTTTTTTTTTGCTATAGGGCACAAACACTTGCTGGAGAGAGACAATGACAGAGAGAGGAAAATGAGAAATCAAAATCACACACACACACACACACACACACACACACACACGGGAGAATGACCACACCAAAATCCCTTCTCTTCCATTCTCCTCTTGAGATTTTGGGCACAACTGGTGTGATTTTCAAGCTACTGGCCCAGGACTCCAATCCAAATTGGCTGTATGGGATACAACCACCTTAACCTCTCTACCACCTGCTAGCCCTGATATACAGACATGATGATTTATTGAGGCCAACAGGTGACAGAGAGGTTAAAGCACTGGATCCCACACAGCTGACTGTAGTTCAAGTCCTGGATCTGGTGGCTTGAGGATCACATCAGGCGCATGTGTGTGCATGTTTAAAATCCCAGGAAAAGGGATTGCAGCATGGCCATCACCCCTGGGGTTCTTACTTTCCCTCTCTTTGTCTCTCTAGGGCTGGATCCCATATGGCCAACATGCAGTTCAAGTCCCAGACTGGTGGCTTGAAAAATACACCAGGTACGTGTGCACACATGCCCAAAGTCTCGAGAGAAAAATAAAGAACAAAATAATAGTAAATTAGATTAAATTAAAAATTTTTTTAAAAAGGGGGGAGAGTAGTGAGTGGCATGATAGTTGGGGTGCTGAATTCCCACATGGCCTACCACAGTTCAAGTTCCAGACCTGGTGACTTGCTTTCTCACTTTCTCTGTTTCTCTTTCACATGTGTGCATACATGCCCTATAGCAAATTAAAATAATTAAATAAATAAATAAAATTAATAATTCTTTTAAAAAGAGGAATGAAGGACAAGGGGTTGGAAAGCCAATGGGTACTTTCTCACTTTTCCTTTTTCTGTCTCTCTCCAGCAAGCGTGTTCCCTAGAGCAAATTAACAAAGAAATGAAAAGTAAGATATTTGTTAATTTCTAAGAATTTTATTTCATTTTTTACATTTTATTATATGCTTAGAATTGTGCTGAGTTGTGATCAAATCATGTTCTATGATACCTCTATTCAGTTTGTATGATTATTTTGTGGTCCAATACATGATCATTTTTCATGTGTAATCTATGGGTTTAAATAGATGCAAAATTCTCTCTGCACATAACTGTCAAATAATTAGCTGTTTGTATTAGTCAACTGTTTTATTCCCACACTCGTTTTTTTTCTTTCTAAGAATTAATTTTTGGGACCAGCAGGTGGCATAATGGTCACGTAGCTGGACTCAACCGCAGAACGAGTCCAGGACGAGCCTTAAAACTCAGGCTGGGCCCAAGTGAGAGCCTGCCCAAGATCCTGGGGAGAGGATGGAGAAGGGATTGCAGTGAAAGGGGGAGGGTGATTTCTCCCTTTCTCTCTCTCTCTGTCTTTATGTCTCTCCAGCGAGTGCACTCACCTTATAGTTAAAATCTCTCTGGGGCGGCAGGTGGCGTGGTGGTTAAGGGCGCTGGACTCCCACTTGGCTGATCACAGTTTGAGTCCTGGACCTGGCAGCTTGCTTTCTTACTTTCTCTTTGTCTCTCGCTGGTCAAATTAAGAAATAATAACAAATGGAATTAAAGAAATAAATATGTTTTTTTGGGACCAGCAGTTAGCGTAATGGCTATGTCGCTGGACTCCCACGTAGTCGACCACGGTTCGAGTCCCGGACCCGGCGGCTTAAACTCATGCCGTGTACGTGTGTGCCAAAGATCCCGAGAGGAGAATGGAGAAGGGATTGCGGTGTGACCACCACCCCTGGGGGGGTGATTTCTCGCTTTCTGTCTCTGTCTCTCTCTGTCTGGCCAGCGCACACGCCCTATAGCAAAAACCTCTCAAAAAATATGTTTTTTAAAATCTCTCTCTAAAAAAAGTTTTTAAAATAATTATTTTATTTGTTAGCAGTAGTTTTAAATTTGCTATAGGGCACATGAGCTCACCGGAGAGGGATAGGAAACAGCAAGCTGCCCGGCCCGAACCTGAACCGAGGTCCGCCACCTAGGAGTCCACCACCACACCTGGTTTTTCTGTCTGCAACTGTGCCCACTTCCCGAGAGGTTGCACATTGGCGTGACTGAGGCCAGGGCTCCACCGCACCGCCTGGTACAAGAGGAGGGTGTAGGTCCCGCAGGCGGAGAGGGAGGAAGCTAGGTTGGGGCCAGTCGGTTGCCAGGAAGCGGGACCGGGACACAATAGGGTCTAGGAGTTGGGCGGGGCAGGGCGGTGGGGGAAGGACGATCCAGCCCCCCTCCTCAGGCAGGTGGGTTTCGGCTGGCCGGCTGGCCCCGCAGGGCACTCCCAACGGTCCTAAACTCTCCCGCCCTCCGCCGTGCCCGCGGAGCGCCCCTCCAGATGCCGGTGCCCACCTGTGCGCGCACGTGCAGCCCCTGCCGAGCGGGTTCCGGGGGTGGGCACGCAGGAAGCCCGGACGCCCGCCCCGCACCCCGCCCCAGCGGGCCGCAGCTGTTTGTTTCCTGGCGTCTGGGAGACGCGACGGGCCCGC
>NW_006160060.1:314204-314785 GCF_000334495.1 Tupaia belangeri chinensis
CGGCTCAGCACCCCCGGGGCCCCGGGCTCCCTGACGCCCAGCAGCACGGGGAGGCCACCTGGGGACCTCCCTCCTGGACCCCGGCCTCTTTCGGGCACCGTAACTCCCTGTGTTCGGTACCGCCACATCCGGACCTCACACCCAGAACCGAAGCTACGAACTGTGGCTGCGATTCCCCCTGGTCTCGGAACCCCAGCCCCGTCCCCGGTGGGCCTCCCACCCGGTTCCGGCCCACACCTTTGATCTTCCCCGCAGGCAGGTACTTCCCCGAGCGAGCCGGGAACGCGACGTACCCCAGCGCGCCCCGGCACACCATCGCCCCCCGGAACTGGGGTGTCCACGCCGACCAGCAGACCCCAGGTGAGGCCAGAGGCCACCAGGCACCGCGGCCCCTGCCGCCCGCAGCGGGAGCCCCACGGCCCACCCTCTGTCCCCGCAGGCCCCGGGGCCTACACGGTACCCTCGCTCCTGGGCCCTCGCGTGGTCGGCAAGGTCTCGGCGCCCACCTGCTCCATCTACGGCCGCCGCGCGCTGGGGAGCGTCTTCGAGGACCTCAGCAAGGGGCGGGGGGGCGGCCGGGG
>NW_006160060.1:316504-319640 GCF_000334495.1 Tupaia belangeri chinensis
CGGCCGGGGTTACCCCCCCCCGCGCCTCCGGCTTCCCAGGCTCGGCGAGCTGCCCCAGTCCACCGCCAAGGCGGGGCGGAATCGGGCCAAACCTGAGCAGGACGGGTGAGGGTTGCAGTACTGAGCAGGTACGGGCCGGGGACGGGCTGTGAGGCCCAGATGCGGGAGCCAGACACAGACCCGCGCCAGAGGGGCAGATGCGGGTCTGACAAGGCACGAGGCTGCAGAGACTGGGACACCCGCAGTGGCAGGTTCCAAGGGCGTGTCGCACCTACAGGCCCGGAGCAATGGCGGCACCAGTGACCCCTGGAACCCCGGCCTTACTCGCCCCAGTTGCGCCTAGTGACTTCTCAGGGGGAGGGCCCTGGGGACCTCCTGCCGCCTCGCCAGAGCCCAGGCAGCTCCCAGAGCTGATACGCATGAAGCGAGACGGACTCCGCCTGAGCAAAGGGGACATCAGGGCCTTCGTGCGCGCTGTGGTGGACGGGAGCGCGCAGGGCCCGCAGATCGGTGTGTGGACAGGGCTGGACCCCCTGACCCAACCTTGATCCCAAGTCCCATGGGGACATCCGACTCCAGAAACCGCTGCCCTGGGGCTGGCCCTAGGCACCCCACCCACACACTGTGGTCCCCCACACTTAGGGGCCATGCTGATGGCCATCCGGCTGCGGGGCATGGATCTGGAGGAGACCTCAGCGCTGACCTGGGCCCTGGCCAAGTCTGGGCAACAGCTGGAATGGCCAGAAGCCTGGCACCATCAGCTTGTGGACAAACATTCCACAGGGGGCGTGGGTGACAAGGTCAGCCTGGTCCTGGCACCAGCCCTGGCTGCGTGTGGCTGCAAGGTTAGAGACAATGTCCTCTTCAGACAGGGACTCTGACCCCAGAGAGTCAGCAACCCAGCCACCACAAGCCATTCCCCAGCCCAAGCCTGACCCAGACAGGGCCTCCAACACCCAACACCCACACAGAACAAGTTCTACTGTCTGGACAGCACCCCCTTCTTCTTGGGCACCCCAGACGGGACTCCCAACCCCAAGGAGGAGCTGATCGCCTCTCTCCCTCTGTCCCTAGAGCTGGGCACCAGCCTCTATCCCATTCACCCCCACCCAGGAAGCTTACCCACCGAAACTGCCCAGCAAATACTTTCAAATTCCAGCTGAGTCCTAACCAGGAGGGTGAGGGGGCCTTGTGGGAGGAGAGGGAGGCAGGTGTGCTAACGCCCTGTGACGGCCACAGGTGCCAATGATCAGCGGCCGTGGCCTGGGGCACACAGGGGGCACTTTGGACAAGCTGGAGTCCATCCCTGGGTTCAGTGTCACCCAGAGCCCAGAGCAGGTAGATGTCGACCAGTGATTGGTCACTAATCTGAGCTGGTAAAGGCACAATCACTTAACAGTTCCTGGTGGGTCACTAATCAGGCGACGCATATGGGCACCCATCACAGCTATGCATAGGTCCTTCTAGGGACTGGACTTTGGGCAACGGCATTCATGGAATTTTATCAAGGTTAATGGGGACTTGGATGAAATCACTGATGGGCCACTGATCATTAACCTTGACCAGGACCATTGACTGGTCAATGGCAGAGTCCCTGCTGAGGGTTATCATAATCGGTCATTGGTTACTGACAGTCGCTGCTGGTCATGGACTTGGGCCTGTGTCAAGGCTGGTGAAGGGTCACTGGGGGTTTGGGGGTGCCCAACCAGATGCAAGTGCTGCTGGAGCAGGTGGGCTGCTGCATTGTGGGTCAGAGTAAGGAGCTGGCTCCTGCAGATGGAATACTGTATGCAGCGAGAGATGTGACGGCCACCGTGGACAGCCTGCCCCTCGTCACAGGTGACCTGACCTGCAGGGCTGCCTTCTCCAGTTAGAGCCCTGCTCTCCAACCTCACCATCAGGCTCCTCTCATTGAGCTAATTTTACTGTGGGATTCTCCCAGCTACAGCATTGCCTGGCAGGTTGCTGGGGGGTGGCCTAACTGATGCCCACACTAGCCATTGTCCCCCATCCCAGGGTTGTAGACTCCACTGACCCCAGAGCCTGCATCCCCACTCTCCTAGGAAGCTCCAGCCTCTCCATTGTCTGGGACCCCCTTTACCTCCCCCACAGCCTCCATCCTTAGTAAGAAGGCAGTGGAGGGACTGTCTGCTCTGTTGGTGGATGTTAAGTTTGGAGAGGCTGCAGTCTTCCCTGGCCAGGAACAGGCCAAGGAGCTGGCAAAGACACTGGTGAGCTGTGAGCCCGTGGGACCCCGTTGGGGGGCGAGTCTGCACTGGGCCCAGCTTTCCTTCCCACCTCGTGTCCCCACCTGCCTGTCCACTCAGCAGGCTTGCCTGGCCCCAGCTTCCCAGTGGCAGTTCCTCATTTCAGCACACCCTGGAGCATCCCTCCACTCCAGGCAAAGCGCTAGGCCTCCTGTCCCCTCCGCAGAAGGGAGCACATCCGTCGTTTCTGGTCCCCACCGCCAACCTTCCCTGACCTCACCTTGAGAGGAGCAGTACACACTGAGCTGAACCTCCGCAGGTTCACGTGGGGGCGGGCCTGGGGCTCCGCGTCGCTGTGGCCCTGACCGCCATGGACAAACCTCTGGGGTACAGTGTGGGCCACAGCCTGGAGGTGGAGGAGGCGCTGCTGTGTATGGACGGTGCCGGGCCGCCGGACCTGCGGGACCTGGTCACTAGGCTCGGTGAGGCGAGCGGGTAAGGCATGGGCTCGTGGGCTCCGGACTACAGAACCCCCACCCCCCTAAGCTCCGCCCTGCCGGTAGGGGGCGCGAGCAGGAGACAGACGAAAAAAAAAGCCGACGGCGCTGCCCGGGTGGCTGCGGCGCTGGACGACCGCTCCGCCCGTGGCTGCTTCGAGCGGATGCTTGTGGGGCAGGGCGTGGACCCAGGCCTGGCTCGAGCTCTGTGCTCTGACGGCGCTGCCCGGGTGGCTGCGGCGCTGGACGACCGCTCCGCCCGTGGCTGCTTCGAGCGGATGCTTGTGGGGCAGGGCGTGGACCCAGGCCTGGCTCGAGCTCTGTGCTCTGGGCCCCCGGCGCAGCTCCGGCAGCTGTTGCCCCGCGCCCAAGAACAGGAGGAACTGCGCGCACCCGCGGATGGTGAGCGTCCCTCGACCCCCTCCCCATGCC
>NW_006160060.1:319954-321649 GCF_000334495.1 Tupaia belangeri chinensis
AGAGCAAAAATAAAGCCGGACAGCGGAGAAGCCGTGTTAGTTCTTGGACTGGCGGGGCCTCGGGGTATTGGGGGGGCGGGCAGGACAGCAAACCGCTTCCTGCGCACGCGCGGCCCCCGCACCGCTAACGCATGCGCCCTGCGTCGAGCGTGGCGGCAGCGCGAGTTTCGGGCGGGGGGCTAGACCGCAAGCGCGAGTTCCGGGCGGAGGGCTAGACCGCAGAGCCGCGGGATCGAGGTGCGGACGCAGGGGCTGGCCGGGGCCGCAGGTGAGGGACCCAGCGGCGCCCTTGGGGCTCGGCGCCGTGCAGGCTTCCCGGCCGGGGGGGCGGAGGAACCTGCTGGCTGCGTTCTCATTACGCCTAAGGACTAGTGCCGAGGCCAGGCCTGAGCCAGGAACCAGCCGGTCCTCAGCAAGTGAGCTGGTGACGGGGCCCTGAGACCTCTACCCAGCAAACCTGAGGTCTCCTAGATCAGGCTGCAAAGACAAAGTCGGGGCCAGGGTGTGCTGCTGGGGAACCCGGACATGGCATTTTAGGACAAGAAAGGTCGTGTCTGTCCAGAGTTGGGGCGGGCGTACTGTTCGTGGTGCAGGCTTCCTGAGCCAAGTGGGGAGCAGGGACCGGAGCCTCGGATGAGGTTTTTGGTGGGTACCTATGTGGACCGGCCACTTCCTGAAGTGGGCACATGGGCTCTGGAAGATTTAAGGTCAGCTGGGTATGGAGGGAGAGGATTTGGGTCCAAAGTTCCAGGCTCGGGTTTATGTCCTGTTTACCTGTCTCTGGGAAGGTGCAGAACAGGTGAAGTGGTCCTGAGGAAGCAGGGAAGGGCTGAAGGATAAGAAAATGCTTATTGCAAATAGACACGAGATCAGGAGTCAGGTAGGGAATGCACCTGGGCACTGGAAGCCCAGCTGTGGCACAGGTGCAGTGAGGTTCCCAGGTGGAAGGACAGGAGGGACACACATGGAGCTCACCCAATGTGGGTCTTTGGTGATGCCTAAAGTCCAACTGGAGGTTTCCCCAGTGGAGCCAAGTGTGGGGATGGCCCCCATGTGGGGGCAGATTAGGGCCCTCTGCCTTGTGGCCTGACATTTGTGCTCTTTTCCAGGAGGATCAGGTCAATGTTGCTGGCCCAGGGACCCAAGGCTTGGCAGGGGGTCTCAAGACTCCGCTCTCAGCTCAAACCCTCAGTCCTCCCTAGGGCCCTAGGAGGTGAGGTCATGTGTATGAAGCCCCAGTTCCTGTCAAGCCAAAGTTCTGCAGGGCCAGACCGGCCCCTGCGCCCCAGGCTGCGGACTAGGCTGTTGGTGACTGTCTTGTTTGGAGCCGGGCTGGGCTGGGCCTGGCTGAGCGCTCGGGCAGAGAAGGGGCGAAGGCAGCAGCAACAGCGCACAGAGGCCCTGCGCCAGGCTGCTGTGGGCCAGGGGGACTTCAGCCTGCTGGACCACCGAGGCCAGGCTTGCTGCAAAGCCGACTTCCGGGGCCAGTGGGTGCTGATGTACTTCGGCTTCACACACTGCCCTGACATCTGTCCAGATGAGCTGGAGAAGCTGGTGCAGGTGGTGCGCAAACTGGAAGCTGAGCCCGGCCTGCCCCAGGTGCAGCCTGTCTTTATCACCGTGGACCCTGAACGAGACGACGTCGCAGCCATGGCTCCGGATATCCAGGACTTTCATCCCAGGCTGGCCGGGCCA
>NW_006160060.1:322558-330137 GCF_000334495.1 Tupaia belangeri chinensis
TGTCTTTACCACCGTGGACCCTGACCGAGACGACGTCGCAGCCATGGCTCGGTATGTCCAGGACTTCCATCCGAGGCTGCTGGGCCTAACCGGCTCCCCCGAGCAGGTGGCCCAGGTGAGCCGCAGCTACCGCGTATACTACAGCGCAGGCCCCAAGGATGAGGACCAGGACTATATTGTGGACCACTCCATCGCCATCTACCTGCTCAACCCTGACGGCCTCTTCACCGACTACTACGGCCGGGGCAGGTCAGCGGAGCAGATCGTGGACAGTGTGCGGCGGCACATGGTCGCCTTCCGCAGCATCCTGCTCTGAGGTACTGCCATTAAAATGGGATGTTTAGCCCATGTGTGTGAGCGGTGCCGTCAGTCCTCTTCTCAACAGCGCGGGCCTTCTTAAGGACTTCCTCAGGTGGGGGGTAACATTGCTACTTTATTAGGCTGGGCCAGCCCGGGAGTGACACTGTGGCCGGCAGGTGTGCGGCTCCTGAGCACACCCCGGCAGTACAAATGCTCAGTGCTCTGCACTCAAGGCTGGGCCATGGAGGGGGCGGCGTAGGTCTGGAAGCGCTTATGGGCTCGCTGGTGTGTGAGCAACCTCAGGGACATGGTGTCCACAGCTGCATCCAGCCCTGGCTGCTGGGTAATCTCCACCGTGTAGTCATTGGCCTGCAGAGGTCAGGCATCAGTGGGTGCAGGGACCATCTCTCCTCCCCACACACCCAGGGCCACTCACCAGCTGCAGGGAGGCCAGCATGGAACGGCACACCTCAAAGGCAGGCTGGCCGGCCACCAGTTCCGCAAAGGGGCACCACTCATTGAGCCGCGGAAACTGAGAGACCACCTGGTCCCCATAGGTGTGGATATCAAAGGGCACGTGCTGCTCCTGAGCAGGGACAGGGAACACTGGTGATGCAGGGGCAAGGCCTGATGCCCACAGTTGCAGCCTGCACCCCACCTCACCTGCTCCTGGAGTAAGGGCTGGATGGTGCCCTCCCAGTCCCTGATGCGCTGGCTCAGCTCCGTCTCCCGGACAAACTTCTGGGAGGTAGCGATGAAGAGTTCCTAGGGAAGGACCACAGAGGCTCCTGTCTTTCATGCAGAGCCAGGCACCCCGCTGCCTTTCCATTCTGACCCAGACCTACCACATTCCTTCGAACCAGCTCCTCATAGCTCAGGGATGCCTGCACACCCTCTGCTTCTGGGGAAGGAACAGCTGTGAGCCAGCCGTGGCTTTGGGATGCCCCCTGCCTCCACCCCCACGCAGCCCTACCCAGATCAGCCGCTTCCCTGGGCTCTGCTTCCTCTGGCTCCACGTACTCCTCAGGCTCCAGAAAGTCATCTGCCAGGACACAGAAGAGAACCCCATGGCACCTGGTCAGCCAGCAACAAGTGTGAGCCCCCAGCAGACACTCACCTGCAGCCCCAAGGTCCTCCAGGGAGTCCTCCAGGCGGTCGTCCTCTGCAGGCCATAGCCCCTCCTCAGCCCTTGGCAGCCACCGTGCGGACACCTGTGCAGAGCGTTGTGAAAGGCACTGCCACCCCCACTGGGTCCCCCAGGTCCCAGAGCACAACCATAGCCAGAGCTCACCTCTCTCCTCTGCAGCTCTCGGAGTGTCTCCAGCTGCTCCTTCACATGCGTCCAGTACAGGACCTCCATGTCTGCAGACAGAGGCCCCCATGAGCTCTCCCCATCTTGCCCAGGGCCTCAGGTGGCTGCAGGTAGGGAGTCAGGAAGGCAGAGTGAGGTAGCCCAGCACCCGGCCTCACCTGCGAAGGATGGGCCCTTTCGCCGGGGCCTCCTGTGGTCAGCATGGTCAGCATCTGCAGAGAATGAGAGCAGCAGGAAATGGGCAAGGCTCCACCCTGCCCTTGGGTCACGGGGGCTCCCAGGACTGGGGAGAGTGCTTCCCTTGCCCACCCCTCCCCACTCACAGGCAGCCAGGTACCACTGGTGGAAGTCCTGCAGCTTGGTGCTGCCCTTCCTCTTGCGCTTCTGTCCTGGAGCCTCCTCCACACAAGGGGGTATAGAGTAGGGTTTACCTGTGGGCAAATGGAGACTGTCTCAGAGCAGCTGGGCCATTGGGGTACAGGGCCCACCCCACCCCAGCAAACCCAGCAGAGTACCAGAGGAGAGTTGCCGCCACCCTGTTACCTTTCTTGAAGGGCTTAGAGTCCTGGGAGTCAAAGGGGTCCAAGCTCTTCCAGGGGTCTGGGGTCTCCTGAGCAGAGGGCACAGCAGATGCTGACAGGGAACACTCCCCACCCAAAAACCCAGACACCAAGTGTAGTAACAGTCCACAGCTCAACTTGGGGCTAGAGGTGTGCTGCCAGGCAGAGAGCAAGCTCAGGATACCAGGAGAGGGACCCACACTGCTCCGAGGGGGATTCTTCAGAGACAGCAGGTAGGGTGGCCACAGCTCGAAGCTGGAGCACCAGCTCCCCACATGCCCCATCAGGGTGGGGCTAGGGCCCCCATACACCTCACCTTCAGCTGGGACATGGGCTCCACAGCCACCTCTCGTTCCCGAAGCATGTACCTCCTGGGCAGGGCAGCACTCTACAAAGAAACAGCCACAAAGCCCTGTCCTGTCCTCTCCACCCAAGATTCTGGGTACTCTGCAGCCCTGCCCTGGGCTTAGTGTCAAGAACCCTGCAGGAGCTCTCCCTGTGAGCAGGAAGTTCACATAGTTCAAAGATGTAAAGGTAGAACAGAAACTAAAGATAAGGTGGTTAAGGCGCTGGACATTCCCACATGGCCCCCCCACAGTCTGAGTCCCAGACCTGGTAGCTTGCTTTCTCACTTTCCTCTTCTCTGTATGTCTGTCTTTCTCTGGTCAAATTAAATAAAATGAGGGGCCAGCCAGTGGTGTGGCAGTTAAGGTGGTTAAGGTGGATTCCCCCATTGCCAACTGTGGTTTGAGTCCCGGACCTGGAGGCTTGATTTCTCCCTTTCTCTCTCTCTCTCTCTGTCTCTCTCTGGTCAAATTAAAACACTAATAGTAACACATGAAATCTAATAAATAAATAATCCTTTAATAAATGAATGAATGAATGAATAAAATCAAATAATTATTAAAAAAAAAAAAACAACCTTAGACAAATTTTGGGATATACAGACTAGTAGTCATAGAAGACTTTTTCTTTAACAATACAAAAAAGAATGGAATTTAACAAGTGTCCTGTCACATGCCCACCAGAATTAAGAAATGTTAACATTTTCTCCTGTATGTCAGGCTAGGTATTGTTTTTCTCAAAAGCCTTGCCATAGGGCATGTGCGCTCACTAGAGAAAGAGAGGAAAAGTGAGAAATTACCCCCAGGGTGACTGCCACACTGCAGTGTCTTCTCCATTCTGCTTCTGGGATTTTGGGCATATATGCACAGGCCCTTGGTATGGTCTGGGACTCGAACCACAGTCAGCCCTATGGGAGTCTAGCACCTTACTACACCACCTACTGGTCCCCAGGCTGAGTATTTTAACAGATAGAGTTTCTCAGCGTGGGACCAGCAGTTAGCGTAATGGCTATGTCGCTGGACTCCCACGTAGTCGACCGTGGTTCACGTCCAGGACCCGGTGGCTTAAAACTCATGTCGGGCACATGTGCGTGTGTGCCCAAGATCCCGAGAGGAGAATGGAGGAGAAGGGACTGCAGCGTGACCATCCCCCCGGGGGGTGATTTCTCGCTTTCTGTCTCTCTGTCTGTCTGGTGAGTGCACGTGCCCTATAGAGAAAACCTCTCCAAAAAAAAAAAAAAAAAAGAGTTCCTCAGCTTGAAGTCAGACAGCTGACTTTTGGGGGTTGAGGCAGGCAGCAAGGGCCTCTAGACCTGGCGTCCTGCTAGCCTGACTACAGCAGTCAACATTGGAGACCAGCTGCAAACCCAGGGAGCCCTGAGCCCCATGGACAGACCCTGCAATACCAGCCCAGCCTCTGAGGCAGTGGCAGGGCGTCCGCTCCCTGCAAACCCAGCCCAGCCTCTGAGGGAGTGGCAGCTGCTCAGCTCTCAGAAGAGGGGCCTGGAAGCTACATATCCCGTGGGCTTCCCCTGCAGCGCCCAGAGTACAAGATCAGAGAGGACTGAGGCCAGCAGGCCTGGCGGCACCGTCCCCCAAATGGAACTCAAGCTCTCTGGGTCTCATGGGGGGGCCTACCTGCCGCAGGCTCCCTGGCTCCCCAGGCTCCAGAGGGCTCTTGGGGGCTGTGTCATCAGGGAGTTCTGCCGCCACCTCCACATCTTCCTCCTCACTCCCACTGCTGTGCATCGGGCCTTCTGGAGAGGGAACTGGGCAGAGAAGAGACCAGTCAGAGGAGAAAGGAGGGTGCTGCCCATATAGGGCAAGGGGCCAGGATGCCTGTGGTCAGTTCCAAGGGGGACCAGTCCTGCACTCTCATCCCCCTGGTGCACTTTGTGTGGTTCATTTTATTTCTTAGCAAATGTCCCTCTTTAAATGCTCCCATCTACCTCTGCCCAGAGAGGAGGAGGTCCCAGGCACCGAGAAGCCAGCTCCAAGGTAGCACCTGCACCGCCATGCCCTCCCATGGCCGGAGCAGGGTAAAAAGGGCAGACTGGGGCAGCTA
This sequence comes from Tupaia belangeri chinensis, assembly GCF_000334495.1. NCBI lineage: Eukaryota > Metazoa > Chordata > Mammalia > Scandentia > Tupaiidae > Tupaia > Tupaia belangeri. The sequence goes on from NW_006160060.1 coordinate 327,140, forward strand.
AGAGAAGCCCTGTTCAGAATCTATCCTTGGCCCTCCTCACCTGGTTCCTGGCCGGGACTCCTGCACCCAGAAACCCCAACTGACTGCTCCTCAGCCCTCTGGGCATCTGGCAGAGGTGGGGCTAGACAGGTCAGCCCAGCCGCTCCTAGGAGATACCCCACCTTGGTGTCTGACGAGCCCCTCCACAGGGCCAGCGGGAGGGTGGAGCCCAACACATGCTAACCCCAGGCTGTGAGGGACACCGGGACCCTGGGCCAGGTGGACAGCCTCTTGTGCTAAGACCAGCTGGGCCCTTGTCAAGTCTTCAGTGACCAGAGCATAGGCACTAAAGGGGGAGTTCCCAAGACAGCTGGTGGACACAAGGGAGCCAACAAGAGCCCACCTGGAAAGCCCTCCACTCTCCCACACAGCCCCACACGCAGGCCTCACCCTTCTGACTCCTTGGGGCAGGGGCCATGCCCACCGGCTCCAGCATGAAGGCCCCTCGCGGGTGGGGAGTGCACGTGTTCATCCTGAAATCCTTCCGGCTGGCCAGGACCTCACCCTGACGGCTGTACTGGCAACACACACCCACTACAGAGACCTCCCAAGGCAGGCCGACCCCCCGCTGGCTCGGGCCCTACCTGTACAGGGGGTAGCTGCTCTTCTCCATCTCATCAGGGGCCACCAGAGCCATGGGCAGCAGGGGGACAATGAGGACATCCTACACAGAGGCCAAAGGAGTGAGCTCCGGGTGGGCAGTGGGAGCTGGCCACAGCCCTCCCCCTCCTGCAGGGACTGACCCTTGACACTCACACTGGGCGCCTGGTTCTTCAGATCCACGTTTGCCCGGGAGTCAGGGAAGTCATGCAGCAGCAGGAACTGTGGAGATGCCAAGAGCCCATAGGAGCTGAGCCCGGGTAGGCCCACGGGGGCAGAGGCCACATGCCCAAGAACCTCACCTCGTCCTCTGCTTCCCGGGGGGTCCTGGAGCTGGCGGTCCCATTGGCCCCATCTTCATGCACCGAAGAGAGCTGCCTGGCCCGCCTGCGAGAGAGGAACGGCTGCGGCACCCAGGAGGCTGCAGCAACCTGCCGCACCGCGTGCCCCTCCGCACTCACCTCTTGCCAGAGATGAAATCAAGAGCCTGGTAGACCAGCGAGTAGAGGTACTCCACCTGGTGACGGGCAGGTGGGCAGTGAGGGCACGGCAGGGGGGGGCCCAGGGCCCTCCCTTGAGGCCTTCTCAACTAGACCAAGACAGGCACACTGAGAGGCCTGGCCATCACCTCCAAACCCCGGCTCAAACCCCCAGTTTGCAGCCACAGTAATGGAACCACAGAGCAGTCACCAGAATCACTCCAGTGGCAAAGGCTGCCAGTCCCCAGCCTGTGCCCCACATTCTCTACATGACAGCAAGCGTGGCCTGTGTGCAGTGAGGCCCTGCCACGGCACGGCATCCACAGTGTGCCTCACACAGACCAGGTCCTCACACCAGCAGCCACTCCAGCACCTGTGTCTTTCCGCTCCTGAGTTCCCATGTTCCCTCACTAGCTCCCCCTCCTCAAGCAGGAGCCCAGGGGGCCAGGCGAGGCTCACCTTCTTACTGTAGACACAAGCTGAACCCTGGATCAACAGTGCAGCCTCGATGAAATTCATCGTGGTTTTGCCTTCGTCGAAGGAAATACAGATCTGGTCCAGCTGCAAGAAACACACCAGGGCACAGGGAGCAAGGCCTGGGCTCACTCACATCTCCCCAGGGCAGCCCCACCTCGCCCGGCCTCCGGCCTGGCCACAGTGAATCCCACACGGGCAGCTCTAGGGCTGGTCCTTGGGATTTTCTGGGAGACAGGTCCCTGTGGTTCTCCCTACTTCTTGTGACTTCTGAAACCTACATTTCGGAAGAGGAAGGACCCTAGGGCACTGTCCATAAAGGGCCAGAGCCACAAGCTAGCCCTTCTGAAGGCGCTCTAGGTCCTGCTAGCCACCAGGCTGGGGCCGGCACCGGGTGGAGAAGAGACAGGCAAACCACTAGGTCTCCACAGGTCCAGGCCACCCCCTTGTCGCCGACTGTCACCCTCAGACAGCAGTGCTGGGCCCCACCTCTGCCTTTTTCCCAGGAACACACCCTGTCACCTGCACTCATTGGTGAGCTGCCGACCAGCCCTTCCTAAAGACCCAGTACTGCATTCTCAGCTGCCCCAGGGGCCTTCCCTGAGACCTCCCAATGTCCCCAAACACCTCACCCACCCTAGCCACAGCTGGCCCTGTCCTCCCAGAAATGACACACTGAGGCCCATCTCTTCCGTTTTGTTTTCCTTTCACCTGGAACATCTGCCCCAGCTGTCCCCAGTGTGGACGCTCCTGCAGTCTTCCCGGGCTCCCCGGGGCCTCCTTCCCATCAGGGATACTGTGTGGCACTATCTCAGTGTCTCCTCCCTCAGTGGCCTGCCAGTGGCATCAGGTTAATTCCAACCTTTAGTTCAGTGCCTGACATTCGTGTCCTGGAAATATCTGATAAACAAATGAAGTGGTGAGGTCAGAGCAAAGCCTGGAAGTGGGGGCAGGTCAGCCAGGAACGACACTTTGTGAGAGCGACCACTACATAAAGGCACTGGTATGGCGACTTGGCAGGCCAAGTACGACACCCGGCTGACAGCCAGGGACAGGCAGGGCAGCACAAAAAGGGGGAGAGTCGAGAAGGATCCTCCTGGCCCCATTGGAGAAAGCGGGAGTGTTCAGAACTTGAAGAGCTCAGCTGGCGTAAGGGGTGTGACGGAAGCGGCTGTGGAAGTGACCCTCCCAGTCCAAGCTGGCTCGCCTGCCCCGAGACCTAACACTCCACCTGTCTTCTCACAGCTCCAGGTTGGACCTCCCATCCAAGCCCAACCGCCTTCTTCAGATATCAGGGGGTGTCTTAACCAAGATTCATACTGAGCAAGTACACACTGGACTCTAACCCCGAAGCTGCCCGCCCAGCAGCCCAGGCTGTATCCCCTCTCTATCTCACCTTCTGCTGG
>NW_006160060.1:330168-333712 GCF_000334495.1 Tupaia belangeri chinensis
GCTGAATCCATGCGCAGCCCCCTCCACTGCACTGTCCCAGTCCTCTGCACTCATGGGACTCTTCCCACCCTCTCCTCCCCTCCCACTTAAGTGTTTTTTTAGGTTTTGCCATAAAAGAGACAGAGGGGGGAAGTGAGAAACCACTCCCCAGGTGGGTGGCAATACTGCAATTCCTTTTCCTCTACTCTCCCCTTGGGGTTTTGGGCACGCACACACACGCGCCTGGTGTGATTTCAAGCTGCCGGGTCTGGGACTCTAACTGTGGTCAGCCATGTGGGACGCAGCCACCTTAAACTCCATGCCACCTGCTTGGCCCCACACTTAATCTTTTTTCTTTTCTTTTTTTTTTTTTTTTTAAGAGATTTTTGCTATACGCATAAGTGCTCACCAGAGAGACAGAGAGACGAAAAGACTGAAAATGAGAAATCACTCCCGCCCGGGGGTGGCCACACACCCACCCAAAGCTGCTGGGTCCAGGACTCAAACTGCAGTGGACTACGTGGAAGTCCAGCAATGTAACCATTATGCCATCTGCTGGTCCCACACTTAATCTTTTTTCCATTGCTAGAGGGTGTATGCACTCATCAGATTGAGAATGAGAGACAATGGGACATACAACCCTTTTTCCCCGTTTTTCCATCCCATTGGGATTTGGGATGGACACACACAAATAGCACGTTTTTTGTTTGTTTTTTTTGTTTGTTTTTGGAGAGATTTTCGCTATAGGGTGCGTGCGCTCGCCAGACAGACAGACAGAGACATAGAGACAGAAAGTGAGAAATCACCCCCCAGGGGGGATGGTCACGCCGCAATCCTCCATTTTCCTCTCGGGATCTTGGGCACACACGCACACGCACCCGGCGTGAGTTTTAAGCCACCAGGTCCTGGACGTGAACCGCGGTCGACTACGTGGGAGTCAAGCGACATAGCCATTACGCTAACTGCTGGTTCCCTCAAATAGCACGTTTTTCAAGCCACTGTAGCTGGGCCACAGTGGGCTCTGGCTCCCCACATACAGAGCTTAACTGCTGTGCTATGGGGCCAGCCCCACCTAGTGTTCACACGCTGACAGTGCTTCCTTCTCTTGCTCAGAACCCTCATGGTTTCTGCCATTCTTAGGAGAAAAAAACAAAAGCCTAAACAGAGCCCTTAAGGCCGGCCTCCCTTTCAGCCTCCCACCCTCTTCAGTTCACAACACAGCCCCCCCCACCCCAGGCCCTCTGTTAAGCACTTTCCCACCTCAGAACCATCAGATGCAACGTGCCCTCTGCCTGGAACACTGTTCAACTCAGTGTGACTAGGTAACTACTCATCCCAAACAAAAATTCCCCTAGTCAAACACTTCAGAGAAGTCTAAAATTTTCTTTCAAATTTTTTATCAGGCTGTGTCTATCCAGGGCACATGTGATTGGGGAGGGGGGCCCTGCTCAGCCCCCAGCAGCCATGGACACACACTCAACCTCCCTAACACCTCAATCAATCACGTGTTTGTGTAAAGTACTCAAAATAGTGTTTAGCACAAGCAGGCACAAAATGCATGATATATATTTTTTTAATTATTTATTTATTTATTTTAATTTGACTAGAGAGGTACAGAATGAGCGGAAGCGAGAGAGATGGAAAGTGAGAAAGCAAACTACCAGGTCCAGGACTTGAACCGTGGTCGGCCCTGTGGGAGTCCAGCACCCTTAGCCACCATGCCACCTGCTGGCCCCATGCATTGTATTTATTACAACCCCATGTGGTTACTTCCTAGGGCCTGCTCCCCCAAGAACAGAAGGTCCCGCCAGAGCAGGATTACCCATTGCTTTACTTGCCTCTTCTCTCAGAGCTTATTGTGTTGTTTTCTCAGCCCACAACAGCCACTCAACACAACAAATAAGTAAATAGATGAAAGGGAAGGATGTTGCAATCTGTTAGAAAAATATTCTCAGTCCAACTATGGTGGCAATGGTGTGCCACTGCACGAGGCTTGAGTCACATGGAAGCCCAGATTTGGATCCCAGGTTGTCTTGAATATGTCAGGCACTCCCTCCTTGAGCACCTGTGATCCTGGCTGGCTAGGACACTGGAGTTTGCAGGGAGTCTTGGTGTGGTGAGATGCTGACAAGGGTACCTGTGTGTGTATCTCTTTCTTTCATGAAAGAAAAAATTAGGGGAGGCGTGATGTCTAGCCATGAAGATGACAAGAAGAGCCTGAAACAGCCCAAGGAGATGGATAAGGAAAATGAGACTTCGAGCATAAACAAAAAGAGGAGCAGAAGCTCCAGAAGCTGGTCCAACCCTGTGATCTGACTCGGCAGTCTCCTGTATCCAGATCCCACATGGGCAACTGCACGGCTTGAAAAACGCCAGGTGTGTGCACAAACAAGTTCAAAATACAGAGAGGACAGTGAAATAAGGGAGAAGGGATTGCAGTATGACCATGCCCAATTGGGGAGCGCTTTCTTCTTTTCCCTCTATCTCCCTCTCTGGGAACCGCATATCCCCTCTTGGGGGTGGGGAAAGCTCAAGGAGCTAAAAGCAAAGGCCAGGGAAGGGCCTCCTTGGCCATAGATGGAACTAAGAAATGTGGCCAAAAGTAAGCTGTTTTTTGTGCCTGAAGCAATGGTGATGCTAAATGTGGATTCTCTGCCATATTGTCTTTTGCCACCTACAGCTAGAACTGCTTTGTCCTGGAGCCTGTTGTATAGTTAAGAATAAACTTTTGTTAAAGAAGAAGGGGTCGGGGCCAGCAGGTGGCATGGTCATTAAAGCTGCTGGTTTCTCACATGGCCGCCTGTCGTTTGAGTCCCAAACCTGGCAGCTTCTTTTCTCACTCTCACTCTCTCACTCTGTCCCTCTCTTGGTCATGGTGCATGTGTGCCCAAGATCCCAGGAGAATGGGGAAGGGATTGTGGTATGGCCATCTCCCCAGGAGGTGATTTCTCACTTTCCCTCTCACTGTTTCTGTCTCCAGCAAATACATGTAACCTAAGGCAATAACCTCTTTAATTAAAAAAAAAAAGAATAAATTAGATAAACTTTAAAAAAATTAAAAAGCATTCTGGTAGCTGTGTAGAAAACGAAAGGGGGGGAGCCAAGTACCCCAGTAAAGAGGCTGCTGCTCCACAGGCTGAGGCCACATGGGAGGACTGGATCAATTCCACACCCACCCTAAAAACCAGGCGTGGTGGTGGCCCATGCCTGTGGTCCCAGCTACTCAGAAAGTTCGGACAGTGGAGGAGGTCCTCTGGCAACACTTAAGATTCCTTATCGCCCAGCTCACTTCTAATCCAACCCCAGCGGCTTGAAAAACGAGTGGGGTTTGTGTGCCCCAAACTTGACAGCGTGCAGAAATGGAGGAAAAGAAACTGCGGTGAGGCCACACCCCATAAGAGAGGTTTAGTGTGGTATCCCTTAACAGACACAGAAGATTAAATCCTAGAGACGGAACACGACACTCACTTGAAGCTGCTTTGAAAGGCCAAGAAACCCCTTGAACATCGTGAGCCAGATCCCTCAAACACACAAACATACACACAGTAACTGAAAGGAAAATGAC
>NW_006160060.1:333906-334424 GCF_000334495.1 Tupaia belangeri chinensis
CGGGTGCCCGCGTACCGACCGGCTGCGGCTGCCGGGCAGAACCCACCCGCGCCCGCTCACCACGCTCACCTCCTCCAAGTACTCGCCCAGCTGGGCCGCCACGTCCACCTCCCAGTTCTTGGTGAGGTCTCGGATGGGCTGCAAGAGGTGGGCGAAGCGCACCTCCACGTCCTCCATGTCCCGGAGAAGTCGAACGACCGGGGACAGCAGAGCCGGCTCCCCAGACAGCCCGTGTCCTCAGCCAGCCACTGGTTCTGGCGCCATTTTACTGTTCCCGCCCAGGGAAGTACGTAGCTCGCAGAGCCGCGCGCATAGCGATGACGTAGCGCGGGCCAAGGCCGGGGAAAAGCTCCCGGCGCCGCGCGGGGAAAGTGTCCAGAACGTCTGTGTATGCGCAAGGGGCGGGGCCTCCAGGGCGGGGCAGGCCCGACGGCGGTGGGCGGGGACTCCTAGTGGGGCGGGGTTGGCCAGGCCACAGGGGAGGAGAAGGGAGGGTTAGGGTAAGGCCTCAGGGTGGG
>NW_006160060.1:343643-347854 GCF_000334495.1 Tupaia belangeri chinensis
CTCCCTCCAGGGCGTGGCCGCCGTCTTCATGTTCGCCTTCGCTTCCCTCTACACGCAGGGCCCGGGTGAGGGCGCCGAGCGAGGGACACCCTCCGACCCGCGCGGGACCCACGTCCACTCTTCTTCCCGCCCCACACTCGCGCCGTCAGGGGCGGCAGGGAGGGCCAGGCCTCGACGCGTGGCGTCGGGCGTGGGCACGTGCAGTCTGGGCGTGCGATGAGCCGCTTCCCTCAGGGCCCGGGGTCTGACCAGGAGTGGGGGCAGAGTCCTGAGAGCGCTGTCAGAGGCCAGCGGGAGACCAGACCCTGACCTGCCGCAGAGTGAAGGGGTGCTGCAGGGCGGGAGGCCTTCCGGGCCCTTGGGGCTCCGTCAGCAGGTTCTGACCTGGGGAGGGTCTGGAGGGGCTCTAGGCCTTGCCTGCATGGAGGCCTGGCCCTAACATGTCTTCCCACAGGCCTCTATGGCCCCGAGGGCATCCTTCCTGCTCGGAGGACCCTGCGGCCGCAGGGCAAAGGGCGCTGGCAGCAGTTGTGGGAGACCCCGACGCTGTTGTGGGAGGCACCACGGCTGGGGCTGGACACTGCCCAGGGCCTGGAGCTGCTGAGCCTGCTGGGCACACTGCTGGCCCTGGGCGCCCTTCTGCTGCGCCCGCTGCGCCATCTGCTCGTCTACCTATTGCTCTGGGTTGCCTACCTGTCGGCCTGCCAGGCAAGTTGGGCTGCCCCAGGCCCCTAGAACCCTTGTCATCAGCTGGTCCTTGCTCCCTAGAATCCCCTGGGCTCCCTACCCTGCCTCTGCCTGACTCCGCAGACACACACCCCTGCTCCCTGACAGCCCTCTCCCTGCAGGTGGGCCAGGTGTTCCTTTATTTCCAGTGGTGAGTGACTTGGGCGTGGGGCCACAGAAGGCTTGTGGGGGTGGCTGCCTTCGATTCCTTGAGGACCCTCGGGAGCAGCGTGATGGCGAGGGACCCTTCGTGCAGTTTGCTCTCTCCATAGGGATTCTCTGCTGCTGGAGACTGGCTTCCTGGCAGTGCTGGTGGCCCCGCTCAGGCAGCCCCCTCACCTCAAGCAGACCCCTGAGGGCAGGCTAGCAGGGGCGGCACCCCATGAAGGCCTTCCCTTTTGGCTCGTGCGCTGGCTGCTGTTCCGCCTCATGTTTGCCTCTGGCGTAGTCAAGCTGACCAGCCGCTGTCCCGCATGGTGGGGGCTCACTGGTGAGGGTCCCAGCCTCTACCTGGGGTGGCATGGGGACACTGCCCAGTGATGACAACTTCCCTGTTGCCTGCAGCCCTCACCTACCACTACGAGACACAGTGCTTGCCCACGCCTGCAGCCTGGTTCGCCCACCACCTGCCAGTCTGGCTGCACAAGCTCAGCGTGGTGGCTACTTTCTTCATCGAGATCGCTGTGCCCCCTCTGTTCTTTGCTCCCATTCGCCGCCTACGATTGGCTGCCTTCTATTCCCAGGTGGGTGGGGCCTTGGCCATTGCAGAGACACAACACTGCCCAGATGGGTTCCACTGGGGACAGGGTGGCCCTGGAGGCAGGTGGCAACTGCTGTCAGGAAGGCCTGATAGGGACCAGCAGTTAGCGTAATGGCTATGTCACTGGACTCCCATGTAGTCAACCACAGTTCAAGTCCTGGACCCAGTGGCATACACTCACGCCGGGCACATATGCGCGAGTGTGTGCACAAGATCCCGAGAGGAGAATGGAGAGAAGGGATTGCGGCGGCGTCATCCCCCTTGGGGAGGAGATTTCTCGCTTTCTGTCTCTCTGTCTCTCTCTCTCTGGCAAGCACACGTGCCCTATAGCAAAAAACCTCTCCAAAGAAAAAGGAAGGCTTGGTAGGCAGTGGGTGAGACGGGGTGTGCCTGTCAGCCACGCTGTGGGGTGCCAGTCCCTAGGTCAGCAAGGACCGAGACAGGCCAGGCTCTGAGTGCAGACCTCCCCCAGGTGCTGCTGCAGGCCCTGATCATCACTACTGGTAACTATAACTTCTTTAACCTGCTGACCTTGGTGCTCACGACTGCCCTTCTGGATGACCAGCACCTGGCTGCTGAGCCTGGCCATGGCCACAGCAAGAAGGTGCCCACCTGTGAGTGCCAAGCTATTTCAACAGCCAGCCCCCCTTACCACCACTGCCCACATAGCGTCCTCCAACACCCCCCAAGTGACCCCTGCTCTGGCTGCACCCTGGCCCCTGGCTGCAGATTCTCAGTCAAATCAACTGGCCTGCCCCACAGCCTGGCCCCGGGTCCTGCTGGCCACACTGTCTTTGCTGCTGGAACTGACCATATATGGGCTGCTGGCCTATGGCACTGTGCACTGCTTTGGCCTGGAGGTCGACTGGCAGCAACTCACTGTCCACTCTAGAACCGGTGAGTGCCAGAGGGGAGGGGGGCTGGAGGGCAGGACCAGAACCCTCACCCCCTCTCCTTTGGCAGCCTTCACCTTCCACCAGTTCTCCCAGTGGCTGAAGATGGTGACCCTGCCGACCATGTGGCTGGGTGCAGCGTCCCTCACCTGGGAGCTGCTAACTGCCCTCTGGAGGTACCTGGCCTGGGGTGGGGACAGGGGAGGGCTCTGCAGGGTAGGCCTGACCTCTTGGGCTCCTGCCCTCAGGTGGACCCAGGTACGGGGGTGGCTGCCCAAGCTGGGTGCTGCAGTGCAGCTGACTGTCCTTGGCACTGCTACAGTGACCTTGTTCATCATCAGCCTGGTGAGTAGCTCTGCTGGCGTGGGAGGGGCCGGAGGGCAGTACCCAGCTTCTGCCCACTTGCCTCCAGGTACCATACTCCTACGTGGAACCAGGGACCCATGGGCACCTCTGGACTGGGGCACACCGCCTATTTGGAGCCGTGGAGCACCTGCAGCTGGCAAATTCCTACGGCCTCTTCCGACGCATGACTGGCCTGGGCGGGCGGCCTGAGGTGGTGCTGGAGGGCAGCTATGACGGACACCACTGGACGGTGAGCCCGCTCACAGAGGGAGGGCAGCAGGCCCGTGTGCTGGCCTGGCTGACCGCAGCTCCATGTGGCAGGAAATCGAGTTCATGTACAAGCCAGGAAATGTGAGCCGGCCACCCCCAGTGGTGGTGCCCCACCAGCCGCGCCTTGATTGGCAGATGTGGTTCGCGGCCCTGGGCCCACACACGCACAGCCCTTGGTTCACCAGCCTGGTCCACCGCCTCCTGCAGGGCAAGAAGCCAGGTGAGGGGGTGAAGGCCAAGGGCTGTGGAGAGGTGAGGCCATGGCAGCCATGCTGAGCCTCCTGCCCTGCACAGTGATCCACCTCATCCAGAGCCACTCGGCCAGGTACCCTTTCTGGGAGCAGCCGCCCGCCTACATCAGGGCCCAGCGCTACAAGTACTGGTTCTCACAGCCGGGGGAGCAGGGGTAAGGCTGGAAGCCCGGCGGGGTAGGGGTCTTTGGCTCGAGCCTCCCTTCAATGCCCAGTCCTGTTGCAGTCAGTGGTGGCGACGCCAATGGGCGGAGGAATTCTTCCCACCAGTGTCCTTGGGCGACCCAAAGCTGGAGATGCTGCTCAGGCAGTTCGGGCTTCAGGTAGGAGGGGTGGGTGAGCTGGGGAGCTGGCGAGGCCCTACCCTCAGGCAAACCCTGCTGTCTTCCTCTATCCTGCCTGCAGGACCACAGCCCGGCCCGGACCCGCAGCTCCAGCACGCTAGCCCAGGCCCTCCGCTGGACACGGACTCAGCTGTCGGCTGTGGAGGCCCCCACCCTGCTCTGGGGGCTGTTCGTGGCCGTGGGGACCATCAGAGTAGTGCAGGCACTGCTGGCCTACTGGTCATGCTGGTCCTCACTGGCCATCCGGAAGAAGCACAGGCCAGCCCTCAAGGACACAGGAGCTGCAGGAGCCCAGGGCACCCCAATCCCTGCCAGCAGGAGTGGTAGTTCGGGACCCCCGAGGCGGAGAAAATAGCTGCACTTCCGTCATTGTGTCTGAGAGAGATGTCTGGCAGCTCTGGCCATGCAGGAGGACTGAACCCAGCCTGTCTTAGCCAGCTCTGCCTGAGAAACACCGATTGGGGTGCCACCCTCTGGGAGTTGCTGGGGGCTGCTTTGAGGCCCACTGCCCCCCACCATGCTGCCAGGCCCCTCACCAGGTCCCCTAGCTGCCCCTGTCCCAATTGACCTAGGAGATGAGTTTGAGACCCACCCCAGGTCATTGTGACGGGGTTGTAGAGGC
>NW_006160060.1:347885-353150 GCF_000334495.1 Tupaia belangeri chinensis
TCTTTCCCTGCCTTGGGCTGTACAGTCTCAGTCCGGAGCCCCTCACCTCAGCCCCTGTACTAGAAGGGGAAAGTTGGTCACTGTGAGGCCACCTTTCACTAGCCCATGGTGCCCTTCGGATCTACCAATAAAGGTGTCTCATGCCGGCGGTGTCTGGTTTTTCCTTCTCACTGGGGAGGCTTTAGACAGGCTCATCCTCTAGTCATTCTCAGTATTTGGATGTGAGGGCCTGGCCTACCACAGCCTCCTGACCATTTCCACTCCAGGCATCAGACCGGGCTGGGTGGAGCCAGAACCTGGCACTTCCCTGGCCCCTTCCCTGCTGCTCTCCTCTCTGTTGGGAAAAGACTAGAGAATGTGGTGGGCAAGAGTGAAGGAAAGCCAGCCAGGTGGGTAGGTCTGTAGAAGCTCCTCTCAAGTTGAGCTGGAGGCCCTGGGTCTGAGGCAGGAGAGGGAAGGTGCACCTGATGACCTCTGACCCCTGTCCTGTGGAAGGGTCGCCAGCAGAAACGGGAGTCGGCACTGGTGGTCTTTCATTTGGGGTCAGGTGGTCAGTCAAGAGGTCACAGCCCTCCCTGGGACATGGATCTCAGCCTCCCCTGGCTGTCCAGTCCACACGCCGTACCCTAGACCCTCCCCACAGACCCCCTGGACAGCCTGCTGGGCCGCTTCTCCCCCTTGACCCATGATGGCGCTCTAACCCATCCACACACACTGTATGCTTGAGTGGACTGCTGTGGCCTGGACTTCCAGATGCCTTTGTGATTATTTTTAATGTTTTTTTGAGAGAGATTTTTCTATAGGGTATGTATATGCTCACTAGAGACAGAGAGACAGAAAATGAGAAATTATCCCCCCGGGGGGAAGGTCACACCACAATCCCTTCTCTTCCATTCTCTCAGGATTTGGGGCACATGTGCCCAGCGTGAGTTTTAAGTCACCGTGTCCAGGACTCAAACCGCAGTTGACTACATGGGAATCCAGCAATGTAATCACTATGCCATCTACTGGTCCCGTCTTTGTGACTCTTAAACACCCAAATACTGCACTAGAATTGGCTTTGGCCTAAAATATTAGTAACATTGAAAATTCAAAACTGTTTTACTTAAGCTTTTAGGCTCACTTTATAAATCTCTTCTGAGTTTTTGTTTTGAGTGCTGTTACAATTTCTTGGTAATTCACATGCTGTGGGATCTATGTATTTGCAGTACATGATTCACCAACTTGTGGTATATTCACATTTGTGTATCCATCACAGTAAGTTTAGAACCTTTTTAACACCTCAAGGAGAAACCGTATGCCCCCGACCCCTGGAAGCCCTAATTAAACATTAATCTATTGGGTTGTCTGTTTTTCTATGCAAAAATGCATCATGACTTTTCTGACAATCCAATACTTTCTATCTCTTGATTTACTTTTTATAGGTGTTTTCTATAAACTGAATCATGTAACATGAGCCCTTTTGTGTCTGGCTTTTTTCAGCATGTTTTCAATGTACACCCACTGTCACATGTCTTGTTTTAAGCTTTTTTAAAAATTAATAATTAATGAAGTTTATTTCCAAGCAGAAATATGAGTGACCTGAGCCTGGAGAGCAAGCATACATGCTTTTTCAGGGTGATTACGTACAGGGGTTCCTTTTATTTGATTTGGAGATTGACAGACAAAATTAGAGAAGAGATTTCCACTGGTCTGGCTCAAAGTGGTGGAACATGTGGAAGCGGGGGATTGTAGGTTACAGGTGGGTTCCACAATTCCTAGGTTGGTGATTGGAAGGGAAGAGCTGTGTCCCTTCGTATCTGACTTACCAACAGGAAGGTGGTTGTCATCCTCCTGATCTCCCAGATATATACATAGAAAATTCACCACGAATCTCCCCTGAGGAGAGGCTCAGAGCTGGAGAGGGCACAAAGGGCCCACTGCTGGAACCAGGCACTGGGTTCGAAGCATCCGCTTGGAAGATCTCCGGTTCATCTCTGGTCCCATCTGGGTCGCCATTTTGTCAACAGAAAATAACCAACTCTAAAAATAAATAATAATGCAGTTTATTTCCAAGCAGAAATATGAGTGACCTAGGCCCAGAGAGGACGCATACATGCCTTTCTCCTGTTTTAGCTTTTACCTCTGTGGGAGGGAGAGAGACAAGTACCCTTGACAGGTCCCATCACACCACCACCTTCATTCCTTTCGTGGCCGAGTAATATCCTGCTGTATGGACGGGTCACATTTTGTCTGTTCCTATGTTGGTGGACACTTGGGTTGTCTCCACCATCTGGCTGCTATGAGTAATGCTGCTATGAACGTGAGCGTACAAGTATCTGAGTCCTTGGCTCTTTAGCCTAATGGGTAGGGAGCTGAATCCTACATGGCTGACCATTCAAATCCTGACCCTGAGGGTCTTGAAAGATATGATAGGCACTTGTGTGTGCGTGTCCAAAATCTTGACAGGCTACAGGACAGAGATGAAGGGATTCCAACATGATTGCACACCACTAGGGGCTGATCTTTCCCTCTCTGGCAAGCACATCCATCCTCTGGAAATTAAAAAACGTTTCAGGACCAGCAGATGATGTAGTAGTTATGTCGCTGGACTCCCACATAGTTAACCATGATTCAAGTCCTGAACCCAGTGACTTAAAACTCATACCAGGTGTTGGGACCAGCAGTTGGTGTAATGGCTGTGTCACTGGACTCCCATGTAGTCGACCACGGTTTGAATCCCGGACCTGGTGGCTTAAATTCACATTGGGTATGTATGCATACGTGCCCAAGGTCCCAAGAGGAGAATGGAGAAGGGATTGTGGTGTGGCCGTCCCCCCAGGGGGTGATTTCTCACTTCCTGTCTCTCTGTCTCTCTCTGTCTTTTTGGCGAATGCACGCGCCCTATAGCAAAAACTTCTCCAATACAAAAACAAAAACAAAAAATCCCTCACACCAGGCGTGTGTGTGTGTGCATGCCAAAATCTCAGGAGGAGACTGGAGAGGAGAGGATTGTGTCGTGGCCATGCCCCCGGGGGATAATTTCTCATTTTCTGTCTCTCTGTCTCTCTCTGTGTCTCTAGTGAGCATGTGCTCCGTATAGCAAAAATCTCTCAAAAAAAAGTATGTGAGTCCCTGCTTTCAGTTTTTAAATTTTTTTATTTAACTTTATTTATTTGTTTGTTTATTTTTAATTTGACCAGAGAGGGACGAAGTGGGGTGAGGGGAGGAGTGAAAAAGCAAGTCCCCAGTTCTGGGGCTTGAACTGTGGCTGGCCGTGTAGGAGTCCAATGCCCTCTAGTGAGGGCCGTCCACTTCCTCCACACACGTGGGCATGTCTCCGCCAATACCCTTAATGGCCAAGCTGGCAAAGACTGTTTTCTTTTCTGCCCATCTACGTTGGTATTGTTCTGGGGTTTCTCAGGGGTTACCAGAGACATGGCAGTGGAACGAGCGGCAGCGTGCAGGCCTCCAGAGGAAACAGAAAGCAAGAAATTGCCCCCCAGGGGGGACGGCCACGCAGCAATCCCTTCTCCTCCATTCTCCTCTTGGGATCTTGGGCGCGCATGCACACGTGCCCAGCGTGAGTTTTAAGCCACCAGGTCCGGGACTCAAACCACAGTCGACTACGTGGGAGTCCAGTGACACAGCCGTTATGCTAACTGCTGGTCCCAAGAGCCTTTACATTTTAAAAAATATTATTTATTTATTTTAACATCTATTTATTTATTTATTTGTTGTGATATTTGGGCTGCCAGATCCAGAACACGAACAATGATTAGGCATGAGGAAGTCCAGCGCCTCAACCACCATGCCATCTGCTGGCTCCAAGCCCTTTATTTAAAAAGGTTTTGCTTAGGTCCTGTGGTCACGCCACTAGCCATGTAGAAGTCCAGCACCTCAACCCCGTGCCCATCTGGTTTGTTCATTTGTTCTTTTTATGAGAGATTTTTGCTATAGGGCATGTGCGGCCACCAGAGACAGGGACAGGATGCAAGAAGTCCCCCTGGGGCAGGGGCATGGCCACACCACATTCCCTTCTCCTCCACTCTCCTCTCCGGATTCTGGGCACGCACACGCTCCTGGCATGAATTTCAAGCCACCGGGTCCAGAACTCGAACTACAGTTGACCACGTGGGAGTCCAGCATCTTAACCACTATGCCACCTGATGCCCCCCCAATTTCTTCTTAATAAAACGTAAACAGAGCCAGCCAGAGCCCACACAGGTGACTGGTTCTTGTTCTGGTCCTTGGTAGCTTGAAAAATACACTGTCCGTGTGTGCACAATCCTGGTGAGCTGGAGAAACGGAGGAAGAAGTTGACAGCATGACCACACCCACCTGGAAGGTCCTCTCTCTCTCTCTGTCTGTCACTTTGTCTCTCTGTCTCTCTGTCACTCTGTCACTACCCCCCCACCCGTGATTAAAAACAAAAAAACTGGGCCAGCAGGTGGCATAGTGGTTAAAGCACTGGACTCCAACCTGGCTAAGCACAGTTCAAATCCTAGACCTGGCAGCTTGAAAATCACACACGCTCAAAATCTCTAGAGGAGAATGGAGGAGAAGGGATTGAGGTGTGACCATTCCTCCTGCTGGGTCATTTCTCACCTTTCCTCTCTTTGTCTCTCATCTCTCTCTGTCTCTGTCCAGTAAGCACACATATTCTATGACAAAAACCTAAAAAAAAAAAAAAGAAACATGTTTTTGTTTTTTATTTTTATTTATTTATTTATTTAATTTTTTTTTGGAGAGGTTTTCGCTACAGGGTGTGTGCACTCGCCAGAAAGACAGAGACAGAGAGACAGAAAGCGAGAAATCACCCCCCAGGGGGGATGGCCACGCCGCAATCCCTTCTCCTCCCTTCTCCTCCTGGGATCCTGGGCACGCACACACACATTCTTGGCGCGAGTTCAAGCCGCCAGGTTCAGGAGTTGAACCACAGTCGACTACATGGGAGTCCAGCGACACAGCCATTACGCTAACTGCTGGTCCCCATGTTTTTGTTTTTTAAAACATTAAAAAAATATGTATAGGTTTGGCCCATGCTGGCAGTTAAGGGGCCCATACCCTGCAGGACTGGTCATGAGATCTGAGTCCCTGCCCCAGTGACCTAGCAAGCATAGGCATTCAACCTGCATGCCCCAGACTCCAGCAGGGCAGCACACTGGCCCACTGAGGGAAAACTGGGGCCTTCACCTGCAGCTCCTACACAAGCAGGTAACCGGCCAGCTGTGAGCAGAAGCTCCTCTTTACACAAGTGCTCCAATGGGGGGGGGGGGCACATCG
>NW_006160060.1:353829-355531 GCF_000334495.1 Tupaia belangeri chinensis
GGGGGGGGGCACATCGCAGGTCGACACCCTCGCGAGCTCAGGGTGTGAGTGAGCGGAGCACCAGTGGTTCCCTTCCGACCACGCAGAACGTAGACACTGCATCGGCCCATACAGAAAAGCTACAAGGCGGTGGCCCTTGCCCCCAGCAAGCCAACCTGAATCTAAATTGGCTTCTATTCATTTCCCCAGGGGCAAGAGCACAGAGGACAGTAGTAACATGGCTGTCAGAAAGTCAAGATGCACTTCGCATAGAAAAGCATGTCATGACTTTTCCAGCACCTAATAGACACAGTAGGGGCACAGCCAGCAAAATTTTGACAAATGAGACTGGGCTTTGCAAGTAAGCAGTTTATTCAAGCCAAAACACAAGGGTGGCTACAGGGTGGGCGGATGGCAGAACTTGAGCTGGAGCCAGTGCTCCGAATTAGCATTTTTAAATAGAGAAAATGGGGAAAGAGAAGGGGGCTCTGAAAATTGTTTGGAAGAATAGCATAAGCTTCTGTGGGCTTCCGGAGGTTTCATCCATTTTGATAACACAATGCCAGGCAGAGGATAGTCACAAGGAGCAGGTGTGTGGCGTCCCAGGGTGGTTCTGTCTCAGCGCCAGCAGCCAGGCAGTTCCAGGGTGTGTCCCGGGCCAGGCAGATGCACACAGCACACAGCCTCTTTCATGAGCCGGCTCCTGCTTCTCTGCACTCACCCTGGGCTCGCCACCAGGCTGTGGGGCTGTGCCTCAGCAGGGCTGGGTGGGCCGGCCGTCACCAGCTCAGGATGCCAGGGCAGTACTTGTCCACCAGCCCCTGGTAGTAGGGCCGCAGCTTCTCCACGTCTGGCAGGTTGGGGCACTTGGTGTAGAGGTCAAACTTGCTGTGGCAGGGGAGGGGCAGTGAGCCTCAGGAAGGTCCTCTGGCCCCATCCCCACCCCACAGCGTGGCCCTACTTGAACTCCTGCACCCAGGGCAGCATGGCCAGGTCCCGCTGGTCACACAGCTGCCGGTAGTCGCCGCCCGTGTGCCATGGGTAGAAGGAGTGGAAGCGGACCATGAAGAAAGCCTGGGGGTACACAGCCTGCTCAGGGCGCCCCAGAGGCAGGAGAGGCACAGGGACCAGGCCCTCCGCCCTCCGCACCTACCTCCGGGGGCAGGGAGAACTTGTTGAACTTCATCACCTGGTACATGTACTCTGCAGGTGAAGGCATGGGACATCACCGCGGGTCCTCGCCGCTGGCCGCAATGCCCCTGCCCCCAGGCTGCAGGCCTCACCATCGTGGCCCCAGGACATCAGGACGTTCTCCAGCCCACAGTGGGGTCGGTACATGCCAAGTTCTGTGCTGCAGTGAGAGACGGGGTGAGGGGCTTGGGAGTGGCCTGGGAGGGGCAGGCAACGTGGGAGGGCAGCACCTGTATCGAGGGTCCTGGAGGTCGGGATTGGCCTGGAAAGTGGAGTCACGAAAGACCACGGAGGGCTGAGGACGGCAGCCAACAGGGAAGGTGTCACCGACGACAGCCCACTGGGGAGGAGCCAGCGACCGTGGGTGGGGCTACCAGGTGCAGCACTCCCCCCCAACCCCCTTGGTGTCCCCAGGCCACCCACTCCCACCTGTCCTTACCTGGGGCTCCCCTGACAGAACCAGGATCTTCCCCAGGTCATGCAGGAGCCCAACCAAGTGGAACCAGTCTGGGGGGAGACGGACAGGGCGGGG
>NW_006160060.1:356313-362836 GCF_000334495.1 Tupaia belangeri chinensis
GGGGGTGGGCTCAGACCCAGGAGGGGTGGGGGCTGCTGGGAGAGGACCGAGATTCCCTCCCCTTCCCTTGAGTAGGGCCCAGGGTCTGCCCCCTGGGGAGGCAGCTCTCCCCAGGGCAGCGCCAGCAGCACACCCTTGTCCGGGTGGGCTTTCCGGATGCCCTCGGCAGTCTGGAAGGCATGGAAGGAGTTGGGGAAGTCCACGTCTGGGTCCGACTCGTCGACCAGCTCGTCCAGCAAGTCCACAGCCTCCAAGACAGTCATCTTCTTGTAGGAGAAGCCCCCGAACTGGGCATGCTGGGCGGGAAGGGCAATGTCAGCTTGACTTCCGGGGAGGACCAGCATTGTCCACAGGGGCAGGGGAGGGGCAGAACCACCATGGTCCCTCTCTGTCCACTCACGGGTGCCCTGCCCTCAGCAGCAGGACACACACCTTCCTCCTGACGAAGTCCACCGTCTGGTGCGTATGCATGAGCTTGTAGGTGGCAAAAACTCGGTCCAGAAGGGGCCCGGACTGCGAGCCGGAGAGTCAGTGAGGTTGGGCCTCCCCTGGCCCTGTGCTCTGGCCCCTGCCCCACCCCAGCCCAGGCTGAGCCCTGTAAGGTGTGAAGGGGGCTTTCCAGGGCATCCCCCAAGCTGTGGGGAGGGCAGGGGCTCTGCTCCCCGCGGCGACTGGGCTGGGCATCAGGACCAAGGGCTCCTCACAGTATAGTTTCGGAATCCGCCTTCCTCTGTGGCTGTCTGTGGGTCCACATCGGGTCTGTAGACAAGGGAAGGGTCTGGGCCCTGGTTGGACATCAAACCTGTTTTACCCTCTTGGTCCACGGAAAAGGAGACTGCTGGGGGCTAGACTCTGAGCTGCAGGTCTGCTCGAGCCCCAGGGTGCACACCTGAGGGCCCGCCTCCTTGCACAGCTTCGAGCAGCTTGAGCTCTCAGTCCCTGTGTCCTTACTGGCAAAGTGGGCATCAGCCGATGTTTCATGGGAGCTGGCAGCCCCACTGGGCACCCTAGGGCCGTCCCCACTGGGCACCCTAGGGCCATCCCCACTGGGCACCCTAGGGCAGTCCCCACTGGCACCCTAGGGCAGCCCCCACTGGGCACCCTGGGACACTCCCCGCTGGGCCCCCTGGGGCAGTCCCCGCTGGGCACCCTGGGACAGACCCCACTTGGCATCCTGGGGCAGTCCCTGCTTGGCACCCTGGGGCAGTCCCCACTGGGCACCCTGGGACAGTCCCTAATGGGCACCCTAGGGCAGTACCCACTGGACACCCTGGGGCCGTCCCACTGGGCACCCTGGGACAGTCCCCGCTGAGCACCCTGGGACAGTCCCTGCTGGGCATCCTGGGACAGTCCCCCGCTGAGCACCCTGGGGCAGTCCCCGCTGGGCACCCTGGGGCAGTCCCTGCTGGGCACCCTCGGACAGTCCCTGCTGGGCACCCTGGGTAGTCCCCTCTGGGCACCCTCGAAGACCAGAAGCTGCTTTGAGAGGAGACCCAAGACCATGGGGTGCCCAGGGATTGGTGGTGCTGCCCTTCGCCCTGTCTGGACCACGACAGGGAGGAGCCCTTTGACCGAATAAAGAGGGCTAGCAAGAACCAGTTGAAGGGCAGGTGCTCCTACCCCTTCCCATGAGGGACAGCCGGCCACTGAGCAAGCAGCTGAGGAGGCCCCCCGCCCCAGGTCTGGGCACTCACCACAGTCTTCTTCATCCTGGGAGGAAGCTGTGCACAGTGGCAGGTCGCCCACGGGCCAGGTACTCTATATATGCCCACAGGTTACGTAAGTGGCCAGACATCACCCAGCCCCTTGGCCTTGGCTCTTGGTAATGAGTGACCATCCGCCCTTCTCCTGGCCTCAGCAAGTTAATGTGTCAGCACAGGCACGGCCCCCGGCAGCCCTGGCCCCCTGGCTCTGACCTCAGCCTCCCCAGGCCCCGAGCACCTGCCCTGTCCAGGGATGTCCAAGGCCTTCTTGGCTTCCCCCATCTGCCGGTCTCTAAGCCCTCCATGTGTACAGCGGCTCCCTCCCACAGGTGGTGCCGGCTCCACCTCCCCCTCATCTGTCCCTAGGCACCTAGGATCTTGGGCAGGGCAGGGGCCCGTTAAAGGGAGAGTCATCCTGAGACCTGTGAGAAGGGCTGCCACAGGGAAGAAGGATGGGCCTGAGCTCCAGATGCGACAGACAGCAGGGCGGGTAGGCTTGTGGCGCAGAAGGAAGGTGGCCGGACTTGGAAGGGTCGGGCATTCTGGCTGGAGAGAGCAGGGCCGGAGGGAGGAGTGGGCCTGCTATCCAGGCGGTGTGATTTGCTGACGCCAGGCTAGGCAGACAGCAAAGGCAGCCCAGCGTCCCACCCAGAGGAGGGCTCAGAGGAGCCGGTCTAAAGTTTGGTCAGGAAGCAGGTTCCCTGTTGGGGCGGAGAATTCCACTCACACGAAGGGTTTCATATGTGACTGCAGGTTTCAAGTGTGGCCTGGTCTCAGTCTCGAGGGCATGGCAGGATCCAACAGACAAAATTGCTGGCTTAGAGCTTGGGCCAGGTTCCCCAACAGCTGGCAACAACTTTCATGAAGTTTTTCTTTTTTCAGTTGTCTGAGGGTGCACACTCTTGCCAGATGGGGCATGGTCATGCCACAATTCGTTTTTCTCTATCCCATCAGGATTTGAGGCACGTCCATGCCGTTGAAGCTGGGTCAGATTTGAGCTGTGGTTATCCACGTGGGAACCAGCTCCCTGTTGACAGGACTTTCCTGCCATATTAGGGGTCCGGGCCCCTGAAGACAAATGTTAACCTCTCCGTGAGAGGCACAGGTTCTTTTATGTTTGGCTCAGATGAGCTACTGAGTAAAAGGGTGTCTCCTCACTAATCAATCAGTTTGCAGCAGAACAGACATACGCCAGCGGGAAACGTACAAATGTACACATATACCTGAGAGAGTACTTATTTAATTTTATTTATAATTATTATTATCATGGTTTTTAATTTGACCAGAAAGAGACAGAGAAGAAAAGTGAGAAAACAAGTGACCAGGTCCAGGACTCACATCGTGACCAGCCATGTGGGAGTTCAGTGCCCCAACCACCATACCACCTGCCGGCCCCCTGTACAAATATGGATAGTCACCAGATTAAAAAGAAGTAAATAACAAGAGAAAGAAAAAAGGAAGGAAGGGATATAAGAGCACCTTTGTGCTAATTAACAAAACAAACTCTGGGGTCTCTCACTTTGGCCTGGAGATCAGCCCCTCCAAAATGGCCCTCAAACAGGCCTGAAATACCCCCAGTCGCTAGTGGAGGCAGCGTTTCCAGATGCGGTGGTCGTCTGGAGCAGATGTTCCCACAGAATCGACTCACTGCTTAAGATCGCTTCTCAGAGAGGAGTTTTAAGTACCCTTGTTTTTTTTGTTTGTTTGTTTTTGTTTTTTTTTTTTTGTAGAGGTTTTTGCTGTAGGGCACATGCGCTCACCAGACAAACAGAGACAGAGAGATAGAAAGCGAGAAATCACCCCCAAGGGGGGGATGGCCACGCCGCAATCCCTTCTCCTCCATTCTCTTGGGATCTTGGGTATGCACGCATATGCGCCCGGCGTGAGTTTTTAAGCCACCGGGTCAGGGACACGAACCGTGGTTGACTACATGGGAGTCCAGCGACATAGCCATTACGCTAACTGCTGGTCCCGGTACCCTTGTTTTGAGAGAGAGACTTTTGCTATAGGGTGTGTGTGCTTGCTAGAGAGAGGCAGAAAGCACGAAATCACCCCCCAGGGAGGATGGCCATTTTCCTCTATTCTCTCGAGACCTCGGGCACACATGCACACACACCTGGCATGAGTTTCAAGAGCCACCAGGTCCAAGACTTGAACCGTAGTCGACTACGTGGAAGTCCAATGACGTAACCATCATGCCATCTGGGGAGCAAGCCTGTTTGGGCCGCTGTCCTCTCACCCGGCCCCATGGCGTTCCTGCGCTGGGTAGGGAGCCTGCATGGCCTGTGGAACCCACCCTTGAGTCAGTGTGGGTCCTTTGTTAAATTCTCCAGAGGCTTTCTGTGCTCTCTGGGGAGAGAGAGAAAGGGAGAAAACCCTCCCCAAGGTGCCCTTATTTTATAGCCCTGAGAGGCAGGCTATCTTGGCTTTCAGGGTCCTGGAGTCAACTGGCTTAGGATGCACACGGGCACGGTAGGGACCAGCTCATCTGGGCACTGTTGGCAAGTTATGAGTGTGAGAGAGCGAGCACGCTCCCAACAGCAATGCTGTGACCACGGTCAGGGCCGTCAATGCCGGCAAGGTACTGCATGTCGTGGGAGCTTTTACGCTCCACCAGAATACAATCGAAAAGTACACTCTTAGAGAGGGGCAGACAGAGGGCAGCGGGTGAAGCAGAAGCGCGGGACACAGACTGGGACACCTCAAGTAGGTGAGAAGCCTTGCAGTCAGCCTGGTGTTCTACGAGCCCGTCCTGCAGCTCAGGCAGGGGCTCTAGTCCCCCAGGGCCACAGGGTGCAGGGCTATCACCCAGGAAGAGGGCGTGGGAGGGGCCTCTTCCAGGAACACCATGTGCCAAGGACGAACACATGCAGGCCCCTACGGTGTAAGGCTGGACTTTGGCCCAGGGCCCAAGAACCTGGGAGGGTCTTGGCGGTGCTGAGTGTGGAAACCGAGCTTCTGGCTCCAGCCTTTCTGCTGCCTGCGGGCTGGGCACCTCTGGCTCAGGGGCTGGCCACTCCCAAATCCCTGCCCCGGGAAAGCCCTGTCTGCTCCCTCAGACATGACCTAGGCTGCACTTCCTCCAGGCAGTGGGCCTGGTGCTCCCTGCCACACTCATCACCCTGTGGCCCACCTCCGTCCACTGAGCTTCTCGCAGGGCAGGAACCAGCCTGCACTGCTTCTACAGGGCCCAGTGGAGGGAAGGCGGTCCCTGAGCCGGAAGAGTAAGCACAAGGGTGAAAACCAAGATGGAAACTCAGGGGGCCCAGTGCTTGAGGGCAGGACTGTGGGCAGGCACATTTCTGACCTAGAGCTGGGGTAATAACAGGTGTCCTTCTCTCCGCCCTAGTGGCCAGGAGGGTGACATTGGCACACGCCATCTTTAGTGCTGTATGTTTGCTAGGTAACAGATATGGACCTTTCTGAGCCCCATTTTCTATTTATTTATTTTTAAATTTGCTATAGGGCGCATGTGCTTGCCAGAAGGAGACAGAGAGGGAACGTGAGGAAGTACCCCCTGGAGGGACAGGCACCCTGCAATCCCTTCTCCATTCTACCCTCAGGATCTGGGCACGCACACACACAGACATGTGTGCCTGGTGCCGGGTCCAGGACTCAAACTACACAGTTGGCCATGGGCAATCCAGTCACCTTAACCGCCAGACCACTGGCTGGCCTCTGAGCCTTGCTTTTGGCTGCACCTGGGCAGGGTACAGTATGTGCTGGCTGTGGTTCTTCTCTTCCTGTCCTTTGAAGCCGATTTTCTCTCCCCAGCTCTTGGCCATGTGCAGGGGAGAAGATCTGTTTGGGCCACTGTCCTCTCACCCGGCCCCGTGGGGTTCCTGAGCAGGGTAGGGAGCCTGCATGGCCTGTGGAACCCACCCTTGAGTGAGTGTGGGTCCTTTGTTAAATTTGCCAGAGGCTTTCTGTGCTCTCTGGGGAGAGAGAGAAAGGGGGAAAGCACTTCCCATGGAGCATGGTCACATTTTTTCTTCCTGTCTCTCCCTCCTTTCAGGGTTTTGGGCATGCGTGGATGCACATGGCTGGTATATTTCTTAAGCCAAGTCTGGGACTTGAACCGTGAAGTTGGTCACGTGGGATCCAGATGTCTTAACTACCAGGACAAGGGCTGGCCTGGGTGTTGGTCTTACTTAACTGACCTATTTGAGTCTTGCCCCTGACCCAGGCTTCTCTGCCCTGAGGGTAGGAAGGAGCACCTCCACTCTGTCCCCGAACAGCTGAGGGGGCTCCTGAGCCCCTACACCCCCTCCCTGTCTGCCCACAGGGAGTCGGGGTGGGGTCTCCATGGTGACCTTGGCCTGGGCTCCAGGGTTGGCTGGAGACTTGGAGGTCCCTTCATGACCCCCTCCCCCCCAGACGACTACATCCCAGTCCTGCCCCTAACGCTCAGGGAACAGGGAGGAAGAGGCCATGGACGCTGGTTTCAGCGGGGCCAGGACAGGCAAGCGGGACCTGAAGTAGAGAGGTCAGGGGTCCCGGCAGGGAGATGCCACGCCTGGCCCTCCCCCCACCCAGAGGCAGCCCTGAGTACTCAAGTCCCTGGCTTGCGCTGCTGTGGGCACTTCCCCTCCATGGCCCTCCTCGGTGCCCACACAGCCAACCCCCTCCGGCGCGCGGCGCCCATCCCGCAGTGTGCCGCCATCGTGCAGAGCCCTGCAGGGCGGTGGCTCCGGGAACTTCGAGGGACTGAGTTGGGCCTGGGATTGGGGTGGCCACATTCCACCCCACCTCAGCCGTAGCTGTGGGGGCTGCTGGGGTCCACGGGGGCCGAGGGCCGCCGGCCAGCAGGACCCACCAGC
>NW_006160060.1:362891-363672 GCF_000334495.1 Tupaia belangeri chinensis
TGAGCCCTGCCACTGCCTGCCTGCTGTCGGAGGCCCAGGTGTCTGTGGTGGCTGTCCTGGAGAGGCTGGGCCTGGCTGGCAGTCCTCTGTGTCTGGAGGGCTCGGGGAAGCTTCCAGACCACGGGCCGGGATGCAGGCTGCCGGGGCCGCAGGTCACTGGACGGATTCCGGGCTGGGAGTTTCCTGCAGAGGGAAGGACCACCTAAATCCAAAAGCTCAGCCTTTCAGACGCCACCACACCCACCATTTACTGGTGCGCTGGCAGGGGAAGCCCACTGTGTCCCAGCAGCCTGGAGATTTTGCCAGGGGAAAACCACAGCCCCACGTCCCTCCCCAGCTGGCCAGGAGCAGCCCTACGGCCCAGCCATCGCAGTAGCCAGGTCACCGGTCCGCTATGGTACCTCCCTGGGAAAGTCTCCTGCCCAGGACTCAGCTCTTCCCTCCAGGTGGTCAGTGACTGGTGGGCCTGGGAGCCCTCCCAGCCTTCTCTCCCCAGAGGGTCCACGGGGCGGGCTCTGCGTGCGGCAAAGACAAGCGCCCAGGGTAGGGAGGTAGAAGAGGCGGCGCCTCTGGTCCTGCTCAGGCGCTGCTGAAGGCGTGGGGTCGGCCGTGGTGTGAGAGGAAAGCGCCAGCAGACGTGGGGAGGTTTCGGCAGCAGAGGGACCGGTCACTCGCTTTCCCGGAATTCTGATTCCCTGCAGGGCTGGTCTGACCCGGGCACTCACCTGGGCCAGGCGGGCCGCGGGCCCCCTCCGTGGCCGAGGGACCGCTGCAGGGGCAG
>NW_006160060.1:363828-365326 GCF_000334495.1 Tupaia belangeri chinensis
CGTCGGCGGGGGCGGGCGAGGCCGGCGGGGCAGGGGCTGACCCAGAGGGCGCTCTCGGGGGCGCGGGCGGAGGGGTCGCATCCCTGCAGGGCACCCGAAGAGGATCCGCGTCTGCTGGGATCTGACTTCCCTGCGGGGCGCGGTCGTGTGGGCGCGGGCTGAGCTGGTCCGAGGGTGCCCCCTCCCCTCTCAGGTCACCTCCGGAGGAGAGTCAGAGACTGCACAGCGATCTTCGGATCCCCGCACCCTCTGCAAGTCCCCCAGCAGCCGTATTTCTAATAACCCCCATTCTGTCTCCCTTCTTGGCCAAAGTATGGCGTGGTTTTTGTAAGAAATTTACCTAAGTGGGGGCTGGTGGGTGGCATTGTGATTAAGGTGTTGAACTCCCACATGGCAGACCCCAGTCTGAGTCCCGACCTGGTGGCTTGCCTTTTCACTCCCTCTCTTTCTCTCTCTATCTCTCTCTCTGGTCAAATTTAATAATAAATAAATAAGAATAAAGAAGTCTATTTTTATGGAAAGATTTTTGCTATAGGGCACGTGCGCTGGGAACCCCAGAGAGACAGAAAATAAGAAATCCCTCCCCAGGGAGATGACCACATCACAGTCCCTTCTCTTCTATTCTCCTCCCGGAATATGGGCATGCGTGCACACACGCCAAGTGCAAGTTTCAAGTTGCCAGGTCTGGGACCCGAACTGCGGTCAACCATGTGGGATTCCAGTGACATATGCTATCTGCTGGCCCCAAGAATTAACTCTTAAAAAAAAAGACATTTTTGGAGACACAGCGAAGCAAGATGACAGCCACCACGGGCTCGGGAGTAAAAGTCCCTTGCAATGTCCAACTGTTGGAAGAACTCGAAGAAGGCCAGAAAGGAATGGGGGATGGCACAGCTAGCTGGGGTCGAGAAGGTGACGAAGACACAATGCTTACACGATGGACAGGGGTGATAACCGGGCCTCTGAGAACAATGTATGAAAACCGAATATGCAGCCTTAAAGTAGAATGTGGACCTAAATACCCAAAAGCACCTCCCTTTGATCCCAAGATTTGGAACAAAAATGAATATGAATGAAATTAAGAGTTCTAATGGAGTGGTAGACCCCAGAGCCATCTCAGCGCTGGCTAAGTGGCAGAACTCATACAGCATCCAAGTCATCCTGCAGGAGCTTCAGGGCCTACTGATGTCTAAAGAAAACACGAAGCTCCCCCAGCCGCCCAAAGGGCAGTGCTACAACAATTAATCAGAAAAAACACAGGCCCTCCCCCTTCTGACTTAAGCAGTCTTCATTTTCCACAGTAGTCAATTTTCTAGATATGTCTCCTAGACTTCAAAGTACTGGAAAGGAAGCTCCCATTCAGAGGCAGTTTATCTTAAGATACTGTAAACGGTGAAAAAAAAAAGAAAATTTTTTCTCCCCCCCCCAGAGGTTTTTGTTAAAGGGCATGTACTCTAGCCAGAAAGACAGAGACAGAAAGTAAGAATTCACCCCCCCC
>NW_006160060.1:365355-368916 GCF_000334495.1 Tupaia belangeri chinensis
ATCCCTTCTCCTCCATTCCCCTCTCAGGATCCGGGGCATGCACACCCAGCATGAGTTTAAGCCACCAGGTCCAGGATTGGAACCACAGTCGACTACATAGAAATCCAGCATCATAGACATTACACCAACTGCTGGTCCCAAAATAAAAGAAATTAAGTAAGTGAAAAGTTAGATCTCTCTCCCCTACATTGCCCCCCCCATCTCTCCCCAGGCCTCTTCTCTATGCCCTGGTTGGTGCATTTGTGTGTGTGTGTGTGTTACCTCACACATGTATGAACACATATATAAACACACACATAAACATGGAGGCTCTGTTCTTTCTGTTCTTTTTTTTTTTTTAAGAGAGATTTTCATTATAGGGCATGTGCACTCACTGGAGAGAGAGAGACAGAAAGCGAGAAATCACCCCTTAGGGGGTTGGCCACTCCTCAGTCCTTCTCCTCCATTCTCCTCTTGGCATTTTGGGCATGTAGGTACATATACACTCAGTATGAGTTTGAAGCTGCCAGATACAGGATTCAAACCGGTCAGTCATGCGGGAATTCAGTGACATGACCATAACGCCATCTGCTGGACTCTTTTAGTATTATTTTTTAATTTGACCACAGAGAGAGACAGAGAGATAGAGACAGAGAGACAGAGGGAAAATGAGAAAGCAAGCCACCACCACCTCTGGGACTCAAACCTCTAGACATGTGGGAGTCCAAGGCCCTAACCACCATGCCACCTGCTGGTTCTGTCCCTATTCTTTATGGGTAACCTCGATTTGCTTAATCCTTTATTTATGTGCACTTAGGTGATTTCCAGTCTCTTCATGAGCAAGAACCCTGCTGTGCTGAGCACCCTGGGGCACCTGCCTCGGTGCAGAGGTTCTGGCTGACGGGGAGCATGTTTCTGCTAGCAGTGCCAGATGGGTCTCCACAAAGTGTGTGACAGTCTGCTGCCCATGGACCATGGTCTTGATATCACCAGTCTTTTGCTTTTTTGTCAGTCTGAGAGGGGACAGTTATCCCTTCCCCCACCCAACAGATGCTTCTTTGACAATCTGAGCAATTCTGTGTCAACTTTCGTTTCCTCTTCTGTCTTACCCTGCTCCTGTCTCACCCCTGGTTGGACTCACTGATGACCTGGGCTCTCTGGCCCTCCTGCTGAGCACACTTCAGGAGCTCCGGAATCACTTGCTGGGTGAATAAATCCAGGAGACTGTGAGCTCAGGTACACCCACGGAAGGCAGGGAGGTGCTGGCACATTTCCACCTGTTCATTCATGAAACCAACTGGAGTGCGGAGTGGTCACATTTGTCCCAGGAAAGTGCAGTGGCAGTCAGGGAGGCTGACTGGAGGGGTGCCCTAGGGACAGAGTGGACAGGTCAGGAAAAACAGCAGGGTGGGAGGCTCCAGCTCTGGGCACAACCCTCGTGCTGTTGATGCAGGGAGCTGCTGGGGACACGGGGGAGGGGTAGTGACTTGGACATGCAGAGGCCCAGCTGCTCATGGTCAGCCTCCAGCCTCATGGACCTGAGGCAGAAGAGATGCAGATCTGGGACACAGTTATGAGGGGTTCGAGATGGCGAGGTTCTGGGAGATATGGCGATTATGGTCCACAGAGATTATGAGGAGAGGCTGATTGGCGAGGACAGACTTCAGAGTGAGGACAGAATCCAGTTTTGCAGGGACAGGCAGGCAGGGGACCCCAGAGGCAGAACCACCTGTGCAGCTGACTCCTCTCTGCCAGCCTCACCACTCTGCCCTCTATTCTCTGCCCTGCTGCTAGAACTGTTTCTAAAACGCAAACATAACCCTGTTACTCCAACATGGAAGAAGAAATAAACTAAACTTCCCTGTCTTAATTAAGATTTTTTTTTTTTTTAAGAGTTTTTTGCTTTAGGGTGTGTGTGTGCTCATCAGAGAGAGAAAGAGATAATGAGAGGGAAAGTGAGAAATCACCACCCCCACGCGAGATGGCTATGACCCAATCTCTTCTTCATTCTCCCCAAGATCTTGAGCATGCATGCATACATGCCCATGAGGTTTTTGTTTGTTTTTAACATTTTTTTTAATTTTAAAGAATCATTAATTTTTAAAATTTGACCAGACAGAGACAGAGAGAGAGAAAGGGAAGTGAGAAAGCAAGCTGCCAGGTCTGGGCCTCGAACCACAGTTAGTCACATGGGAGTCCAGCGCCTTAACCACCACGCCACTTGATGCCCCCGTTTGTTTTTTTTGAGAGGTTTTTGCTGTAGGGTGCATGCGCTTGCCAAAAAGACAGAGAGAGACAGAGAGACAGAAAGCGACGGAGTGGGCAGGTGGTATGGTGGTTGAGGGGCTGGACTCCCACATGGTTGACCATGGTTCAAGTCCAGAACCTGGCAGCTTGCTTTCTCACTCTCCCTTTCTCTCTGTCTCTCTGGTCAAAATTGAAGAATAATGAGAATAAATATCATTAAAAAAAGAAAGTGAGGAATCATCCCAGGGGAATGGCCACACCTTAAGCCACTGGGTCTGGAACTTGAGCCACAGTTGACCACATGGGAGTCCAGTGACATAGCCATTACACCAGCTGCTGGCCCCCACAGCTGTGAGTTTTAAGCCACCAATTCTGGGACTCAAATCCGGGTGGCTCATGTGAGCATCCAGCGAGGTAACCAAGGTAGCCGCTATGCCATCTGCTGGCCCATTCATAGACTTTTTAATCTGGGCAAGATGGAAGTAAGCTCAGCCTCAGGAAGTAAGCCTCAGGGCACCGGCTTGAAGCCCAACTATATTTTTTCAGACTGAGACGACGGAACAAGCACTGCTTCCGCGGGGCTTTGGGCCCACCTTCCTGCAAGCCGAGGCGGGGGTGCCTGGGTGCAGAGAGGAGCCGCGGCTGACCCCGGGCTTCAGCCTGGCTGCTTATTATGCCCCTGCCCTTCTTGGCTAAGCTGAGGCCCCTGTGGTGATCTCACGCCCCCTGTGTGGCACACTTCTCGGCGCTTGGTGCACGCACGTGTAACTGCCCACGCGCCTTCCGCCGGAGGCCCACGGCCGCCTTCGTGTACCCTTAGGGAAGCTGCTTCGGGAAGGGATGGCACTAGCCACCCTGGAGCACAGCTCACAGTGGGAATCGGTGACCAGTGGACCAGAGGGTCCCAAGGGAGCCATGATGGGTAGTATTGGTGACGCTGGGAAATGCTGTAGGAAGTTGTGTGGGACAAGGGAAAAGAAAAACTAGGCGGCAGCTGGTCCGGCCAACATCAGAGAAGGTTTCGCGGGAGCGATTAAATTGGACCCTGCTGGCAAGGATCCAGTAGAGATCGTGGACGGTGGGGAGCACGGAGAGCGCCCGTGGGGTGCAGGGGGAGGGCAGAGCCCCGCAGTGACCGCGGAGGGGCGTGAGGGAGGCAGGCTCGGGCTTTGGTGCTACAACCCAGGTCTCCGGTCTCACGCCTTCCGCTTGCTCGGCGGAGGTGGGGCAGCAGGTCAGCTCCGAGATATGGGAGCGGGCGCCGGGGGTTTGGAGAGAGCGTGGACCAGAAGCCCCGGTCGAGCCCGCGCCCCTCAGACCCCAGGCTGGCGCGCG
>NW_006160060.1:369357-372125 GCF_000334495.1 Tupaia belangeri chinensis
CGCGGCCGGGGGGGGGGAGGGGCTGCCGACGGCAGCTCGGGACGCGGGCGGCCGGGTCGGGTGGGATGGGGGTCCGCTTGCCAGCTCCTCCTCTGACCCCGACTGCTGCTGCGCGCGGGCTGCTGGGTGCAGAAGCGGGTTGGTTCAGGGCCACTTGGAGAGGCGGTGTTTGCCCTGGGACGGGAGGATTTCAGGAGGAAATGTCGGGAGGAGAGAAGAGAATGTTCCCGACGATTAGCCAGACCCTTCAGGCCTTGCAAGCCAAGTCCTGGGTGGGAGATCAGTGTGGTGACCCGGTGTCCAGGAGGTCTGTTCTCAAGTCAGGGCCTGTGTCTGAGAGCCCTTCAGCCCAGGGGGCAGGAGACCAGAGCCTGACGATGACATCAGCAGCAGCCGTGGCAGCGGCGTGGTCGGTGAGCTGGTGTGCCAGGCCCTGCACAGCCCTTTGTGTGTGACGGCACTTCTCCCCGCAGCAGCGCCCAGCCTGCCCTGCTGCCGCCCCACCTGTAGAGTGCTTAGGCACAGAGAGCTGAGCTTGACCTGGCTGTCAGATCCCAGCTGCAGAGCCCGTGCAGCCGGGGTCAGGCCGAGCCTCCTCCCCAGCTGCCCTGGGAGGCTCTTGTCATCCAGGCTCTGGACATTCTCTTCTTGCCTTTCTTCTTGCTGCACCACCCGGGACTGTCCCTTTGTCCAGTCTCCACCTGATGGACCCTGTACACTCGGAAGCCCTTTCAATAGCTCCCTTGTCCCCATACCCCCTCTCGCCCTCTCACCTAATGCCCACCCTGGCTGTGCTCCCAGTTCTCCAGGTAGTCTTCTGGCACTCAGTCTTGAGCACCTGCCCTTCCCTCCAGAGGGGGAGTTCTCGCAGCCAAGGACCCCGTTGTCCCCGTCCCCCGTCCTGTATGTGCATGGCAGGGTTGCTGTACTAACCTGCAGAGGAAGAGCCGTCTGCTACCAGGCACAAGTGGGGACCGGGAGGAGGCAGAGGGATAATGTGGACCCAGGGAAAGGGCGCTGGCTGTGGTGGCCTTGGTGTGAGGGGCCTTGGGCTGCGTGCTGGGCAGGAGCCGCAGGAACAGGTCAGAGACTGATGATGCTGAGGGCAGCGCGGGAAGGGCCTGAGGAGGCAAAGCCTAAAGGCAGAGTCTGGAGGGAGGTGTGGTGGCAGTGGGTGAAGAGCTGAGGGCGAACATGAAGAGGCAAGGAGGCGCCGGTGGGCTCTGACGTGTGGGGTATGTGGCCACCGCGGTGGGCTCTGACGTGTGGGGTATGTGGCCTCTGCTGGGGCCGAGTGTGACCTCTGAGCAGGACAGGTAGAAGACTAGAGCTGAAGATGCTGTGCACTGAGTGGCAGGGCGTGCCCCCCAGCGGTCCTCTGCAGAGGGGCTATGGCCATGAAGCCCTTCTGGAAGGGGGGCTGGGCAGCCCTTGGAAGGACTTGTCCACAGGCCTGATCCTGGCACTGGCTGAGGGTAGGGCCAGGTGGGGAGCCAGAGGCGCAAGAGTAGAGGAGCACAGTGTCAGCCCCTCCTCTGCCACTCCGCAGCTCTGTGACCATGGCCAGCCCTTTGACTCTGCCTCGGTTTCCTCATCTGGAGATGGGCGAGTCACACTAGGCTGGGCTGCCCTGTGGGTGGGATGAGCACACACTTGGCGCTGCAGCATACGTGGAGAAGGCCCATGACGACGTCCTGCTAGTGGCCACACAGGGCTCGTGGACGCCTCCAGGCGCGCCCCAACAGCCCCACAGCAGGAGCCCGTAGCGTGCCGGCAGGGCAGTGTGCCGAGTCTGTCGGGTGCGTGGTGGGCATCTTGCTGGCTGGCACTGCTGGATGCTGGGCCCCAGTGCCGAGCCTCTGTCCCAGCTGCTTGAGTCGTGTCCAGAGTATTCCCTGGACAGCATCCCTTGTGGCTACCAGCTGGCGACCGCCCTGGAAGGGCGGGGAAGGGCTGGAAGAGGTGATTGCCTGGGCACGTGTGGCTGGTTGGTGACCGATGCAAGTCCATCTGCAGGCCTCTTACCTGCTGAGTCGGGGAGCACCTTCTACACCCTGAACTGAGCTCCGGGACCAAAATCTGGTCCCGACAGGCACTCTTGTTCAGCCCCTGTCCTGGGAAGTCCTGCATGGTGGCCAACACTGAGGTGTCGTTGGGAGCAGAGACACGCTTGACCTGGCCTTGGCCTGGTCCCGTTCCAGCAGCCGAGAGCCTGTCAGCTTCCCAGGAAAAGACCTTCCACCCCATGGCTGGGCCTCTCTGAGTCCTGACCACGATGAACTGGCCATATTCTTGGGCCCCATCTCCTGTCCCCACCCTTGTTTCTGCCTCCCTCTGGAGCAGGTTGGGGCTGTTTGGGATGGCCTCAGCTGCCTCCCAGCCCCCATCCTGGGAGCCTGAAGGGGTCTAGGCCTTGTGTCAGAGCTGTTCTGACCTGACAAGGGGCCAGGGGAGGTTGGGAAGTGCCGCAGAAGAGGCTGAGGCTGAGGGATTCACTCCTTTCTTCCCCCTCCTCCTCGTGTTTCTGCCTCCCTCTGGAGCAGGTTGGGGCTGTTTGGGATGGCCTCAGCTGCCTCCCAGCCCCCATCCTGGGAGCCTGAAGGGGTCTAGGCCTTGTGTCAGAGCTGTTCTGACCTGACAAGGGGCCAGGGGAGGTTGGGAAGTGCCGCAGAAGAGGCTGAGGCTGAGGGATTCACTCCTTTCTTCCCCCTCCTCCTCGTGCTGGGCCATTGGGGGGGGGGGGGGGGGTGGGGGGTTTTGGGGCGCCA
>NW_006160060.1:372339-381508 GCF_000334495.1 Tupaia belangeri chinensis
CCCCCCCCCCCCGGTGGGGGCAGTGGGGGGGGGGGGGAGAGTGTGCGGCTTTGGCTGGCACACGCAGGGCAGGCGAGGGGCTGCCCCCCTTTCTTTGCTTTACCACAGTGCGCGCTGCCCGGCCGGCCCTCCAGGCCCTAACGTCGGAGCCTGGCACTGGTGATGGGCATTGCCAGCAAATGACAGACGCCTGTTCTGTGCTCTCTGGGCACTCAGGCCTGCAGTCTCCAGGGCCTGGCTGCGGGCACCGTGCAGGAGGAAGCTCTGGTGGCAGGACTTCGAGATAGGAGCCCTAGTGTCGCCCTTGAGTAGGCCTTCCCCCCACCCACAGGGGACTTCCTGTCTGTTCCCCAGGGGACCCTGTGCCCCACCTCTTTAGTCCCCTGGAGAGCACTGCTCTGGGAGAACACACAGCCCTGCTGCTTGGGTAGTGTTGTCACTGGAGTGGGAGGGGCAGGCATCCTCTCCTGTTCCCCCTGAGGGAAGAGCAAGGGATTTGGCTGCTGCAGGTCACTCCTCTGGCCACAGGGCTCAAGTGGGGTGGACGGACACTGGGGTGACACTGCAGCAACCCCAGCCCAGAATGCAGGCCAAGGGCATTGCATCAGCCCAGAGCTGAAGTGCAGGCTGGCATCTCAGGAGAGCTGCAAGGCCTCTCCCTTGTGCCCTGCTAGGGAGGGTCCGCGTCTCTGCACGCCTTGGAATTCCAGAAGCTGCTCTGCACTTCCTACTGAGGAACCTGTTTGCTTGTGGGGTGTGCGTGGGGCTGGGTGTGGGGAGGATGGCCATATAGCTGGCTGTATGTGTTCAGCAAGCCCTGAGGAGGGTGCATCTATACCCGCATGGGGCTTGCCACCCAGTCCAGCCAGCTGGCAGGTGCACCAGTGTCAGGGGTGTGGTGGCAGGAGGGAGGTCCTAGGCTTCTCCCTGCAAGCCCCAGGCTTGGGGCAGGAGCTTCCCAGAAGAGGGGCACTCTATGGACTGAGACTAGAATGACAGGTCTGAGCCCACTGTGCCCATAGGGAGAGATGCCCGTGATTAGGGTTGATTCTTTGAAGAGCAGGACCCTGCAGGGGACTTGAAGGCTGAGTGGCAAGTGGGGCATAGTGACTCTCAGGATGAACGGGTTGGGGGAAGGGATGCAGACAAAGCTGCTCTGTGCTCCTCCCGTAGGGGAGGTGCTGCTGAGAGCAGCCTCCTGAAGGCCACCCACCTGGCCTGCTCTGCTGGCCCCATCCGCACCCTCTTCCTCCTTGCTTCCGCCTCGTGGCAAGGGTGAGCTCTTGGTGTCAGGGCTGGGCCCAGATGGTGGTTTGGGGCTCAGTGAGGAGGCCTTTGGAGGAGTAGGTGGGGGGAGGAGCCACAACTCAGGGAGGGTGTATGGGGAGCTGGCCTGGGCCTGTCAAGGGTGGCCCTTGGAGGTGTCATTGTAGAGGGACTCTGGGGCTTCATCTTGGTGGCAGCACATAGGTGTGTAGGTAGGTGACACTGGCACCACCAAACACCTGCCCCCTGCCTGCCGCCTAGCTTCTGCAGGGTGTCAGGCTGAGGGGGAGGGGAGCCGGAAGCTGAGGTCTGGTGAGTCAGAGCAGCTCCTCCCCGCCCAGCACCTCAGCCCAGCACCTCAACTCCTAGCAGCCTGCCCTGCCGATATTCCTGGCTTGGCCTCCAGGGCTGCTGAGGGGCCTGCGGCTTCCTGTTGTTGAGCAGGGCCATCCACCTCGGGACTGCGGGTGCTGGGGGGCCCACTTGTGCGGGTGGACAGGCCCCTGGGTTGTGTGCTGCCGTGGCCTGGGACCTGGGCAGGGTCTGTGGGAGCCTTCTGTGGTGCCTTTCCCCCATCTGCCGCTTCCATGGGCTGTGCAGCAGGGCCCAGGGTCTGCACAGAGGGTGGGAGTCCTCTGCCCTGGGGCCTGTATGGGAGGCGAGGGCCGTCGTCTTTTCTGCTGTATTCTGCTTCCTCTGCAGGAACGGCGTCCTGAGGGTCCCCACCATGACTTTTTCCCGGTGTGGTTGTGTAGGGCTGAGCTGCCGGCAGGGCCTCTGCCCACTGGTGTGGACCGGACTGGGAGCAGTGCACAGCCATGGTAGCTGAGGACACTGGAGGGGCTCCGAGGAGTGGAAGGGGTCTCTGGGCCTCCCGCACTCCCTCAGTGCCTCCTCCTGGCCCAGGGGACCTGGGCTGTGCTCAGTGCACATCGTCTGTGGCCTGTGTGCCTGTGCTTCACACCCTCCTCTGAGAGCTGCTGGGCTCCAGCATTTGGGAGGCTGCACGGGCCCCCTTCAGGGAGGTCCTGAGACCACCTCTTCATGTGATCTGCTCTACTGCTACCCTGTAGGCCCTGCTGGCTGTGAGGATGGCCTTATGGACAACTTGCTGGCCCACCTTTTTTTTTAAAGAATTATTTGTTTATTTAATTCCATTTGTTATTACAATAATTATTATTTTAATTTGACCAGAGAGAGAGACAGAGAGAGAGAAAGGGAAAAACGAGAAAACAAGTTGCCAAGTCCAGGACTCAAGCCATGATCAGCCATGTAGGAATCCAGCACCCTTAACCGTCACGCCACCTGCTGGCCCGCTGACCCATCTTGTGGGACCTGTGCTGGGGCCTGCCTCTGAGGTGCCCAGGACGGTAGTAGTTAGGGGCTATGGACATAAGTGGCCTTCCCCAGCACAGCTCCCAGTGTAGGCCCAGGCAGGTGCTAGGTCTCTGGGGTGCCCAGATATGTCCTGTGCTCGCTGATTGACAGGCTGGGGAGTTACGGGGCTGAGGGCCGCCGGTGGGGGATTGGTTGTGGAAGGTAATCTGGAGCATCTGCCCTCAGGGCAGGGCCCTGTGCTGTGGCAGACGGGAGGGTGCTAGTGTAGGGTTGGCATGGGGACAGGGCCTGGAAACACCAGGGGCTTCTTTCTCTGCCCTCTGGAGGCCTGGGATGTGCAGCTGTCCGGGGGCTTCTCCACACGGAACTATTTTTAGGAAGATGGTAGTTCTGGGAGCTGAGGCTAAGAGCCTGGGAGGGTGGGCCCTGGGTGCTATCTGGTGGGGTGGGGTGGCGGACGTGGAGTGACAGGCGCTTGACCCCACTCTCCTCCTCAGGGAGTGGGGAAGGCCAGGGCCACATCCTGCAGCGCTTCCCGGAGAGAGACTGGGAGGACAGCCCGTTCCCCCAGGGCATCGAGCTGGTGAGTGGGGTGCCAGGGGCCACACGGGCAGGGAGGCAGGCGGTATGGGCCCGGGGTGGAGAGGAGGCCTGCAGTGCCTCGCCCTTACCATGGAGGGTGCAGGGTGGCCCCTGCTGGCACGGTGGTTGGTGTACATGTCACTGTGCCCTGTTGTCACTTGCTCACACCAGTGGCCCCAGGTGGGAAGGCCAGAGGCTGTTGCTGCTCTCACTGGGAGGTGGGTGCTGCCCATGTGCACTGGAGCCCCCAGGCCTGGCAGTGCAAGTGCTAGGGCAGTGGGCAAGGTGCCAACTGCTGGGTCTCCCTGCAGTTCTGCCAGCCCAGCGGGTGGCAGCTGTGTGCCGAGAGGAACCCACCGACCTTCTTTGTGGCTGTCCTCACTGATATCAACTCTGAACGGCACTACTGTGCCTGTTTGACCTTCTGGGAGCCGGTGGAGCCCACACAGGTCAGCTCGGGACCCTGGGGTGCTGTGTGTGTGAGGGTGAGCCCCTGGGCCGTGACGAACTCCTCTTGCCTCTTGTGGGGTCTCCCATCATGGAGCTGGGTCCCTATGAGGCTGACCCGACTCACCTGGGTCCTCCTTGGGCTCAGGGGGCAAGCCTGAGGAATGTGGGGAGATCGGGTTCCTGTCTTCAGGGAGCGGCGGGCACTGACGAGGCCTTGGAGAGGGAGGAGGAGGCCGAAGAGAGAGGTCAGGTACAGCTGTCGCCCACAGCACTGGCCCCGCCTGGCCAGCTGTTTGCTCCAAAGACGCTGGTGCTGGTGTCACGACTGGACCACACAGAGGTGTTCAGGGTGAGGTGGGCAGCCAGGGTGGGAGAGGCCATGGTGCTCCGTGGCGCTCCGTGGTCTGTGCTGCCACTCCCCTTCTGGTCACTGCAGAACAGCCTGGGTCTCCTCTACACCATCCACGTGGAGGGCTTGAGCGTGTGTCTGGAGAACGTGATCGGGAACCTGCTGACGTGCATCGTCCCCTTGGCTGGGGGCTCACAGGTGGGACGTCACCACCACAGGACCTCCTGGCATGGGCACGGGGTGGGGCGGGGTAGGGCCTGGTGCTCAAAGGGTGAGTGGGCCCCGGGCTTGGATTCCCCATCCTGCATCCTGCTGCCGCCGTCACGGTCGTCTGTCCTGGCCTACCCGCTCACCTGGCTCTCACACCGGTGCTGTGTGCCCACACCCTTCAGTGTCTCTTCCTCTTGCTCCTGTGTGTGTGCGTCTCTGGACGTTGGCGTCAGCCTCTGTCTGCTTCCCGTTCTGTGTCCTCGTGTGCTGGGGGGGTCTAACCGTGTCTCTTTGCCGTCTGTCCTGTGCAGCTGGACTCTGTTGAGGAAGGAGCGGTATGGATTCTTTGTTTTTTTTTTTTTTTCCCACCCTGGCCCCGCCCCTGCCCCAGGTCAGAGGCAGCCACCCCTGCCCTAGTTTTCTCTGCAGCGCTGTGCGGCCACCCCAGCCAGCCTTACCTCGGGGTCTGTCAGTTCACCAGGGTCCACCTGGGGCCACAGAGCTCTGGGCTGAGTTGGGTCTGGCCAAGCTCTTGAAGTTTGATTGTGTTTATTCCTCAGAGAACCATCTCTTTGGGGGCTGGTGATCGGCAGGTCATCCAGACCCCGCTGGCCGACTCGTTGCCTGTCAGCCGCTGCAGCGTAGCTCTGCTCTTCCGCCAGCTGGGTGAGCTTGCCGCCCCTCCACACAGCTTCCTCCTGGGCTGGTGGTCAGAGGCGTGGGCCCTGGGCCTGGCTTGTCAGGCAAGCTTGCCCTCATCTTCCAGGCATCACCAATGTGCTGTCTTTGTTCTGCGCCGCCCTCACGGAGCACAAGGTCCTCTTCTTGTCCCGGAGCTACCAGCGGCTTGCGGATGCCTGCCGAGGCCTCCTGGCACTGCTGTTCCCTCTCAGATACAGGTGCCCCTTCACCTGCCCTCCCTGCCCACCCTGCCTGCAGGTGCTCTGGGACGCTGCCCCGGCTCACCGAGCACTCTGGCCTGCCGCAGCTTTACCTACGTGCCCATCCTGCCGGCACAGCTGCTGGAGGTCCTCAGCACGCCCACGCCCTTCATCATTGGGGTCAACGCCACCTTCCAGGCAGAGACCCAGGAGCTGGTAAGAGTCGTGTTTGTGTCTGCCCCGTTGTCCCAGCACGCCAGCCCCTGACCATTCACTCCCTTTGGTCCACAGCTGGACGTGATTATTGCTGACCTTGATGGAGGGACCGTGACTGTCCCTGAGTGTGTACACATTCCCCCTCTGCCGGAGCCACTGCAGAGTCAGACGCACAGTGTCCTGAGCATGGTGAGACAGAGCCACCGGGGAGCCAGATCCTCAGGGCCTTGGGGCGCCGGCTTGTCAGCAGAGGGCCGGAGCCCAGAGTGGCCATGCAGCTGCCCCTCTGCCTCTGCAGGTCCTGGATCCAGAGCTGGAGCTGGCTGACCTTGCCTTTCCCCCACCCACCACGTCCACCTCCTCCCTGAAGATGCAGGTAGGAGGCCACTCTAGGGTGGGGATGCCCTGTGCCCCCTCACCGGGGTCTGCTGTTGTGGATGGCCAGCTGACTACACCAGGCATGCTGTGGTCCTGTCTCCAGGCTGGCCTCGGGCTGCCGCATGTAGGCAGGAAGGAGCCTGTGGGAGAGGAGCTCAGGTAGTCAGGTGTGGTGGCCAACGGTAGGCACAGACCAGGCTGCAGGAGCCCTGTGCCCGACAACTTGACACAGCTCTAGAGCTCGCACTTAGCTGTGTGTGTAGCACGGTGGGGCAGGAGGAGGTGGGTGGAGGACCTGGGGGAGGCTCATGCCTGGCTTGGTGTGGGAGTGGAAGAAGCACCAGAGGGGTCTGCGTGCAACCTGGCACTCACCTATGCCCACCTGGCTCCAGGACAAGGAGCTGCGTGCCGTCTTCCTGCGGCTCTTTGCTCAGCTCCTGCAGGGCTACCGCTGGTGCCTGCACATCGTGCGCATCCACCCAGAGCCTGTCATCCGCTTCCACAAGGTGGGTCGCCCAGTGTGGTGCCGGATGGGGCTGGAGCGAGTGCCCGGTAGGCCCCCGAAGGGCTGACCTTCCTGTGCGCCCCATAGGCAGCCTTCCTGGGCCAGCGCGGGCTGGTGGAGGACGACTTCCTGATGAAGGTGCTGGAAGGCATGGCCTTCGCAGGCTTCGTGTCAGAGCGTGGGGTCCCCTACCGCTCCACAGACCTGTTTGATGAGGTACCCCCTACCGTATCCCAGCCAGCCTACCCACCTGCCTGTCCACGTGACCCTGCTCACCCTGCATCCTGACCCCCAGCTGGTGGCCCATGATGTCGCGCGGATGCGGGCGGATGAGAACTACCCCCAGCGTGTCCTGCGCCATGTCCAAGAACTGGCAGAGCAGCTCTACAAGAATGTACGGCAGGGGGCACGTGGGGAGGGCCTGTGCTCCTTGGTCCTGGCCCACTGGCTCATGCCTTCCATCCCCCAGGAGAACCCGTACCCAGCCGTGGCGATGCATAAGGTGCAGAGGCCAGGTGAGGCCAGCCACCTGCGGCGGGTGCCCCGGCCCTTCCCTCGGTTGGATGAGGGCACCGTGCAGTGGATCGTGGACCAGGCTGCGGCCAAGATGCAGGGCGCGCCCCCAGCCGTGAGGACTGAGAGGAGGACCACAGTGCCCTCGGGGCCACCCATGAGTGCGTGATGGGGAGGGGAGGTGGGCCCCGAGGGCAACCCAGGACTGGAGCAGGGCCAGGGGAACACGTCCTGTCTCACCAGCTGCCATCCTGGAGCGCAGCAGTGGGCTGCACATCAACAGTGCCCGCCGACTGGAGGTGGTACGCAGCTGCATCTCCTATGTGTTCGAGGGGAAGATGCTCGAGGCCAAGAAGGTGAGGTGCTCTGGGCAGAGCCTCCACCCGGGGCCAGAGGAGGGTTGGCCTACCAGGGGTACGGTGGGTGCTGAGCCTGGCCTGTGGCCTGCCGACCCGGGGCAGGGCAGGAGAGCAGGGCCTCTCCTCCTTGCTCTTAGCAGGTGACAGGTGAGCCTTCAGAGGAGGCTCAGCAAGGGGGTTGCTTCAACTCTCA
Source organism: Tupaia belangeri chinensis (assembly GCF_000334495.1). Lineage (NCBI taxonomy): Eukaryota > Metazoa > Chordata > Mammalia > Scandentia > Tupaiidae > Tupaia > Tupaia belangeri. The sequence goes on from NW_006160060.1 coordinate 379,580, forward strand.
GATACCAGAGGACCCCAGAGGTTTCCACCAATAAATTTCTTCTATATTCTTCCCCCAAAAAAAGCATAAAGCCATATGTGTTTGTTTTGTTTTTGTTTACTGTAGGGCCCTTGTGCTTGCTGGGGAGGGGGAGAGAGGGAGGGAGGGAGGGAGGAAAGGGGAGACAGAGAGAGAGAGGTATCTATCGCTCGCTCTTCCCTCCAGCGGGAATGGCCATGCCACAATTCCTTTTCTCTATTCTCTCGAAACTTCAGCCATACACATGCACACCCAGCGTGATTTTCCAAGCCCCCTAGTTTGGGACTTGAACTGTGGAGTCAACCCTGTGAGATGTAGCCACCTCAACCTCCACACCATCTGCTGGCCCCACCTTTTGTTTTTCTTTAGTTTATAGAAGTGGGTCCCACTTGTGTGCTGTGGTGTTAATACTCGTGGGGTCTTTCATGCACAGCAGCCAGTCCGAGGCGACCGTAGCATCTTTGCGGAGTTCCCAGTTGTTTTAGTGGCTCACGATAGCAAAAGAACAAGCTTGGAGCTCAGTGACCTGGCCTGTGTTGCTCAGGCTCAGGCTCTTGGACGCAGCCCAGGCCCTGACACAGAGTAGGCTTGCACATGGACGAGCACGCATGTCTCTGTCTTCGCAAGCTCCTACTTGTGAAGCTGCCGGGTCCACAGGAAGTTCTAGTATGTGCCGATCGGTGAGGCCCCATCATCTGAGCACACCTGAACCACAGGGCCTTGGGGGTCTCCTCTGCCTGGAACCAGGGCTTTGGCTCCGGAGTGCCTGTTGCCCTCCCATCCTGGTGCCTTATTCTCGAATATCAGCCTTGTCTCCCCTGGCCCCCAGCTGCTCCCAGCTGTGCTGAGGGCCCTGAAGGGGCGAGCTGCCCGCCGGTGCTTCACCCAGGAGCTGCACCTGCACGTGCAGCAGAACCGGGCAGTCCTGGACCACCAGCAGTTCGACTTCATCGTCCGCATGATGAACTGCTGCCTGCAGGTGAGGCCAGGCCTGTGATGCCAGCACTGCCATGTGGGATTAGGGACTCCTTGTCTCCCTCTGATGGGGGGGAGACCCTGGTCCCCTTGGGGCAGGGGACTCTTGTGTTGCTGGATGGGGAGTCCCTGATTAGCAGGGAGTGCTGGGGAAGAACTGTTGGAGGAGGATGCAGGGATCTGGGGTCCAAGGCAGTTGAGAGGTGGGGCCAGCAGTGAAGGTGACAGTGACAGTGCTGGGCACTGCTGGTCTGTGGTAGCCACAGGGATGGTGGGGGTGTGGTTGGAGGTGAGCAGTGAGGGGAGGGATGGTAGGGGTTCGAGGCGGGGGTGCTGGGGGAGAGCGTCCAGGCAGCTAGTGCTCTGCCTGCAGGACTGCACCTCTCTGGACGAGCATGGCACTGCAGCCGCCCTGCTGCCCCTGGTCACAGCTTTCTGCCGGGTAAGTGCTGGGGTGGCCCTGGCTTTCCTTCCCAGGCCCCTCCTGGCTGCATCCGATGACCCCCACCCGGCTTCTGCAGAAGCTGAGCCCAGGGGTGACCCAGTTTGCGTACAGCTGCGTGCAGGAGCACGTGGTGTGGAGCACGCCGCAGTTCTGGGAGGCCATGTTCTATGGAGACGTGCAGACCCACATCCGGGCCCTCTACCTGGAGCCTGGCGAAGAGCGAGCCCTCTCCCAGGTGCGCTGGCCTCCTTGGGCTTGGGGTGGGGCCACGGCTGGGGCGGCCCTGGCTCACGCCCATGGCGATGTGCAGGAGACTGGGGAGGCGCCTTCCCAGGAGGACGCGCCCTCTGCCCTGGATGTGGCCTCAGAGCAGCGGCGCCTGTGGCCGACCCTGAGCCGTGAGAAGCAGCAGGAGCTGGTGCAGAAGGAGGAGAGCACGGTGTTCAGCCAGGCCATCCACTACGCCAACCGCATGAGCTCACTCCTGCTGC
>NW_006160060.1:381717-386530 GCF_000334495.1 Tupaia belangeri chinensis
AGTGTGGCTGAAAGCTACGACACGGAGAGTGGCTTTGAGGACGCGGAGACCTGTGACGTGGCTGGCGCTGTGGTCCGCTTCATCAACCGCTTTGTGGACAAGGTCTGCACAGAGAGTGGCGTCACCAGCGACCACCTCAAGGGGCTGCACGTCATGGTGCCAGGTACGGGGTCGGGCGTGGGTGCACTCCCTGCAGGTGGGCAGGTGTTGGAGCCCAGGGTGAACACTCCTCTCCCCAGACATAGTCCAGATGCACATCGAGACCCTGGAGGCTGTGCACCGTGAGAGCAAGAGGCTGCCCCCCATTCAGAAGGTGAGTGGGCCCAGGTGAGGCTGTGGGCACCAGGCCTGGACTGCCTCTGAGACTGCTCCTGTCCCTGAGTAGCCCAAGCTGCTGCGGCCACGCCTGCTGCCTGGGGAGGAGTGCGTGCTGGATGGCCTGCGTGTCTACCTGCTGCCGGATGGACGTGAGGAGGGGGCAGGGGGCAGCGGGGGTGGCCCTGCACTGCTCCCGGCAGAGGGCGCCGTCTTCCTCACCACATACCGGGTCATCTTCACGGGCATGCCCACTGACCCCCTGGGTGAGTCTTCTGTCCCTCTCTCCTCCCTGTCAGGTCTTTGGGGGTAGGGCTTTCCCAGCTCCTCCACCCCTTCTCAAGGGTGCAGTGTCCCTGTGGGAGGTGGGCCCTTGTCTGCCCTCCTCTCAGCGCGTTGCCCACAATGTGGCCCCTGGATACTGTGACCTCCCCGCTGACCCCGTGTCCTGCCTGTCGCAGTGGGGGAGCAGGTGGTGGTCCGCTCCTTCCCTGTGGCCGCGCTGACCAAGGAGAAGCGCATCAGCACCCCAGCCCCGGTGGACCAGCTCCTGCAGGACGGGCTGCAGCTGCGCTCCTGCACATTCCAGGTGGGCCACAGCTGGCCGAGCTTGGCCTTCCCCAAAGTGTGAGCTGCTTTTGAGCCAGCCCCAGCCAGCAGCCGCTGTGAGAGGACGGCCAGCTTGAGGCCCTGCCGCGCACAGCTCGGTGTCTTCTGCCCACCTGGTGTGCCACCTTTTTGCTATGTCTTTGGGATCCTGACCCTCAAGGCCATGTCTAGAGCACGGACCTTGTCACGTAGCCAGTGGCCCTTTCGTGGCTTACACTGGGCTTGGAGTGTCACGGGCACGGGGCCTCCAGAGCCTCACCCATGGTGTGGCCGCAGTGAGAAGGGAGTTGGGGAGCCTCAGTCAACCTTGGGGTTACTCGTACTCTTGAGGGCCTTTTCTGATGCAGCTGCTGAAAATGGCTTTTGACGAGGAGGTGGGGTCTGACAGCGCTGAGCTCTTCCGCAAGCAGCTGCACAAGCTGCGGTACCCCCCAGACCTGCGGGGCACCTTCGCATTCACCCTGGGCGCCCACACTCCTGGCCAGCCACCCCGAGCTGCCAAGGACAAGGGTCCTTCTCTCAGGTATGGAGCAAGTCCCAGGGCTGGGACTGGTGGGTGTCTGCTGTGTGCCTGCCCAGACTCCAGACCTCTGTGCCCTTGTCCCCACAACCTTCCTTCTCCCCTCTGCTGACCCTCTGTGCCTTAGAACTTTTTCCCGGAACCTGGTGAAGAATGCCAAGAAGACCATTGGGCGGCAGTATGTCACCCGGAAGAAATACAACCCCCCCAACTGGGAGCACCGGGGCCAGCCCCCGCCTGAGGACCAGGAAGATGAGATCTCAGGTGGGGACAGGAGGCTGCAGTCCTGGCAGTTTCTGGATGACAGCTCCTGCATGGAGGCGAGGCATCTGGTGGCCTCTGGGTGACGACCCTCATGTGCCTGGCCTGCAGTGTCAGAAGAGCTGGAGCCCAGCACACTCACACCGTCCTCAGCGCTGAAGCCCTCAGATCGCATGACCATGAGCAGCCTGGTGGAGAGGGCATGTTGCCGTGACTACCAGCGCCTTGGCCTGGGCACCCTAAGCAGCAGCCTGAGCCGCGCCAAGTCCGAGCCCTTCCGGATCTCCCCTGTCAACCGCATGTATGCCATCTGCCGCAGGTGAGGGCTGGCTGGGAGCCGCCAGGGAGTCAGGACTGGCCTCATGGTGGGCAGAACTTGGGCCATGGCTCCTGGCTGGATGAAGAACATGGAGGAGGAAGAGGGCAGAGGGTCAGTTGCAGAGGTTGCCAGATGAGAGGGCGAGCGCAGGCTGGGCCCACGGTGGTGGTGGCGGGTGTGGAAAGTGCCTTTGGCCTGTGAGTGCTGGGCAGATGTGGGCTACCCATTTGCCCCGCCACATTTTGGCTGTTCCTTCCCTGATCTGAGTGTGAGCCCCTCGTGGGCCTTCTTGCAGCTACCCGGGGCTGCTCATCGTTCCTCAGAGTGTCCAGGACAACGCCCTGCAGCGTGTGTCTCGCTGCTACCGCCAGAACCGCTTCCCTGTGGTCTGCTGGCGCAGCGGGCGCTCCAAGGCTGTGCTCCTGCGCTCTGGTGGCCTGCATGGCAAGGGGGTCGTTGGCCTGTTTAAGGCCCAGAATGCACCTTCTCCGGGTAAGCACTCAGCGTCAGCCCTCCCGTGCCCTCCTCTGGCCCCCCCCTCCAGGTTGCTCCACCTTGATCTCCTCCATCGAGCCCATCCCCTCCCTCCATCTTGCTCCACCTTGCCCTCCTCCAGCCCCACCTTCTCTCTCAGGCCAGTCCCAGGCCGACTCCAGCAGCTTGGAGCAGGAGAAGTATCTGCAGGCTGTAGTGAGCGCCATGCCCCGCTACGCCGACGCCTCCGGACGTAACACGCTGAGCGGCTTCTCTTCGGCTCACATGGGCAGTCATGGTGAGGTGCTTGGGGGCAGGAGGTGGGCAGGGAGGGCTTTGAGGGGGGACTGTGGCAGCATTTACGGCTGGTAGGTCAGTAGAGAGTGAAAGTAGCCTTGGTCAGGGCAGGCCCCTCTGGTGCCTGTGGGGCAGCTCCCGAGGCCCCTTCTCTCCCCAGTTGCCTCCCCACCTGCCTGTCTTTCTCTAAACTGCCACATCCTGTGTCCTGCCAGGCTGCGGGCCCTGAGTGCTACCCCTGCACACGGAGCATCTGGCTGTGACCCGTAGCCCTTGAATCATGCCCAGCCCCTCCCACTATTACTGCGGCCCGCCCCATCAAAGCTATCCTCAGGACTTCTCGCCCAGCCCCATATGCCCCTCGGCCTCTGCCCTCCTCTGTCTCGCGTCCTTGGGCCTTGCCTGTGCTAGTCTCGCTATTCTGCCCCCTCACCACACACCTCCATGGGCGCGGCCAGGCATAGACAGCCAGGCCAGCCTCTGTCACACGTGGGCCCACACCCACGTTTCTCTCTGTCCTGGCCTTCCCTGTCCAGGAGCTGGCGTTGTCATAGCTCTGTGAAATGCCGTGTTCCTGGGAAGTGGGCCCACACCCCATTTTGCAGAGGAGTGACCAAGCCTTCTCACTGCCCCAGGCTCCGGCTGTCTCCTCACGGTCGCTCCCATGCTTGGTGGTACTGGAATGGGTGTGGCTGTGTCTTGTTCCAGCGCCTGTCGTTTGTGCAGGGCCTGGCTGTCACTTACTCAGCAGTGTCCCTTGGGCCATCCCTGCCTCTGCCACCAGAAAGCCTGCTATAGTGCCTATAGGGGCACCCTCCCCCAGTGGTCGTGGATTTCCAACACCTGTGCCTCCCCTTATACCCTTTGGACACTTTTTTTGGTCTGGGACACGTGTCATAGGGGCTGGATGCTGGAGAAGCTTTTAGGCAAGAAACGAAACCCACCAGGACCCAAGGGGCATATGGGCAGTCCTGTAAGGGCAGCGAGGGAGTTCACGTTGGGACGTGGCTTCCTCCCCTCGGGTCTCTTCTCAAGCAGCCCGACCCACTCCCTGATCTGCCTCTCCCCCGCCCCTCTTCTGGCTGGCTCATCCTTTTGGCCTGAATGAGAAATGCTGGGACTCTTGAGCGTTGGCCCTAGGGCGTAAAACTCCACCCACTGTACAACCCACGTGGGTCTTGGGTGCTTGTAGACTTCCATCTGATGGCATCTCACATTCTGGGCTGGGATGTCTCGTCTCGGCACTAGTGGAGTAAAATCTGGGAGGCTCTTACACTGGAGCTCGCCACACCCACTCTCACCTGCCCAGCCTGTTCCCTCCCCAGACGCAGTGCCTGTGCTGCCCAAAGGTGGGTGTAGACCGTCTGTGCACACACCTGGAGTTGGCCTGGCGTCACCCACTCACCTCTCAGTCCCTACCCCTGAGCTTGTGGGGTTTCACAGCACCTGTGAGCACACTGAGACAGCTGAGGAATTTTAGGGTCTGGTAGCATCACCCCCAGACAGAACTGTCCAGAATTCCAGTGTTGCCCTTGATTCTGCGCCCCCTGCCCACCCAGCTCCTGTGAGCTGACTGTCCAGGTCTGTAGCCCTGTCTGTGGTTGGAATCTAGCCCCTGCCCCTGTGTGGGCTGTCACTTACTCAGCAGTGCCCCTTGGGCCATCTCTGCCTCTGCCACCAGAAAGCCTACTATAGGGCCACCCTCCCCCAATGGTCATGGGTTTCTAGCACCTGTGCCTCCCCTCATACCCTTTGGACACTTTTTTTTTTTTGGAGAGGTTTTCGCTATAGGGCGCGTGCGCTCACCAGGCAGACAGAGACAGAGAGACAGAAAGCGAGAAATCACCCCCCAGGGGGGATGGTCACGCCGCAATCCCTTCTCTTCCATTCTCCTCTCGGGATCTTGGGCACGCACACACACGTGCCCGCCGTGTTTTAAGCCACCAGGTCCGGGATGCGAACCGCGGTCGACTGCGTGGGAGTCCAGCGACATAGCCATTACGCTAACTGCTGGTTCC
>NW_006160060.1:386792-397896 GCF_000334495.1 Tupaia belangeri chinensis
CCCAGGGGGGATGGTCACGCCGCAATCCCTTCTCCTCCATTCTCCTCTCGGGATCTTGGGCATGCACGCACATGCGCCCGGCGTGAGTTTTAAGCCACCGGGTCTGGGACACGAACCGCCGTCGACTACGTGGGAGTCCAGCGACATAGCCATTACACTAACTGCTGGTTCCCGACACTTACTTTTTTTAAGAGAGATTTTTTTTTTTTTTTTTGGAGAGGTTTTCGCTATAGGGCGTGTGCGCTCACCAGATAGACAGAGACATAGCGACAGAAAGCGAGAAATCACCCCCCAGGGGAGATGGTCACGCCGCAATCCCTTCTCCTCCATTCTCCTCTCAGGATCTTGGGCATGCACGCACACACGCCCGGCATGAGTTTTAAGCCACTGGGTCCGGGACGTGAACCGCGGTTGACTACATGGGTGTCCAGCGACATAGCCATTACGCTCGCTAACTGCTGGTTCCCTTAAAGAGAGAGTTTTTGCTATAGGGTGCATGCACTTGCCAGAGAGAAAATGAGAAATCACACACACACCCTGGGGGTGGGAGGCGGAAGGGCCACCCTGTGGTGGCCCTTCTCCTCCAGTCTCTTGGAATTTGGGGCATGCACGCACACATGTCCAATGTGAGTGTCAAGCTGCCAGGTCTAGGACTTGAACTGAAGTCAGCCAAGTAGGAGTCCAGCGCCTTAACCACTATGTCACTTCTGCTACCTACCCACACACTTCTGACCCTTTCAACCCCACCTGACACTGATTCCTGGGGTCCCTTGAGTTCAGAGAGTGAGGCTATCTATCCCCGTGTTGCTCAGTGACCTACTGGAATTGCCTCCCCTCATCTGTAGTGTAGGGTTCCAGGTCAGGCTGGGCCTGGGGCCTCTTGTGACACTGTCTTCACTGACCTGCATGACAGTGCCTGTCCAGTGTTGTAGGTGTGGGGATTACAGCATGTCTTGTGGTAACTGCTGTGGTAGGTTGGGGGTGGCACACTGTTCCTCTGTCCAGCCTGCAGGTTCGCAGAGGCAGGCTGCCCAGAGATCTCCTGAGGGAGCCCAGGTACCTCCCAGCCCCTTAGGGACCTCCCACTGGGCCACATAGCCAGACCCCAGGCTCCTTCATCTCAGCCCAGCACGAGCTGGCGCGTGGGGCTGCTGTGTTCTGGACCAAGGGCTGTGTCCTGGGCCCGCTCTCCCACTTCTGAAAGCCTGTGAGCCTCCTCTTTTCTTTCTTTTTTTGTATTTTAGAATTATTTTATTTAACTTTATTTTAATTTGACCAGATAGGGATAGAGAGAGAGAGAGAGAATGAAAGTGAGAAAGTTAGCTGCCAGGTCCTGGACGCGAACCACGGTTCGCGTCATTAAGGCCAGCACCCTTAACCACCATGCCACCTGCCGGCCCAAGCCTTCTCTTTTCTAAACCCTTATGTTGCCCTGTGTCCTGGACAGAGGTGACTGCTAGCCAGGTGCTGAGAGCATTCAGGGCAGGGCCTGTCAGATAAGCCCTGGCCTCCCAGGCCAAGAGACAGAGGGTCTGGGAGGGAGAGCTGGAGGACACAGCTGCTTTCCCCGTCGGCATGAATAGGAAGTGAGGGGCTTTTGGGGGAGAACCCAGGACCCTTCCCTCAGCTGCTGGGCCTGCCCTGGGACTGTGACGTCCCACTCTCCTGACACCAGGAATTTGACACCCTGCTGTTGCTGGGGGCTTGCTGGGAATCTGCCCTATCGCTCACTCACTGAGGCCCCTGGCTTGGGGCAAGGCCTGAGCCTTCTCTCTGCTATGCCCTTAGTGCCCAGCCCCAGAGCCAGGGTCACCACGCTGTCCAACCCCATGGCGGCCTCGGCCTCCAGAAGGACCGCACCCCGAGGTACTGTACCTGCCCACTCAGGCCAGGTCTGGCCTGAGCCGTCCTGGGCACTAATGTCTCCCTCCACACCTGACACTAACGACCCCTCTGGACCAGACCAGTGTGCCCAGTCCTCCCCTAGCCCTAGCACTGACCTGCCTGATGCTAATTCTCACCCAGAACTAACAGGCCACCCCTGTGTCCCAGCATACGTGTGTTCTAGCCCCCTCTTCTGGCCCTACGGGGTCCAGCTGACCACCCTTGCCCCACCCTTGGAGCTCGGTCCTCCCCTGAAGGCCAGGCCCGGCCAACCCCAGGTAAGTGGTGCTTCCGTCCCACTTGGACACTCACCTGATCCCTTCTCCACAGGTAAGTGGGGCAGCGTCCGGGCCAGTGGGCGCAGCGGTGGGCTCGGCGCTGACGTGGGCTCCCGGCTAGCAGGCAGAGACGTGCTGGGCCCCCCCCAGGTCAACGGGGCTCCCCCCGACCAGGGCTTCCTGCGGCCCCAGCGTGCAGCCCTCTACATCATTGGGGACAAAGCCCAGCTCAAGGTGACAGGTGGAGGAGGGCAGCAGAGGGGTCAGGAGGGGCTTGGGCCACGCGGGCAGGCCTGGGCTTGGGTGTGTCTCACAGTGCTTGGCTGGTCTCCTCCCAGGGTGTGCGACCAGACCCTCTGCAGCAGTGGGAGCTGGTGCCCATTGAGGTGTTCGAGGCCCGGCAGGTAAAGGCCAGCTTCAAGAAGCTGCTGAAGGCGTGTGTCCCCGGCTGCCCTGCCGATGAGCCTGGCCCAGCCTCCTTCCTGCGCTCGCTGGAGGACTCCGAGTGGCTGGTTCAGGTCTCTGCATTCCCCGTCCCTCTGGATTTGCTTGTCTGATAGCTTGGGAGCCAGGTGGTGGGGTGGAGGTGGCAGCCACCTCCACCTGGAGGTGTGTGACTGGAGGCTAGGCCTAGTGGAAGCCCAGGCAGTGGGAGTGAGGGTGGGCCGGATCAGGGTCTGGGTGTGAGTGCAGCCTGCTGGGCAGAATACCTTGGGGTCAGGACTATCTGCTGCTGCCTTTTGTGGGGCTAGTGGAGGGCTGGGTGTTGAGGGGGTGTTGGTTCATGAATGTGGAAGGTTGGGGAAGGAGCTGCTGGGCCCAAGGATGAGGATGTCTGCTGAATCGGCACCACTCAAACCCGTGGGCCTTGGGGTTGGGGAGCTGTGACAAGGAGGCCGTGGAAGCAGGGCCAGGCACACCCAGAGTGTGGTGCACATGCGGTGGCCACGCAGCAGGGCTGTGCTGTGCCTGTGGATGTGTGCCTCTCCGGGCTCTGGTCAGCAGTGGGGTCAGAGGGCAGCAGGTCCCTGTCCCCGCAGATCCACAAGCTGCTGCAGGTCTCGGTGTTGGTGGTAGAGCTCCTGGACTCAGGCTCTTCTGTCCTGGTGAGCCTGGAGGACGGCTGGGACATCACCACCCAGGTATGCTGCAGGCACGGGCTGGGGGTGGGCCAGGTCCCCATGGCACCTCCCTAACCCACCTGCGGTGCTGGCAGGTGGTGTCTTTAGTGCAGTTACTCTCAGACCCCTTCTACCGCACGCTGGAGGGCTTCCGCCTGCTGGTGGAGAAGGAGTGGCTGTCCTTTGGCCATCGCTTCAGCCACCGTGGGGCCCACACCCTGGCTGGGCAGAGCAGCGGCTACACTCCCGTCTTCCTGCAGTTCTTAGACTGTGTACACCAGGTGGGCAGGTGGTCCTGCAGGTGGGCAGAGGCTGTGTGCTCTGACCCCTGGCCCCTGACCCCTGACCTCCATGACTTGCAGATCCACTTGCAGTTCCCCATGGAGTTTGAGTTTAGTCAGTTCTACCTCAAGTTCCTCGGATACCACCATGTGTCACGCCGTTTCCGGACTTTCCTGCTCGACTCTGACTACGAGCGCATTGAGCTGGGTGTGTGTGGGGGGGCGGGCAGTGGGGAGGGCAATATGGGCAGCTGTGTGGCAAGGCGGCACTGGGGCTCAGCACTGCTCCCGTGCAGGACTGCTGTACGAGGAGAAGGGTGAGCGCAAGGGCCAGCTGGCGTGTAAGTCTGTCTGGGAGTACGTGGACCGGCTAAGCAAGAGGACGCCTGTGTTCTACAACTATGTGTACGCGCCTGAGGACACAGAGGTGAGCTAGGGCCTGGTTTGGGGGTGGAGGCTCCTGCCTGACCAGGTGCTCAACACCAGGCCCGTCCCCAGGTTCTGCGGCCCTACAGCAACGTGTCCAACCTGAAAGTGTGGGACTTCTACACTGAGGAGACGCTGGCCGAGGGCCCACCCTACGACTGGGAACTGGCCCAGGGGCCCCCGGAACCCCCAGAAGAGGAACGCCCTGATGGAAGTGCTCCTCAGAGCAGGCGCCGTGTGGTGTGGCCCTGCTATGACAGTTGTCCCCGGGCCCAGCCTGATGCCATCTCACGCCTGTTGGAGGTACGTGCAGTCCCAAAGCAGGGCCTGGCCTAGCAGCCCCTCCACTTGCACATGTGTGCGTGTCAGCCCAGTTACCCCTGGGGTCAGGTGGTCCAGCCCTCCCCTACCACATGAACAGCCTTGTGGCTTAGAAGGCTGGTATTTCTCTGTGGCCATGTCTCCCTCGGTCTCAAGACAGTCTCTGTTTTGGATACGTGTGCTTCCCTGACCTGGGTTTGAGCAGCTTAGGCAGTACTGTTGGGGTCAGCCCTCCAGGAGAATAGGGTTTCCCCAGTAATTGTCCTACTCAGCCAGACTATCCCTCCAACTAGCAGGAACCACAAAGCTCTTAACTGTGTTCTTGTCCTGGAACGTCAGGGTCGACACTTCAACCTCTCTAAACTGCCATCTTCAGCGAGCGTGTCTGCTTTGTGCAAACCAGGACTAACAGGGCAGAAGCTCCTAGGAGGGAGGAGAGCCCAGTGAGTGGGGTAGTCGTAGGGCTGTTGGCTTGTGTATGTGGTGCTGCCTCCCTGGGAAGTGGCCAGGGTTCTGCACAGGCCTGAGCAGGTCAAAGGGCTTGAGCTCACATGCAGACGGCAGGATTTGCATTCACTCCTGGTTGGCCGTGTGGGCTTGGTGCTTGAGCATCTCAGGACTTCTGTTTCCTGAGTGTGGAAGATGGGCATGCCAACTGCTGCCTCACAGGGAGGTGGTGCTGAGGTGTAAAGGAGTGTGTGCTTTGATCACCTAGCATGTGGCCTGACCTTTAAAGGCACCAGTCATCCAGGGCTTAGTGAGAGTGTGGGGTCATGGTTTTGAGGACAAAGGTTAATTAACCACAAGCACAGAGAGCAGAAGAGTCCCTCTTTATTTCTGGTATTCCGTCTTCAAGTTGGCATGGTCTGTCGTTAATGGAGCCACTCAGTGTAGTCTGCTATTTTCAGTACTTTGATTTTTGGTTTGTGTCATTATGTTTTAGTTGAGTTTCGTGTAGGTAGTCTGTATTTAGGTTGTCTTTTTATTCAGTCTGATAGTTTTCCCTTACTGGAATTTTTCATTCATTTACATGTAATTATTTGCTTGGGTTTGAATCTGACATCTTGCTGTTTGGTATGTCCCATTTTATTTTTCACTTCTTCTATGTCTTTTATAAAATAATGAGTATGTTTTCATACGTTGTTATCTACTTTCTTAAGTTTTTTAGCTATACTTCTTTGTTTTATTTTTGTATGTGTGTGGTTGCCATGGAATACAGTCACAATCTATCTTCAGTTTTAGAGGATGCTAAAGAAAGTTTGTGGAAAAATTAAAGTACGGGTTAATTTTGGTTCAGAAAATTTGAAGGGCCAGTAGGTGGTCCTATGAACTCTTAATATTTCTTGTGAGTTTGCCAGTTGCAAATTACCTAAGCTTTTGTTTATCTAAAGAAGTCTTCATTATGCCTTTATTTATTTATTTTAGTTTCCTATAGGGCATGTACACTTGCCTGGGGGGTGGAGGGGAGAGAAAGAAAGTGAGAAAGAGAGAGAGAGAGAAACCACCTCTCTGGGGGGATGGACATATCACAGTCCCTTCTCCCCCATTCTCTTCTTGGGATTTTGGACATGCACACACATGTGCCTGGCGTGATTTTTAAGCCACTGGGTTCACAACTTGAACCAGGATTGGCCATGTGGGAATCCAGCACCTTAACCACCACACCACCTGCTGCCCTATTTATTTATTTTAAAATAATCATTTATTTAATTTCATTTATTACTACTATTTTTTATTTTTAAAAGAAATATCTTTTATGGGACCAGCAGTTAGCGTAATGGTTATGTTGCTGGACTCCCATGTAGTTGACTGCTGTTTGAGTCCTGGACCCGGTGACTTAAACTCACGCCGGGCACATGTGCATGCGTGCCCAAGATCACAAGAGGAAAATGGAGGAGAAGGAACTGCGGCATGGCCATCCCCCTGGGGAGTGAATTCTCCCTTCCTGTCTCTCTTTCTGGTGAGCGCATGTGCCCTAGAGCAAAAACTTCTCCAAAAAAAAAGTTATCTTTTATTTAATTTGATTTATTATTATTTTTTAATTTAACCAGAGAGACAGTGAGTCATCTCTCGATCCTTGTATTCTTTCATCCCATCAGGATTTTGGCCACATGTGCGCACACACTGTGTTTTTTAAGCGCCTGCAGATGGGATTCAAACCATGGTCGGCCATGTGGGATCTAGTTCCCAATGTACAGTGCATAGCCACTGTGCAGTAGAGCCAGCCTATGCCTTATGTTTTAAAGGATGTTTTCTCTAGATAAAGAATTCTGGGTTGATTGTTTCTCACATTCAGCTGTTTAAATAATATACTGTTTTCTTGCTTGCATTGCTTCTAACTAAAGTTGGTGCTCCTCCTAATTTTTTAAAACTGTATATAATATGACCTTATTTTTTTTTACCTTTAAGATATTTTCTTCATCTTTGGTGTCAGTAATTTGACCATCACGTGTTTTTTTTGTGTGTGTTCATCCTGTTTGGGGATCCTTAAGCTTCTAAGTCTGCAGAATGATAATTTCATCAAATTTAGTGCAGTTTTTTTTTTTTTCTTTTTTTGAGAGGTTTTTGCTATAGGGTGCATGCACTCGCCAGACAGACAGAGAGAGACATAGAGACAGAAAGCGAGAAATCATCCCCCAGGGGGGATGGTCACGCCGCAATCCCTTCTCCTCTATTCTCCTCTCGGGATCTTGGGCATGCACACACACGCGCCCGGCATGAGTTTTAAGCCACTGGGTCCGGGATGTGAACCGTGGTCGACTATGTGGGAGTCCAGCGACATAGCCATTACGCTAACTGCTGGTTCCCAAATTTAGTGCAGTTTAAACAATTGTTTCTTCAGATTTTCTTTTCTGCACATGCTCTCCCTTTGTCCCATAGGTTACTGAGGCCTTTTTTTTTTTTTTTTTTTTTTTTTTTTTTTGAGAGAGAGAGATTTTTGTTATAGGGTGTGTGCACTCGCCAGAAAGACAGAGACAGAGAGAAAGCAAGAAAATCACCTCTCAGGGGGGATGGCCACACCACAATCCCCCCTCCTCCATTCTCCTCTCAGGATTTTGCGCACGCACGCACACGCGCCTGGTGTGTTTAAACCCCCGGGTCCAGGGCTCAAACATCTGTCACCTACGTAGGAGTCCAGTGACATAGCCATTATGCCAACTGAGGGTCCCATTGAGGCTTTTTTTTCTGTCATTCTCTCAATTGTTCATTTTATTTATTTATTTAAATAATTACTTAATTTTATTTATTATTGTTATTTTTTAATTTAACTAGAGAAAGAGAAAGTAAGCCATCCGGTCTGGACTTGAACCACAGTCAGCCACATGGAAATCCAGCACCTTAACCTCATCACACCACCCATCAACCCCTCGTTTGTTCATTTTAGATGGTTTCCTTGTCCTAGCTTTAAGTCCACTGCTCTTTTCTTTATTGTGTTTAATATGCTTAAGCCCATCCAAAGGATTTTCATTTTGTATACTGTATTTTTTAGTATTGTCTAAAATTTCCTTTTTTTTTTAAGTCAGAGGATGAAGGAGGAGTTATAGTGTACCATGCCCTATTAGGGGTGGGGTAGGGCAGGGGGGCTTTCTTTTTCTCTGGAGAATGCATGTGCTTTCTGGCAATATTGAGTGAGAGAGGAAAAAGCATCCCCCAACAGGCATGGTCACACTGCAGTTTCTTCTCAATTTCTCTGTCCTGGCAGGATTTGGGGCACATAAGCACACATTGCCTGGCATATTTTTCAAGGCTTCAGGGCTAGGATTTGAACCATGGTCAGGCATGTGGGATCTGACTCCCCCAGCCACCAGGCCAGCCCTCCACTGGGTTCTTTTCACTTTAATTTTAAACAGTTTTTTATTTGTTACAGCAATTTTCCATCTGTTCAACTTTATGTTAATTTTTTATTTCAAAGTTTTAAATTTTCCTTTAAAGTTTATTTATTGAGAGAGAAGGAGATTGATACCCTTGACAGGGTCTTGCCACGTTGTGATCATCTCTCCAGCCATCCGGATCATGGGTGTACCAGTATCTTCCAGTCAACCTGGAATGCATACTCAGGGTCTTCCATACTGCCTGCAGCTGCAGTGTACTGCAACAACAGCCACTCTCAAATCTTGACACATGTTTATAGCAGCTTTTTAATTTCTTCTATTTTAATTCTGACACGTTTTAGTTCTGTTTCTTTTTACTCTTTCCATTTTCCTGCCCGTTTGGCTTTGTAACTTTTATTAGTCTGGACATTGTGGCTATTTCATCAAGGCTCATGATTGTGTTGTCTCTCTTGAAAAAGTCTTGGTTTTTGTCTTTGTTTTTCAAGAATTATTTAATAATTCATTATTGTTCAGTTTGACCAGAGAGAGACAGGGAGCAGGAGAATGAGAAAGCAAGCCACTAGGTTTGGGACTTGAACTGCAGTTGGCCATGTGAGACTTCAGCACCTTAACCACCACACCACCTGCCAGCCCCCAAAGTCTTGGGTTTTATTCTTGTAGGTACTTGATGAATTTGTGCCTTAAGCTTTTGAAGTCTTGATCTTTTCAAGGCTTGTTTTAAAGCTCTGTTAGGGCGTCTCTACAGCAACCCTAGAGAAGCTCAAGGGTTAACGTAGCCTTCCTGAGCCTCTGCTGAGGCTCATTTGAAGTTTTCACGTTTTCAGTGAGGTCTCATCATTCTGGCTGTTTGGAATTCTTCCTACATTTTCCAGTATTGTATTTGTCTTTTTTTTTTTTTTTTTTTTTTTTTTAAGAATTACTTTATTTAACTTTATTTATGTGTTTGTTTATTTTAATTTGACCAGAGAGGAACAGAGCAAGTGAAAGGGAGAGAGAGCGAGAGAGAGTGCAGGCAAGTGAGAGAGAGAGAGAGAGAGAAGGAAAGTGAGAAAGCAAGCCACCAGGTCTGGGACTCAGACTGGAGTCTGCTATGTGAGAGTCCAGTGCCCTTAACCACCACGCCACCTGCCAGCCCCCAGCATTGTATATTTGGATTCAGCTAACTTCTTAGTAGCGTCTTTCCACTAGGCCTTGGGACATCTTGCTTTTGCAAATAGCAGCTTGATTTGGCGTATGACTCAAGGATGCCTCTGCAATTTCTAGAGCTCCTTTTGTGGTATTCCCTTCCCTCTTGTAGGCTGCCTCACAGACCTGCCTGCCCGAGTGTCCCCAAACTTCCCACTTCTGCCTCCTCAGCTTAGCAGGACTAGTGTGCTGCTTCAGCTCCACCCTCCTGTGCTCTGTCTAGGCAGAAAACTGGGGCAAAAGTAGGGCTCAGAGTTCCCATGCTGCACTGCTGGTTTTCCAACATCTGAAAACAAGTGCTTCCTGTTCTTGTCCAGTGTCGTAGTTGTGTGTGGAGGGCTAGTCGCAGACAAGTTCTCCTGTCATGGCCGGATGTGGAAGTCTGCCCTGTGTTTCTTTTTTGATGTCAGCTGTCAGTTGTTGTGTTGCTCTTTCAGTGGCATGTCTTTTTTCTTCTGGCTGGTTTTGGAATTTTTCTGTTTTTCTGCCATCTTTCTGCAGCACCCTGGTGTGTGTGTGCATGTTTCACCTGTCCTTTTGGGTCTGTAGTGTTTCTTTATGCCATTTGGTGCCCCTGGCTAGTTTGTGAACATTTTCAATTATTGTCTTTAAATATTGACTTTGCCCATTCAGTCTTCGCCTCTTCCACCCACTCTTGCTGCCTCTGTATTCCAATTAGATGTGAGACCTTTTCATTGTATATCTTTCCTGTATTTTCTATCCTTTTGTTTTCCCACACTCCAGTTGGGATATTTCCTTCTGAATAGCCTTTAATTTTCAAATTTTTCTTCAGGAGCTACAGCGGCTGGAGACAGAGCTGGGCCGACCCCCTGAGCGCTGGAAGGATACCTGGGACCGGGTGAAGGCTATGCAACGCCTTGAAGGCCGGCCTGATGGGCGTGTGAGCAGGGGTTGGGGTGGGGAACCAGTGGGAGACCAGGGTAGGTGTGTTGCTAGGAGGTAGTGGAGGGTGCCCAGCCCTGATGCAGGCCCTATCTCCTGTCTCCAGGGCACTCCCAGCTCCCTACTAATGTCTAGTGTGTCCCATCACCGCCGCTCGCTGGGCGTATACCTGCAGGAGGGGCCTGTGGGCTCTACCCTAAGCCTCAGCCTGGACAGTGACCAGAGCAGTGGTTCGACTGCATCTGGCTCCCGCCAGGCTGCCCGCCGCAGCACCAGCACTTTGTACAGCCAGTTCCAGACAGCCGAGAGTGAGAACAGGTATGAGGGGCATCTACCACTGCTGCACAGACACCTCTGAGCTGGGGTCTGGGTGCTCAGATGCCTTTGAGGAGCTCTAGTCGCTTCTTAGAGTAAGAGGATCCCTGCGGAAGGCCACAGTGGCCCAGGCCTAAGGCAGTGTTGGAAGGGGCTTGGGGTATGGTCGCCATAACTAGGCTGTGGTGGCTGAGGGAAGAGCAGAGGACAGGGTCTTGGGGCACCTGTGTCTGAGGCATGCTACCTGTGAACCTGGAAGGACCACATGACTGTGGTGACTTCCCCAGATCAACCCTATGTAGGGGACTGCTTTCTCTGAGACGCTGCCCATTGTCTGTTGTATATGGGGGATAGGGGACCCTTCACTGTTTCCTTTCTGGGGATAGTTTTCCTCATGAGTTTGCAGCTCCCAGGCTTCATGGCCTTCTGTCAGTGCTCTGGCCGTGGTCAGTTTTGAGGGACAAGGGCCTTGGTCTTGCTGCTCAGACTGGGACAACAGGTGGGAGCAGCTATTGGCGCCTGGGCTTAGCTGGGCCCTGATGGCTACCCTGCCCGTC
>NW_006160060.1:398310-401427 GCF_000334495.1 Tupaia belangeri chinensis
CCTGCTGAAAATTCAGGTCCTATGAGGGCACCCTGTACAAGAAGGGAGCCTTCATGAAGCCCTGGAAGGCTCGCTGGTTCGTGCTGGACAAGACCAAACACCAGGTAGATGATGAGGTGCCTGCTGGGGGTGGAGGGAGAGACTGATTGGGGAGGCAGCTGCTGACTGAATCCCCATCCCACCCCAGCTGCGCTACTATGACCACCGTGTGGACACAGACTGCAAGGGTATCATTGACCTGGCAGAGGTGGAGGCTGTGGCTCCTGGCACACCCACCATGGGTGCCCCCAAGACCGTGGACGAGAAGGCCTTCTTTGACGTGAGCTATCACTGAAGCTTGGGTGGTGGGAGGGCGGGGCTTCAGTGTGGGGACTGCAAAGTCACTGAGCTGCCTGTCCCAGGTGAAGACGACGCGTCGTGTTTACAACTTCTGTGCCCAGGATGTGCCCTCAGCCCAGCAGTGGGTGGACCGGATCCAGAGCTGCCTGTCGGACGCCTGACACCTCTCCCCCCAGCCCTGCTCGGGCTGCTCTGCTTCCAGTCGTTACAGACCACTAGGGGTGGGCAGGGCCGCCCCGGCCATGTTTACAGCCCCGGCCCTCGACAGTATTGAGGCCCTGAGCTCCCAAACCCCCAGCACTTGTGTGTACAGCCCCCGCCCTGCCAGCCCGGCCAGCCCTAACTTATTGTGGCATCATGGCTGAGCGCCGAGCCGGAGGCGGCCATGGTACAGCCTGCGATGGGCCTGTAGATAATCCACCCCACCCAGCCCTGTCAGTGTCTGGCCCCGGCCGGCCGGCCGTAGGTGAACTGTTTCTAGAACCAGAGTCTATATAAAGAGAACTAACGCTGTACTTGTGCCTGCCTCATGTACCTGCTGTCAGCCCAAGGCACTGCATGTTCAGCCTGCCCAGAGGGTGCCCCGTCCCATACCCAGGCCCACAACGCTGGGAGAGATGGCATCTTCCTTGGGAGCAGCTTTGGTCCAGGACAGGGCTTCATCAGGCCCTTGCTTGCTGCATGGCCACCCAATCCCCACAGGCTCAAGAGGGGTCTTGAGACTTGTACCACCAGAGTGAAAGCCCTATCCCATCCCGACCTAAGCAGTCCTGGGGCAAACGCTGGCATCAGGGAGACTCCAGAGGGGGTGTATAGTGAAGACAGGAAGTTGGGCAGGTAACGGGTCAGAAGCGCATTAATGGAGGGGGAGGGGGCCTGGAAGAGATGGTGGTCCAGGGGAGAGAGGGTCCTCGAGGCAAAGGACACTGGGCAGGACTAACAGGGATCGATTTCCATTGGGCAGGGAGGGACCAGTGCCAATAGGAACCTGTTGCAGGGACTCTTGCTACGTGTGCCTGCCCTTCCCCCTCCCTGGAGTCACACCTGAGCACCCACCCTCGCCATCCCTGTAGGGGTATTACTGTGGTTTCTTGATGGGCTTGTTACTGGCCTCCCTGAGCCAGTGGGAGCTCCATGAAGACCAGATTGCTGCCCTTACCTGTGGCCTCTGGTGTCAAGAGGCCTGGGCTGGTGGCATGGAGGACTAGCCACTACTAGGTGGGAGCATTTACTAGGTAGAAGGGGGCAGGTAGAGGGAAAGGTGCCAGTGAGAATGGGGAAAGTTGAAGCTAAAAATGGCTTTGAACCTTCCTGAGCCATTGTCCTGCCACTGCTCCCTCTTACCTGTCAAAAGTTGGTGCTGGGATGCTTCGGGGGAGGTTTAAGGGAGCCCCATCCTTGGGGCTGAATGTATGCACCATAACCAAGGTTCCCAGCACACAGGGAACTGGGTTGGGCTAAAGGGTGGAAGGAATCTGCCTCCCAATTGGACAGTTCTGGGGAAGCGGGTTAGGTCCAAGTTGGGGGGTTGCTGATGGCACCTGGCTGGGAGCAAACGCTGAGTGTGGGCAGGTGCAGAGCCACCACGGAGAGAGTGAGGAGCCAACACTGATGGGACTGCTAGGAAGACCCCCCCTTCTCAGCTAGCTCCCCTCAGGGATAGCCCCTCCTGGGACATACATAGTGGGGCCTGGGGCTCCAGCGGGTGAGCAGGAGGAAGCCGGCCAGCCTGCTTGCCCTGGGTTCTGATCTCTGTTTTTGACTTGGATGCTTAAGGGCAATAAAAATAAGTTTTTATTTTTTATAAAGTAAAGCTCACTGTTTGCTCAGAGCCTGCTTTCTGTGATGTGGCCTAGGGGACACAGACCACTCCCACCCTCAGCCAGGCTGATGCTCCAGGGCCTGCAGTTAACATACACAGATGTCAGTGAGATGACGATTTTTATTGGGAGTTGGGGATCTGAGGCACCCTGTCAGCTGACCAGGACATCACAAACAACTTGGCCTAAAGGCAATTTTTCGGGCCCTCCCTGGACAACACGGCCTGCCGGAATATAGTCTCTGGGCTCCCTGCCCCTGCACACCTGTCAGCTCTAGCCAGGCACCCCAACCTGCCCAGGTGTATGCCGGCTGTACAACCAGAGTGGGGATACCTCGCCCCAGGACTAGAGCATCTTATTTAAGGCAGTCAAATTTTCCAACCTGGCTCAATGCCAGCTCTTAGGGCCACTTGGCCACAACCAGCTCTAGATGTGTGCCCATCTGCAGGGTGAGGCCTCCCCAGCCCAGGCCCTCACCTCTGCCTGAGATAAGGGAGACCTTGCACTGCAGCTGGACACAAAGTGCAAAGAACTTGGCTCTTTCTGCGTTTGTTTTAAAAAGTGGTAAAATGGAGACTTGGTGTCCACATCCTTCTTGGCACAGTGGCATCTTGGGGCCACAGCCCCGACTCCATAGGCAGAGATGGCACGTCTGAGACCTTATTGCTGTGCATGGGGCCTGGGCTGGGGGACAGCCGAAGCTCGTCCTCTGTCCTCCAGGAGGGCCCGAGTGACCCACGAGGCCCCACTCAGGGTCAGGCCAGAGAGACGCAAGCTGGGCCGTGTGATTGGTTCCAACCGCCACCTTTATCAATGCAGCATTTATTTTTAAATTAAATTAAAAAACAAAACAAAAACCTTTGCATCACCAGGTAGTTTTCTTGATTAGGGGCGCAGCCCGACCAGGGTAGGCCATGGCCAGGCAGCGGCAGCAGCACCACACAGGACCCATTCAGGC
>NW_006160060.1:401475-409409 GCF_000334495.1 Tupaia belangeri chinensis
GGCTGTCTGTCTGGCAGGAACAGGGGTGGGGTGGGGTTGGGGACACCTGGGCTTCAGGGGCCATTCAGTCTCCACCCGGCCCTCCTTGCTCACCTGTCCTTTGTCACTGTCTCCAGGGCCCGGGCCAGCCACTATGGCTGGAGCTGCTGTAGTGACCGCCATGATGGGCCCTGGGGGGACTTCCACGGCCATCGCAGATGCTGCTGGCACAGGAGAGCCAGCCTTGCTCAGTGTTGTGGTGGTAGCCATGGCCAGGGCAGTGTTCACTTCTGCGGGTGCTGGGCACACAGGGTCTGGCTGCCTGCTGTCAGTATGGTCGGCCCTATGGCAAATAAAGGCTCTGGTTGTAGGCATCCCACCTCAGTGCCACCCCTCAACATGCCCATGGTCTAGAAGGTGGTCTGGGGGGGACCACACTCACCCCTCCCAGCCCTCCTCTCTGTGGAGTGGCCCAGGGGCTGTGCTGTCAAGCAGCTCCCGGCACAGGTCAGCTGCCCCCTCCAGCATGTGGCATATGCTAAACCTTCCAGGAAGCACTTGGGCCTTGCTTGCTGATGGTAAGAGTCCCTCGCCCAGGGTGCTTCCACAAAAGGATTTCAATCCCAACCTTACACAGGCACCAGAGCTGGGGAGACACCCAAGGAGAGGAAGCATAAGGGGCCTTGCTGAAATGCCCAGGGGCCTGGTCTAGGATTCCCCCAAGGTCCAGCCTGGCCTCTGACAGGGAGAGGACTCAGGTGCCTGACCAGGGAAGGTGAGGGTATGCCAAGTTCACCCACAGGTGGG
Source organism: Tupaia belangeri chinensis (assembly GCF_000334495.1). Lineage (NCBI taxonomy): Eukaryota > Metazoa > Chordata > Mammalia > Scandentia > Tupaiidae > Tupaia > Tupaia belangeri. The sequence goes on from NW_006160060.1 coordinate 402,262, forward strand.
CTGAGATGGCTGCAGTGTTATCACTAAGTGGCAACTTATGTAGACTGGAATATCATTATAGGCTTTTTAGGGCAGAGTTAGGCAGGTTTTTTAGAGGGTGTTTAAAAGAAGGTAAAAGGTTTAAGAACTTGAGTGATTTTAAGTTCAGAAACCCTGTGTGCACTTTTACTGCACGGAGCTCTGGCATAGGCTTTCTCACTCTTCTGTGTCTCTGTCAGAACCAGGGTCCCTCCCAAGTCCCAGCTGTGGCCTTGGCCCTACTTCCCCTGGTGCTGTGCCCCCACCCCCGTGGCAGGACACGCAGCATGTGGGATCTGGGAATAGCTGCGAGCAGAACGAGCAGGTGAGGTTCAGATTCATGGATGATGAGCTGACAGCCCAGCTAGGGGAGGCACCTCAAGTCCCAGTGCCACAATGTGACCCTCCAGAACCATCTAGGGGGCAGAGAATGGGGCCTTCTGTGAGGGTAGGGCAGTGTGGGCCTGACACCTTGCATGGGTTACACTGGGTCATCAACCTCAGCCACCCGAGGGCAGGAGTGGGGGCTCTTTGCAGCCTTGGACCTGAGAGCCCACAGGCGTCATTTCGTTCAGGGCAGGTGCCAACCTTCACCTGGAAGTATAGCCCTGTGTTTCATCACTGTGTCCTCTCCTGGAGGGGTGCAGCCCCTATGGCCTGGTCACTTGTTCCCGAGCTGACTAGGCACTCCAGCCCCAAGGCCTTCATACGGCTGCCCCTTTGCCAGGTCTTCAAGTCTCAGCCCCCTTTCCCCCGCTCCCCAAGTTTACCTGGCCCTGACATCTGCTTCAGCCCACTGCCCTCCTGTGACCTTTGACAGTGCCCATCTTCTTATGCCAATGTGTCTCACCCCTACTCCAAAGGCCAGGAGGGATCTATCTGTCCACTGGTGGATCCCAGGACCTTCCTGTGAGCTGGACGTATGGGGCAGAGCTTGCTAGGAGGGCCAGCAGGTCTCTGCCAGGGAGACTCAGATGGCTCAAGGGAGCCCTGGTCTCTGTCTACCTGGAGGCTACCCTCATCTTCCTATTAGAGTTCAGGTGCCCAGGCTTACATCCTGTATCCAAGCACAACAGGTCTCTGTTGGAATGGGTGTCTGGAGATCAGCACAGGGTCTCCTGCAGAAAAGGTCTGGGAAAGCCCATGGACACAGGCCTGCCGGCCAGAGTTACATGCCACACCCTCCCTCATTACCCGCAGCGACCCCAGATCCCAGGCAGCTCAGCCTGGCCCAAACAAAGCTGGGCTGCTCTTTCCCATCAGGCCTCTGTGCCAGTGATACACCTCAAGTCCCTGGGAGCTCTCCAGGACATTCAGGCCTTGTCTTAACCAATCACAAAAGAGACAATGAATACTGTCTCAAAGAAAGCAACCCCACCCCCTCCTACCTGACTTCCTCTCCACTTCAATGTACTGGCTATGTGACCAGAGGTCTCTGGCTCTCAGCTGGAATACCAGTCTATGTGCATGAAGGGGTTTGAGGCAGAGACGCCAGCCCCTACACACCTGCCAACAACAGCTTCCACTGTCCTGGGCAGCAGAGGGGTCTCCCGGCCGGGACCCCTGCTCACAGCTTCCAAGGTGCTGGCTGCTTTCTGCTCATCCTCCTCACTGTCGGAACCCCCGGAGGAGCTGCTGTCTGAGGCCACCAGGGGGGCCTTCCTGGTGACACACACATTCCAGGCACACGGGGAGGCTGGGCCGACTGCAAAACAAGGAGGCCTGTGATGTCTGCCAAGGGCGAAGACACTGTGGCCACCACAGCCTTGGGGCTCTCGACCCTATAATGTGCAGTGCAGGAGAACAGCTCCTCACGTGGCATCTGCACTTGTGCGAGTAGGAGCCACATCAGTGCCCTCCACACCGACCACCCGGCACCCACTCTTAGAGACAGGGCAGGCATACCACTGGCAGATGAGGCTCTGCCTTGTGTGGCCTTGCGTGGCTCCTCCACGCCCAAAGGACCCAGCCACCACTGCCAAGACCTCAGACCTGGCCCTGTACTTCTGAATTGCTCTGAAGGACTGGAGGCCAAGAGCTTTCATCAGTCCAAAGTCAACTTTCTGGCGACAAGCAGTCCTCAAATGTCTCCACACTGAGATCTCAAGAGCTGCTGCCAGAGATCAAGGGCTGCAGTCTGGGGTTGTGTAGCCTAGGCTGACCTGTCTCTGGGGTGGCCTGATGGCCGAGCTGCCCTCCCACTTCCCCGAGGGCAGAGAGTCTCCCCATCGGCACAAAGCAGCTCCCACAAGGTATGTAAACCCCAACATCACCTCCGAAACAGGCCCTGTCTGGAGCCTTGGGTGCTGCCTCCTATTGCCTCAAAAAGGAATGGGCCTTCCTCAGGCCTTGGGCCTGGGCAAGGTCAGACACTTCCTCAGGAGCATGGGATGAAACCTGTGTTGCTCCTACTCACAGGCCTTCTCTGAGCCCTGGCTCTGGCCATCCTCAGCATGGCTGCGTTCAATGTCCACAGGAGAGCTGCACCTGGGCCGTGACTCAGAGCTGTGGATAGGGACAGGAATAGAGTGAGCCCTTTGGGATGGCCACCTCTGCCTGACAGGCAGCTCCCAGCACAGCCCCTGAACAGCAGTGTGTGTTACCAGCAGAAAGGCTGAAAGTCCGTGAACTTGGCCCAGCCTTTCTCCTCCGGAGCTGTAGCACTGGCCGCCCACACACTGGAACCCACATCCTTGGCCACTCTTGGGGTTGCAGCCGTGATGTTCCCTGGCTCATCAAACACCGCCATCCATGCAGTGCCTGTGGGGGAGATGTGGCAGCAAGCGTGGTCAGACCTGGGCACTATGGGCTAGGGAAAGCAGTGCCCCAAGGGAAAACACAGGTTACTCCCCACTGCCTGAAGCGTTGAAGAAGGCAGAGCCTTGGGGCAGAATCCACACACCCCACCAGTAACCCACCACCCAGGGTGGCATGTAAGAACTAGTGCTGATGTAACACTCAGCTGGGCACCTACGGGACACTTCCCTTCAAGCCCCTGGAAAGGCTGGCACTGCAGAGGGGACACAGTGCGCTCCACACTCCACTGTCTTCTCAGACTCAGAAACGATTATCAAGGCATCAAGGCTTTCCTGGCCACTTTCCTCCTACTCTGGATGCTCCTGACTCCCCAGGGCCCGCACTGGCTCTTGCAGCTCTTGCTCAGCCAGCCTGGGCCAAATGATGGGCACTGTCCAGAAACCCTGACCCTCCTCGTGTTTAGTGCCTCAGCGCCGGGGGGCAGTGAGAAGAGGAGGCTTGGGAGTGGAGTATACCAAGTGAAGGGCCCTGTCCTAAGTGTCCAGGGGAGGGTGGGCCAGGCTGTGCTGAGCCACCCAAGGGGGTGGTCAGACCATGTAAGAGACACTCAAGTGTTTTTCCTGACAGACCAGATGGACACTGGCCATGAGTTGTAGAGATGTAGCAGAGAGTGACCACAACAAAGGGGTCCAGGGCAGGGTAGGAGATGATCTCATTGAACACAGCACAGATCCCCACACCAGGACAGCTAACTCCAGGAGTGTGCATGAAGGCAGGTGATGGGGGTGCAGCTCCAGGCCATGGGCAAGGTAGGACCCCAGCTACTCAGGAAGCCCTGCAATGCCTCAGCCATGGCAAATGTTCTATCCCTGACCCTGAATCTCCTGCCCAGCTCCCAGTGTTACCTTCTGATTCTCCCTCCATAGGGAGGACTTCATTCTTCACAGGGGCTGGGGGGGTCCCCTCCCTAGATGTGTCTCTGTCTGTTTCTGAGCCCGTCTTCCCATTCCGGCCTCTGTGTTCCAGGTCAATGGAGTGGCTCTCTGAGACATGGGGAGCTCCAAACCTGAGAGGGAGGTGCGGTCAGACCCTCACGGCCCAGGACGGACACCCGACACTGAAGAGCGGCTGACGTCTGAGACTCAGGGCTGGGGGCGAGCACAGGGTCTAGGGCACCAGCTCCCTGGGCCCCAAAGTCCGTGATGGTCACTCAGCAAACACAGAGAGGACCAAGGGTCCAGCACTTGGTGGCTACTCCCCCATCAGAGAGCCTGTGAGAGGACGAGTAGGCCCACACCTGGCTCTGGCTGTCCCCCGGGTGGCGCAGTGCACCTCCTTGCCCTGCCAGATGTCATCCTCCTCCTCATCATCAAAGGGCTGGATGCGGTCACTGCAGCAGGCCTCAAACAGAGCAGTGCTGGGCTACGAGATGGATGAGAGTGGTCAGCTTCAGGAGGGCCTAGGAGAGATAGGAGGCCCTGGCCCCACAACTTCCAGAGGGACTCAGCTCACAGGACATGGGACCCTAGCCTGGATGGAGGGCCAGATGAGGAAGGGGTAAAGAATGCAGCTCTCGGGCCAGCAGGTGGCACAGTAGTTAAGACGCTGGACTCCCACATAGCCGACTGCAATTCAAGTCCTGGACCTGGCAGCTTAAAACTCACACTGGGTGTGAGTGTGCATGCATGCCCAAAATCCTGAGAAGAGAATGGAAGCAAAGGGACTGTGGTGTGGTCATCCCCATGGGGGATGACTTCTCACTTTTTCTCTCTGTCACTGTCTTTCCAGCAAGCGCACAGACTCTATCACAAAAATCTCTCTCTCAAAAACAGAATGCAGCTCTGTCCCCGGCTCCCATGGTCTAGCCCCTCCTAGCCTGCTGCACATGCCGATGGCCACCTCTGCCTGACAGGCAGCTCCCAGCACAGCCCCTGAACAGCAGTGTGTGTTACCAGCAGAAAGGCTGAAAGTCCGTGAACTTGGCCCAGCCTTTCTCCTCCGGAGCTGTAGCACTGGCCGCCCACACACTGGAACCCACATCCTTGGCCACTCTTGGGGTTGCAGCCGTGATGTTCCCTGGCTCATCAAACACCGCCATCCATGCAGTGCCTGTGGGGGAGATGTGGCAGCAAGCGTGGTCAGACCTGGGCACTATGGGCTAGGGAAAGCAGTGCCCCAAGGGAAAACACAGGTTACTCCCCACTGCCTGAAGCGTTGAAGAAGGCAGAGCCTTGGGGCAGAATCCACACACCCCACCAGTAACCCACCACCCAGGGTGGCATGTAAGAACTAGTGCTGATGTAACACTCAGCTGGGCACCTACGGGACACTTCCCTTCAAGCCCCTGGAAAGGCTGGCACTGCAGAGGGGACACAGTGCGCTCCACACTCCACTGTCTTCTCAGACTCAGAAACGATTATCAAGGCATCAAGGCTTTCCTGGCCACTTTCCTCCTACTCTGGATGCTCCTGACTCCCCAGGGCCCGCACTGGCTCTTGCAGCTCTTGCTCAGCCAGCCTGGGCCAAATGATGGGCACTGTCCAGAAACCCTGACCCTCCTCGTGTTTAGTGCCTCAGCGCCGGGGGGCAGTGAGAAGAGGAGGCTTGGGAGTGGAGTATACCAAGTGAAGGGCCCTGTCCTAAGTGTCCAGGGGAGGGTGGGCCAGGCTGTGCTGAGCCACCCAAGGGGGTGGTCAGACCATGTAAGAGACACTCAAGTGTTTTTCCTGACAGACCAGATGGACACTGGCCATGAGTTGTAGAGATGTAGCAGAGAGTGACCACAACAAAGGGGTCCAGGGCAGGGTAGGAGATGATCTCATTGAACACAGCACAGATCCCCACACCAGGACAGCTAACTCCAGGAGTGTGCATGAAGGCAGGTGATGGGGGTGCAGCTCCAGGCCATGGGCAAGGTAGGACCCCAGCTACTCAGGAAGCCCTGCAATGCCTCAGCCATGGCAAATGTTCTATCCCTGACCCTGAATCTCCTGCCCAGCTCCCAGTGTTACCTTCTGATTCTCCCTCCATAGGGAGGACTTCATTCTTCACAGGGGCTGGGGGGGTCCCCTCCCTAGATGTGTCTCTGTCTGTTTCTGAGCCCGTCTTCCCATTCCGGCCTCTGTGTTCCAGGTCAATGGAGTGGCTCTCTGAGACATGGGGAGCTCCAAACCTGAGAGGGAGGTGCGGTCAGACCCTCACGGCCCAGGACGGACACCCGACACTGAAGAGCGGCTGACGTCTGAGACTCAGGGCGGGGGGCGGGCAACTGGGCCCCAAAGTCCGTGATGGTCACTCAGCAAACACAGAGAGGACCAAGGGTCCAGCACTTGGTGGCTACTCCCCCATCAGAGAGCCTGTGAGAGGACGAGTAGGCCCACACCTGGCTCTGGCTGTCCCCCGGGTGGCGCAGTGCACCTCCTTGCCCTGCCAGATGTCATCCTCCTCCTCATCATCAAAGGGCTGGATGCGGTCACTGCAGCAGGCCTCAAACAGAGCAGTGCTGGGCTACGAGATGGATGAGAGTGGTCAGCTTCAGGAGGGCCTAGGAGAGATAGGAGGCCCTGGCCCCACAACTTCCAGAGGGACTCAGCTCACAGGACATGGGACCCTAGCCTGGATGGAGGGCCAGATGAGGAAGGGGTAAAGAATGCAGCTCTCGGGCCAGCAGGTGGCACAGTAGTTAAGACGCTGGACTCCCACATAGCCGACTGCAATTCAAGTCCTGGACCTGGCAGCTTAAAACTCACACTGGGTGTGAGTGTGCATGCATGCCCAAAATCCTGAGAAGAGAATGGAAGCAAAGGGACTGTGGTGTGGTCATCCCCATGGGGGATGACTTCTCACTTTTTCTCTCTGTCACTGTCTTTCCAGCAAGCGCACAGACTCTATCACAAAAATCTCTCTCTCAAAAACAGAATGCAGCTCTGTCCCCGGCTCCCATGGTCTAGCCCCTCCTAGCCTGCTGCACATGCCCCCCACCTTCTACTTCCTACAACCAGGCCCGAGCATGGGCACAGCCTCAGATGCCTGGATGAGAGAGGAAGGGCTGCACGCCCTGCCCCTACTACATGCCTAGGTGGCCTAGACCCCAGCTCCCATCTGTGGGACGCAGAGGGCCCCAGAGCCAGCAGCAGATCACGTTCACTCACACTGTCCTCATCAGCATCGATGTTGAAGTTAATCTCTGCAACCCTGTCAAATGGAGCACTGCAAAGCAAGGAAGACAGCTGAGTGGCACTTGTTCCGCTGCTGCTGGACAAGGGGTCTGGGTGTCCTCGAGCAGCCAGTGGACATTTGCTGTTGCCTGGGGGACACCAAGTCACATTCCTGGCAAGACCACAGGGAGAGGCCGCAGGGGACCCAGGCAGCAG
>NW_006160060.1:410010-417009 GCF_000334495.1 Tupaia belangeri chinensis
AGGAATGGGCACCCTGTTCACCCAGAGGGCCGGGGCTCCTGTACATCCAGGTGAACTCACTTGATATTGTCGTCCTGGTCTGCAAACTCCTCATCATTGAAGCCAAACTGATCCACGAAATTGGCTGTCATCTGCTGAATCTGATACTCGGAGAAAGCCTGGGAGGGACAGACATTGTCATAGAGCAGCCATGAACCTGGAGGCTGCTCTTGGGGAGCCACGACCTCTGGCTGCTCAGGAGCTTGTCCTGGCAAAAGTGGACACTAAATTCTGACTTTCTAGGACCAAGGCCTGTCAAACCAGGCAATGTGCTCACTGTGGTCGTGTCCACAGACTTTTAACACTTGCGTTTGCTGCTGCACCCCCAGTGGTCTCGTTGAGGTGAAGAGACTTTGGGGATCTCCCCCCAGATCTCCCTCCCCCATATGTGCTCAGGGCTGCCGCACCCCTGCACTAGTACAATGCTGTCAGGGTCACACCTGGAGGACTCAGCACTACTGAGCACACAGGTGCCCAAGGGCCGGGCAGGGTGCAACGCCGCCACGCCCTCACCTGCTGCAGGGACAGCTCGTTAGGGAAAGCACCCTCAATGTCCTCGTCCTCACTCGAGGAGGGAAGGTGGTGAGTGCTCACCTAGAACACAGGCCAGATGGGTGGGCATGGGAGTCAGCCTGGGCCCTCAGACACCACCCAGCTCAGTGCCCGAAGACCCCCTCCAGCCCGGCCTGGTGCCCCAAGGACCCTACACAGCCTGGCTCTTGTTACATCTATGGGTCTGGGAAGCTGTGCTGTAAAGAGGTGCCAAGGGATGGCCCAGCCTCCCTGTATGGTGGCACATGCTGGGTATAAGAAGCCCTTGGACAAGCTGCAGCTGCTACTGTCGGGGGAGGGACAGAGTCAACACTGGCTCTGCAGAGTCCCTCAGGGCACCAGCCTTCAGTGTGACACAGGGGCCACATGCTCGCAGGACACACAGGTGAACATATGAGATGAGCAGGGGGCATGGCCATCACAGGGAGGGGCGTGGCCATCTCAGGGCTGCCTTGCACCTCCCTTGGCCTGTGCAGCAGGGCAGAGTGTCTGGGGCCATCTGTCGGCGTCCTTGCATGGAGCAGCCCCAAGCCTCACCAGGTCCACAGTGTTCTTGCGGTTAGTCTCTGTCAGTGTCTCCTCCACGAAGCTCTCCCAGCGCCCTCGGCAATCTGCAGGGAGCCCTGCAGGAAGTTACTGGTTAGCCCTCCAAGACCTCAAGACCACAGTACAGGGTGTCTAAGAACTTCAGCAGGTGAAGGCAGGTCTAGGCCCTGGGTGGCCCAGCTGCTGCTGTGGTTAGCTCCCCTAAGGGCCTACCACGGGGACTGAGACAGCTGGGGGGCCAGCAGGGCTTCCAGCCACAGTGAGGAAGGGGTATACAACCCCGAGCAAAGCAGTCGGGAGACATCTTGTCTCTACAGAGACCTTAGCAGGAAGCAGAGTTCGGAGTTGACTGGGTGTGTAGGCCACCCTGAGGACTCCCAGAAATATAAAACCACAGTGTAGGGACCAGAAGATGGTGCAATAGTTATGTCGCTTCATGGTTTGAGTCCCAGACCTGACAGCTTAAACTCACACTGGGCGGGTGTGTATGCATGTCCAAAACCCCAAGAGGAGAATGGAGGAAAAGGGACTGCAATGTGGCCATCTCTCCTGGGGAGTGATTTCTAACTTTCTGTCTCTGTCTCTCCAGTAAGTGTATGCACCCTATAGCAAAAAATCTTTCAAAAAACAAAAACAAAACCACAGTGCAACTGTGAGAAAGCAACTGACTTTCTGCTATATTCTGCCCAACAGGTCCACCTTAGTGTGTCTGAGGTCAGAGCTCCAGAAAGATGTGACTGCCTGCATGCTCCTCACCTTCCCATCCCAGGAGCCTTCCCTGCCCGACCACCATCCCATTTAGGAGGCTGCTGGAGCATGACCAAGGACTCCTCTCTGGTCCTGGGAAGCCAGGGAAACACCAGGAACTACCTCACCTTACACTTGCCCAGGGAACCCTCAGATGGGGAGAAGCCATAGCTGCAATGAGCCTTAGGGGTGACCAGGTGACCAATTAAGTGGGGCCACAGGCCTGAGCCTGCCTCAGCCACACATGCCCTGTGCAAGTCAGACTAACCAGCTGTGCCTCGGTTTCCTCAGCCATACAATGAAGAACAAATTCCAATACTTTCCCCATGGGCAGTGGGGATTCAAAACTTGTACCTGCTCTGGGTTCATGAGCACCCAAGGACTGGCCCTGCTGCCACACAGGACTCTTACCAGTGAGACCAACTTCTTACCTTGGCATGGCCACAGCCCCAGACTGAGAGCCAGACCACTGACAGACTCAGTGTAAATGCTGTTCACCAAGCAAGAGCATCAACCTCAGGCCTACCTTGCCTGAGCTGGGAGCACTGTCCTGGTCATAAAAGCAGGTGTGGCCACCACCCACCAGCAAATTCGGGGCCTGATGGAGTCATGGCCCATCCATACTCACGATTCCCAAGCACTTTGAGTCCACCCATTCATCCACCTCAGCCATGTCTCCAGGTACTAGAGCCACTCCCTAGGCTCATGAGCATCACCTCCTCCCCAGGGAAGCCTCACAAGAGAGGCAGGCAAGGCCTTTCTGGCCTTTCCTTACCTAACCCGTGCACTCAGGCCAGGTGACAAAGATTATGGCGCAAGGACGAGAGGTTAGAAAGGAGGCAGAGCAGCAACCCTGCAGCACCACGCAAGCCAAGGCATAGGTCTCATGGTGGGTTCTGTGGAGGCTGCTCTGCTCAGGGTACAATCTAGGACTGCTCTCCCCCCCAGGCTTGGGCCCCACTGCCTGCTCCCCTTGGCTGTCCTGCAAGCCACAAAGCCAGTTGAGTTCAGAACACAGATGGGATGTAGACAGGCTGGAGGCATTCAGCCTGCACCACTGGGGAGCCTGGCAACATTCAGATCCTGAGTGCCAGCACCAGAGCCATGAAGGGCCTGCATGTGCTGACACCCTGAAGGGCTGAGCAGGCCCTACATCGTCAGGATGCCCTGAGGAGAGATGAGCTGCAGCAAGGCAGATGGCCACAGAGGCTATGGCCATCCTGGCCTCAGTGTGGACAGCATCGCGGAGGGGCAGGAGCTCACCTCGGATGACCTCGCTGATGTGGGTCTGCATGGGGCCCCGCTCCAGGTTCTGCACCACTGCATTGGCGATCCGCGTGAGGTGGCCCATGTTCCCACGTCTCATGCCACCTGCTGCCCTGAAAGCAACAGGATGCTGTGAGGGCAGCTTCTTGGTCCTCTGCCTACTCGCTGCTGGGAGGGCTGAGTGACCAGTCTCTACTGTAGCCTCTAGGCCAGGCCCTGGAGAAAGTACCTGGCTTGGCTCAGCGCCGACCCGCCCACCTCACCTCCAGGATGCTCACATCTGGAGGGCGCCCACCATGTGCCGCAGGCATGTTCCACTCTCATGACTGGGAAGTGCTAACAAGACAAAAACTGCTCCTACTCTTGTTTTACACATAAGAAAAGAAGCAGAAAAGCCACAGTGTAGGCCCAAGTCCCACCAGTGGCAGCAGTGGGTTTGGGTGACAAAGCAGGCACACCACTCAGCAGTGAGGGGCTGTGGAGGCCTCTGCCCACAAGCAGCACAGCCTCTGCTCTCCTCTCAGTCACCCAGGCTGGACCCTCTCATCACCCAAAGCCTGACTGCTCCATGCTGAGCCTGGAAAGGGTGTGGGTAAGGTGGGGGAGGGGCCCTGGGCATAGGAGAATATTCGGTTAAACAGAAAACACAGGAAGATCAAGACAAAAACACATTCCTGTACACAGGTACTGGCGAAGTACGCTCCAAGTCTTGGGAAGGCTCAAGAACAGACACACCCACACGCAACAAAGCCTGGGTGGGACAGGCCGGGAACGGCTGGAGCAGGCTCCCAGGGGGTAAGGGGCCCAGGCCTAGCATCCTGAGGCCTGCCCTTCTGGTTATCTCCCTGCATTCCCCTTCCTGAGCAGCCCTGAGTACAGGCCACACCGCATGCCCGACACCCCACACCCTACCCAGAGTCCACAGTTCTTTGTAGGATGTTGCCCTGGCCAAATGCAGCTCTGTGTCCCTGACTGGTGGGGGTGGGGGCAGGCCCTCAGGGCGCACCTCACAGTGCCCAGGTGGCTCTTACTGTGTGCGGTCGTTGGCTTCCCAGGCCTCCAGGATCCTCTGTACCAAACAGCACTTCTGGAACAGCTGGGGAGAAGGGGGTGGGAGTTGGGTCTGTGAGGCTGCACATACCCCCTCTGCCCACCCCTGGACTAGGTAGGGTCAGCTGCTGGTCACATCTGAATAGACTCTGTAGGCAATAAGCCAGGACATCAGCCCTGAAGACATGATGCCAACACTATGGTCCCAGCCTGAGTGGGCCTGATCAAACGCCACAGGCAGGTGCTGTCCAGTGTCCTGAGAATGGAGACCAGTGTGGCCAAAGGCTCTTCTTTTTCCTCAGTCCCCTGCTCTGACCCTGGCTGCTAGTATCCCCATGCCCCTTCCACCTCTGACCCTCTTCCATTTCCTGCTCTTGGGCCCTCAATACTGTTTCTCACCTCTGGGTCAGGATACAGGCCCTTTCCTGCCCTGAGCTTCAACTGGCATCTGACTCACCAGGGTCTGCTAACTACACGGGGTCCCTCGCTGGCCTACAGCCTCAGCTGACCCTTCCCTCCATGTGACTCTGTCCTGGGCAGCTAATCTGCTGGGTTGTTAGCTGTGGCCAGACAGAGGCCAATCTGTTCAATCTCAGGCCCCTGCCAGGCCCGCAGAGTGTGCTCAAGACACCTGTCCAGGGTCAGCAGAGCAAGACTGCAGAGGCCATTCGACACCCACTGTCTGAAGGCCTCTGACCAAAGACCTGGGGCTCCTTTCTCAGCCTCTGCCCTCTTGTCTGCCACATAGCACAGTCCAGGCCATACCCTACTGCCCGGCTTTCTAGAACAAGAGGCTACAGTGGGGTCTGAGACCCTTCTCAATCTCATGGTACCAGCTGCTCTGTCCCTATGCCCTGTAATCACTTGCTAAGGTGTGATGCCAAGTACAGAGAAGGAGTGACAGTAGAGGGCAACTGTGGGAGGGAGGGCAACCATGTGGCAGCTCAGAGAACAACAGTATAGGATAAATAGCATCAGGGGAGAAGCAGAACTTGAAAGGAGGGATGGCACCTGGGGGAGACCACACCTAAGGAGACACTGAACCTGAGAGCGAGCACCTGGGAAGACTGCACCTGAGGGGAGATAGTACTAGGGATAGAGAGCATCTGGGGGACAGACAGCACCTGGCGGGGGAGATGGTACTTGGGGGAGACGGCACCTGAAGGGGAGGTTAGCACCTCAGGGCCAGTACCTGGGGAGGCACTACCTTGGGTGCCAGCACCTGGGGTGACAGTGCCTGTGGGGAGGGGACAGCACCTGGGGGAATGCCTGTAGGAGCTGCTCTCAGATGTCTACGTGACTCCCTTGGCTTTGGGGCTTGGGCCATGTGGGGTGCAGCCCACTTGGTGTAGCCACTGCCTCCCCTCATGCTTCCTGTCTCTAGCTCTGATTCTGCAGACATGAGTGTTCTCTTGGGCATTCTAAGTCCTTGTGGAATAAGGTTACTGCCCACCCTATGTGAGGGTTAGAGAACATGCAGATGGGCCCAGAGAATGCTAGCCATAGGCAACACACCATCAAAGCTACTGCCCACACACATGGGTGGGGCTCAGCAACAGTGACAAGCAGGACACCAGCCTGACTTACGTGGGTCACCATTATGTTCTCCGGGGGGGCAGCAGCAGGCGGGGCCTCTGTGCTCCTGTTCCCGTTCCCGTTGCCATGCGGAGGCTCCACCCTGCTCTCAGGTCCACCGGCTTCTGCCCTCTCCTCCCGGGCAGCGTGGGAGAGTATAGCGGCTATGCATAGTTCCACTTGGAAGTGTAAAAAGTTATTCCAGGTGTACTTAAAAAATAAGTCCTGGGTAAACAGAAGACAGAAGGAAGTTCTTAGGTGGTTTCATCACCACCTGATAGGCGCCAACAGTGTGAGCGGTGTGTTCAGACACTTCCGGCAGCCCAGCAGAGGTTCTGGCTGTCTTCTGCTGACCCATCTCTCCTACTGCCTCTTCCAAACCAGGGTGGAGAGGGGCAAAAAGGCACAGCTACCTGCCCTTCAATCTCTGACCTCCTGAGCTGGCAGGGTGGGGGGACACAGGCACACCTCTACTGCCCCTATTGCCACCTCACATATACCAGAAGCCAGGCAGCCTATATCTCAGACCCTCTGCTTCCCTATATGGAGAAGGAGAGAGGTTGTGCTTGGGTATCAAGACTGGGAATGGGGTAGACATCACACCAGGGAGTTGAGAGTTAGACAAGTCAGGAAGTCCATCTACTTGACGTGCTCCGCCTCCTCTTGTGTCCTCCACCGACACGGTCCCACATCCTGGCCTCACCTTCTCTGCCTATGTGAGCTCACCTGCAACATGGAGTCAGGCTCACCTCCCCACAAGGGACAGCCAGACTAGATGGCTTCACTGGTGAAGTCTTTCAAACATTTAAGAAATGCTAATACCAACCCTCGCACGCTCCCAAAAAATTGAAGAAGCGAGAATACTTACTAATTCATTCTGTGAGACCAGAATTACCCCGATGCCAAAGCCCAACAGGACTCTCCATAAAACTACAAACCAGTACTGCTAATGACTGCTGATGCAAAATACCAGCAAATCAAATCCAGCATCACAGTAAAAGAATTATATACCATGACAGAATGGGATTTTTTTTCCTGGAATGTAAGGATAGTTCAAAATATGAAGGTCAACCAAAGTAATATACCACATTAATACAATAAAGGATGAAAACCAAATTACCATCTCAATTCACACAGAAAAAGCATTTGAAAAACCTGACACATTTTTTAAGAGTTTTTTTTTTTTTTTTCCTTTCCTCCCTCCCCCCCCCCCCCACGGGCGCT
>NW_006160060.1:417916-426753 GCF_000334495.1 Tupaia belangeri chinensis
CCCCCCCATAGGGTACATGCTTTAGCTAGAGAGGGACAGGAAGAGAGAGCAAGCTAGAAGCACTCTCCAGCGGGGATGGTTACACTGCAATCCCTTCTCCTCCATTCTCCTCTCAGGATCCTAAGCACATATGCATACATGCCCAGCATGATTTCAGAACCATGGGGTCTGGGAATCAAGCCATGCAGTAGGCGATGTGGAATCTAGCTGCCTTAACCACATGACCAAGCTGGCCCAGACACAATTTATTAATAAAAACATGCGATAATCTAGGAACAGAAGGAAAGTTCCTCAACATAATAGAGTATCTATAACAAGCTTATAGCTAGGCCAGTGGATCCCACATGGCTGAATTCATGGTTCAAGTGCCAGACTCAATAGCTTGAAGAAAGAAAACATACCGGGCACATGCGTGTGCATGCCCAAAATCCCTAAAGGAGAATGGAGGAGAAGGGACTGCTGCATGGTCATTCTCCAAGGAGGTGATATTCTCTCTCTCTCTCTAGCAATCTCACATGCCTTATAGTAAACTTAAAAAGCTTACAGCTAACAACATAGTCAATGTTCAAAGACTGAAAGCTTTTCCTCACAGATCAGGAACAAGGCAACGATGCCCACATTCACTTCTCCTATTCAACATAGTATTAGAAATTTTAACCAGAGCAGTTAGTCAAGAAAAAAATTTTAAAGGGTCAGCCAGGTGGTGGTTAAGGTGGCTGGCCTTAACCATGGCCGACCTCATTATCTGAGTCAGAGGCTGGAAAAACATATGAGGCGCATTTGCGTGTGTGCCCAAATTCCCAAAAGGAGAATGGAGAAGAGACTACAGTGTGGTCCCTCCCTTGGGGAGTGCTTTCTCACTTTCCCTCTCTTATACTTTCTCTCCAGTAAGCACAAATGCCCCAGTGCAAATTAAAAAGTAAAAATAAATAAATAAATAGCATACAAACTGAAAGGAAGAAACAAAAGTATGTCTTTTTCCAAAATGGCATGATATTCGATGTAGAGAATTCTAAAGACTGCACACAAACTAACAGATTAATAATAAATTCAGCGGGGACCATCAGGTGGTGTGGTGGCTAAGGCGCTGGACATTCCCACATGGCTGAGTCCCAACGGTTTGAGTCCCAAACCTGGCAGCTTGCTTTTTCACTTTCCCTCTCTCTCTTTCTCTCTGTGTGTGTCTCTGGTCAAATTAAAATAAATGAATGAATAAATAAAATTAAATAAAAGATAATTCTTAAAAAAATAAATTCAGCAAAGTTATAGAATACAAAACCAGCATGACAAAAATCACTTGCATTTCTACAAACTATCAACGAACAATCCAAAAAGGAAATTAAGAAAACAATTTCATGGAGCTGGCAGGTGGCGCCATGGATAGGGGCACTGGGCTCCCACATGGCTGACCACAGTTTGAGTCCCAGACCTGGCAGCTTGCTTTCTCACTTTCTCTCACTTGCTCTCTCACTCTGTCCCTCTACTGTCAAATTTTAATTAATTAATTAAAGTTAAATAAAACAATTCTTTAAAAATAATTTTAAAAAGAAAACAATTTCATGTATGACAGCATCCAAAAGAATAAAATATTTCAGAATAAGTTAAATTGAGGAATTGAAAGACTTGTACATAGAAAAACTACTAAATACTGCTGAAAAGAATATAAAACCTACTTAAATCAGTGTAGCAATACCCATGTTCATCGACTGGAACACAGTATTGTTAGGGAAACAATACCATCCAAATGATCTATAAATTCAGTGCAATCCCTATCGAAATCATAACAGTATTTTTTGGGTAGAAATAGAAAAACTCATCCTAAAATTCACACAGAATTTCAAGGACTCCAAATAACAAAAAAAAAATTTTTTTTTTTTTTGAGAGGTTTTCACTACAGGGCGCGTGTGCACGCCAGACAGACAGACAGAAACAGAGAGATAGAAAGCGAGAAATCACCCCCCAGGGGGGATGGCTATGCCGCAATCCCTTCTCCTCCATTCTCCTCTTGGGATCTTGGGCATGCACGCACACACGCCCGGGGTGAGTTTTAAGCCACCGGGTCTGGGATGTGAACCACGGTTGACTACATGGGAGTCCAGCGACATAGCCATTGGTGGTCCCTGTTTTTTTTTTTTTTTTTTAAGAGGTTTTTGCTATAGGGCGCGTGCACTCAACAGACAGAGAGAGAGAAACAGAGACAGAAAGCGAGAAATCATCCCCCAGGGGTGATGGCCATGCCGTAATCCCTTCTCCTCCTTCCTCCTCTCGGGATCTTGGACATGCACGCACATGTGCCTGGCATGAATTTTAAGCCACCGGGTCCTGGATGTGAACCATGGTCGACTACATGGGAGTCCAGCAACATAGCCATTACGCTAACTGCTGGTCCCATTTTTTGGTTTTTACCATAGGACACATGTGCTCTCCAGAGAGAAAGAGAAATAATCCCTTCTTGATTCTCCACCTGGGATTTTGGGCACACATGTACACATGCCAGGCATGATTTTCAGGTCGCTGGGTCCAGGACTTGAATTGCAGTTGGCCAGTGGGAGTCCAGCACCTTAACCACCTTGCCACCTGCTGGCCCCATAACTAAAACAATACTGAAAAAGTTGAGAGACTTACACTTCTCAATTTTAAAACTTATTACAAAGCTAGTCACCAAAACAGTGTGGCTCTGGCATAAAGATAGACATACAGGGCCAGTCCCATAGCATGGCAGTTAAGAACTATGTAGAAAAAGCTAGATCCCACACAGCCAACCACAGTTCAAATCCTGGCCCAGGAGACACATTAGGCATGTGTGTGTATGGAGGAACAAAGGAAAAATAATTACAGTATGGAGCCAGCAGGTGTCATGGTGGTTAAGGCGCTGGATCCCAGGTCAACTGGACAAGTTCATGGTCTGAGTCCTGGACCCAGAGGCTTGAGAAACACATAGTGCATGGGTCCATGAATGCCCAAAATCCTGAGAGGAGAATGGAGGAGAGGGGACTGCAGTATGGTCACCCCCACCCTGGAGAGTAATTTCTCACTTTCCCTTTCTTTCTGTTTCTCTCCTGCAAACGCACATCCCCTATGGCAAAAATCTATACACACACACACACACATACACACACGCGCACAAAGAATTTCAGCACGATCAGGTCACAATGACTGAGGGTTCTCCCCTCTTCTCTCTCTCTGGTGTATGTGCATGTCCACACACATACTCTATGTCATTTAAAAAAAAAAAGAAAGTGAGAGATATATGGATCAATGGAATACAACAGAGGGCCCAGAACAAGCCCTGCATAGTCTACTATGAAAGGATCATCTTTTCTATTTAAAAAAAAAAGAATTAAGTTTATCTTATTTATCTATTTATTTTAATTAGATCAAAGAGGGACAGAGTGAGAGACAGAAGTGAGAAAGCCACTAGGTATGAGACTCGAACTGGGGTCAGCCACGTGGGAGTCCAGTGTCCTTAACCACACCACTTGCTGGCCCCAAGGATCATCTTTTCAACAAGAATTGTGGGAAAATAGAATATTCAGATGCAAAGAAAGACTTCAGACCCTTCCTTTACACCATATACACAAATTAACTCAAAATGCATCAGTGACCTAAACAGAGTGAAAAGCACAAAACTCTGAAGGTTATAGAGTTAGGGTTGAGGGAAACATCACACTGGATTTGGTAATGATTCTCAGATATTGCACCAAATGCACAGGCAACAACAGAGAATAGATGAACTGGATTTTACCAAATTAAAAACTTCTGTGTGGGAGCTGCAAGTGAGGAAGCCAAGCATGCTCTGTAAGCGGGAGTCCCAGCCAGGTGGGACCAGCCACTCTATCGTCATCAGGCCATGCAGGGGAACGGCAGGCAAACACCAGAAGGCGGCCAGACCCAGCAAGCGACTGTGGGTATGGCGTTAGGAGAAGCCACCTGCAGGCCCCAGGCCCCTTCACTTTCCCGTCTCTCTCCATCCGCAAGCCCCACCTCCACAACCTCCGCAAGCCCCCTAGACCCTCTCTCCCAGACCACGGAGCAGCTCCATATTGCCACCTGGGGCCAAAGTCAGTAAAAAGGAGCTCAACTCCAATAATGGGGCTGAGGAGACCCCAGAGAAGGAGCACCAAGAACCAACTGAAAATATAGATGAAGTACAAATGAAATAGACTCAGTGAAC
This sequence comes from Tupaia belangeri chinensis, assembly GCF_000334495.1. Classification (NCBI taxonomy): domain Eukaryota; kingdom Metazoa; phylum Chordata; class Mammalia; order Scandentia; family Tupaiidae; genus Tupaia; species Tupaia belangeri. Next base: position 422,091 of record NW_006160060.1, read on the forward strand.
AAACCAGTGAGGAGATACTAAAAGCAGAATAGAAATATAACAAACTTGGCAGCTATTTCTTCAGAAGAGGTCAGAATTGATCACCAAAATCCCAAATTTTAGGGTAATGACTTTTGTCAACCATCCATCCATAAGTGTCTGGACTGCTTAGAGACGACAAAGAGGCAATGCATTATTTGACGAGAGTCAAAGTGACAGATTTTGAAGATATTAAATCAGGTTACAGAATAGATTTTTATTTTGATGAAAATTCTTACTTTAAAAATAAAGTTCTCAGGGGACCAGCAGTTAGCATAATGGCTGTCACTGGACTCCCACGTAGTCGATTGCAGTTAAGAGTCCCGGACCTAGCGGTTTAAACTCACGCCAGGTGCGTGTGCGTGTGTGCCCAAGATCCCAAGAGGAGAATGGAGGAGAAGGGATTGCGGTGTGGCCAACCCCCCCTGGGAGGTTTCTTGCTTTCTGTCTCTGTCTTTCTGGCGAGCGCACATGCCTTATAGCAAAAATCTCTCCAAAAAAAAAGAAAGTTCTCGGGACCAGCAGTTGGTGTAACGGCTATGTCGCTGGACTCCCATGTAGTCAACTACAGTTCAAGTCCTGGACCCAGTGGCTTAAACTCATGTCAGGCATGTATGCGTGCATGCACGCAAGCGCCCAAGATCCTGAGAGGAGAATGGAGAAGAAGGGATTGCGGCGTGGCCATCCCCTCTGGGGGGTGATTACTCACTTTCTGTCTCTCTCTGTCTTTCTGGCAAATGCAAGTGCCCTATAGCAAAAGTCTCTCCAAAAAAATAAAAAAAATTAAAAAGTTCTCTCCGGGACCAGCAGTTAGCATAATGACTATGTTGCTGGACTCCCAAGTAGTCGACCGCAGTTTGCATCCTGGACCCGGAGGCTTAAAGCTTACTTGCGTGCCCAAGATCCCAAGAGGAGAATGGAGGAGAAGGGATTGCAGAGTGGCCATCCCCCCTGGGGGGTGATTTCTAGCTTTCTATCTCTCTGTCTCTGTCTGTCTGGCGAGCGCACGCGCCCTATGGCAAAAACTTCTCCAAAATAAAATAAAATAAAATAAAAAAATAAAAAGTTCTCTCCAATGAATTCCGTCTGTATGAGAGTGGTGACCCAGCTTCAAAGTCCAATGAAACCAAATGGCAATCTGGAAAGAATTTGACAAAACATTCAAATTCAGAATAAAGCCAGCAGGAAGAGGCTGGTTTACTGACCACTCTGATGCAGGTGCAGAGGAATTAGGGGAGGTCATCAAAGATGATGTCTGGACAAGTCCGAATCCGTTACAGGATTACTTGGTTCTTGATATGGATGATGAAGGGGAAGGAGAAGATGATTGATGATGATGATAAAGGACTGGAAGATATTGATGAAGGGGATGAGGATGAAGGCGAAGATGATGACAGTGAAGGGGTGAAAGGAGCGGAAGGAGATGACGACTGATAAAACACTGGTGGATTCCAATCCTTTCAAAAAAATTTTCTCTAGATGGGGCTGGCCAGTGACTTGGTAGTTGAAGGCGTTGGACTCCAACATGGCTGACGACGGTTGGAGTCCCAGACCAGACAGCTTGCTTTATCACTTTCTCTCTCTCTCTCTGGTCAAAATAATAAATAAATAATAAAGTTAAATAATTCTTTTTTTTTTTTTTTTTTTTTGAGGATTTTGCTATAGAGTGCATGCACTCACCAGAAAGACAGAGAGTCAGAGAGACAGAAAGCAAGAAATCACCCCCCCAGGGGGGATGGCCACGCTGCAATCCCTTCTCTTCCATTCTCCTCTCAGGATATTGAGCATGCACGCACACGCACCCGGCGTGAGTTTAAGCCACTGGTCTGGGACTTGAACCGGGATCGACTACATGGGAGGCCAGCTACATAGTCAATACACTAACTGCTGGTCCCAATAAAGCAATTCTTTAAACAAAAAACTTTTTTTCTCCAGTCACTAGAAGAAGCAAGTTGCAGTCTTCTCCTGGCCCCCCTGCCCACCTTGTACTCAAATGCCCTATTCTTGAGGTCTCTTTCCTCTACACCATGGTTCTCAACTTATTTTAGGGGGAAAAAACCTTAAGTAGAATACAGTGGGAAAAGAATCTTTACCCTTTTCTGTTTCAAATTCATTTTTATCCCGTCCTGCCTTAACAAAAAGTTTGGAATCACCACCACACCCTGCGCGCTCTGTGGAAGAAAAGAAAAACCTGCTCCCTTGGCTCTGCTAGAAGCTAGAGGGTGCTGGGCCTCTGTGTGGTAATGCATAGAAGTCTAGCTTTCTCCCTCCTTTCTCTGTATGTTGGGCTTACAGATCACACCGTGTCATTACGTGAATATGGACAGTTAGCATTTACCAACATTTATCTATCTTTCTTTTGGTTAAACAAAGAAACTTTAAAAAATGGCGTTGTAGAAGGTCAGAAAAGGGTGGGTTAAGTGGGCATTCTGACAACATGGCTTCTCCTGTGGCATGTTTAATTGTGATGTTTAATGGACATCCTTGCAGTTTAACGTGACACTTTCAAAAACAAAATTCTCTCCTAAGGATGACTTGAGTCCTGCCACTCAATGAGAGAATGAGCAGAATCTGTAGGCTCTTATTTGGAATTAACATTCTCTATTGTAATTTTGTTCCTGTTTATTTTTATTTTATTATTATTTTTTACTTTAGTAGTTTTCAATAAAAGCTGTATATAAGATTATTTTTACAAAGTTACTTATTTATTTAATTTGTTATTATCATTTTTAAATTTGACCAGAGAGAGAGGAAGGGAAAGGGAGCAAGCATGTCACCAGGTCTGGGAATCCAACCACAGTTGGCCACGTGGGAATCCAGCACCTTTAACCACCATGTCACCTGCTGGGCCCAAGATTATTTTCCTTCTGCATCTTCTCAGTTGTTTGTTTCTTCCTTATATTTGCCCTTTTCCTTTCCTACTTGGCGAGACTTGGCTTTCTGTTCAAGAATCTTTTTGTGATTTTTGTCCAGTTTCAGTCTAGTGATAACCGCCTTGCTGGGGTGAGCGCATCCATGGACCACTGTGCCATTAGCCTTTTCCCACTGCACCCGCTCAGTGTAGATGATGTATTTCTTCTTCCTATAAACCTGGGCTACTTTACCAATTTGCTGACCTTTACAACCTGAACTTCATCACATTTTCAGATTGGCATAGATCAAACACTGTACTTCTGCCTCAGCTCTTTGGAAAGGGGGGAAGATATGATCTTCCTGTAGATGTGGAAAGGTGCACTGAAATGTTTTTTGTGATTCTGGCTTTGGTCAGATGTCACAAAAGGATTGAACTTCATTTTGGCTGTTGCTGCTCAGGCGATGGCCACAAGCTTTTTTTTCTCCCCCCCAAGAGAAATTCTTGTTATAGGATGCATGTACGCGCTGGAGAGACAAAAAAGTGAGAAATCACACTGTCCCCCAACCCCCAGGGATGGCCACACTGCGGTCCTATCTCCTCCACTCTCCTGTTGGAATCTTGAGTATGCCTGCACACACACTCAGTGTGAGTTTGCAGTTGGCCATGTGGGAGTCCAGTGACATAACCATTACGCCATCTGCTGATCCTGTTACTATTTATTTTTAAATGTTCTTTTTGTTACACTGGAAAGGAAAGATGATGCTCAGTTTTAAATGTTAAAAGTATTGGGACCAACAGATAACATAATGGTTATATCACTGGACTCCCTACACAATTGACCACAGTTCAAGTCCAGGACCCAGTGGCTTAAAACCCACATTGGGTGCATGTGTGTGTACCCAAAATCCTGAGAGGATAATGGAGGAGAAGAAATTGTGCCATGGCCATTCCCCCTGGGGGGTGGTTTCTCACTTTCTGTCTCTCTGTCTCTACAGTGAGCACGTGTGCCTTATAGCAAAAATGTCTCTTTAAAAAAAAGTAGGGACCAGCAGTTGGTATAATGGCTGTGTCATTGGACTCCCATGTAGTCGACCGCAGTTCAAGTCCTGGACCCAGTGGCTTGAACTCATGCCGGGAGCATGCATGTATGTGCCCAGGATCCCGAGAGGAGACTGGAGGAGAAGGGATTGCAACACGGCCATTCCCCCCTGGGGGGTGATTTCTCACTTTCTGTCTCTCTGTCTTTCTGGTGAGTACACATACCCTAAAGCAAAAACCTCTCCAAAAAAATTTTTTAAAAAGCATTTAAGTTCTTTTGTTACAAGGAAACTAAATTTGTACACATACAAAAAAACTTCTGTGTGGTAAAGACTAAACATTATAGAATGGTAAATATTTGCAAATCATGTATCTATAAAAGGGGTAAAAGCCATAATATATAAAAAAATTCCTACAACTCAACAAGAAAAAAATAATCCAATTCAAAAGGACTTCAATACACATTTCTTCAAAGACGGTATACAAATTGCTATCAAACACATGAAAAGATGCTCAGCATCACTAGTTATTAGGGAAATGCAAATCAAAACCACTGTGAGATACCATTTCATACTCATTAGGAAGGCTATTATCAAGAAAAGGAAAACAAGTGGAGAAACACAAACTTTAATATATTGCTAGTGAGAAAGTGAAATGGTGCAGCTGCTGTGGAAAAAAGTTTTGTGATTCTTCAAAAAGTTAACTATAAGGCCACCTTTTGGCCGGAACCGCCATCTTCCAGTAATTAACCAA
>NW_006160060.1:427188-444900 GCF_000334495.1 Tupaia belangeri chinensis
GAGCTACTGGAACCTATTCCCTATGAATTCATGGCATGATGGGTGTTAAAAATAAACTAATCTGTGGTCTATAAAAAAAAAAAAAAAAAGTTAACTATAAGGCCAGAAGATGGCAAGCTGGTTAAGGTGCTAGATTCCCACATGGTTTGAGTCTTAGACCTGGTGGCTTGCTTTCTCACTTTCTCTCTTTCTCTCTGGTGAGCACACATGCCTTATAGTAAACTGAGAAAAAATTATGATAATACAAAAAAAAAAAAAAAAAAGTTAACTATAAGGCCAGAAGATGGCAAGCTGGTTAAGGTGCTAGATTCCCACATGGTTTGAGTCTTAGACCTGGTGGCTTGCTTTCTCACTTTCTCTCTTTCTCTCTGGTGAGCACACATGCCTTATAGTAAACTGAGAAAAAATTATGATAATACACTTTTTAAAGAATTATTTAATTTTGGGACCAGCAGTTAGCATAATGGCTATGTTGCTGAACTCCCATGTACCCGACCGCAGTTCAAGTCCCGGACCTGGTGGCTTAAAGTCACGCAGGGCGCATGTGTGTGCATGCCCAAGATCCTAAGAGGAGAATGGAAGAGAAGGGATGTGGCATGCCTATCCCCCCTAGGGGGTGATTTCGCACTTTCTGTCTCTCTGTCTTTCTCTGTCGTTCTGGTGAGCACACACGCCTTTATAGCAAAAACCTCTCCCAAAAAAAGGTATTATTAAAGAATTATTTAATTTTATTACTATTTTTAATTTGACCAGAGAGAGACAGAGAGAGAAAGAAAATGAGAAAGCAAGCCATCAGGCCCGGAACTTAACTGTGGTTGGCCATGTGGGAGTGAGCCCGGCGCCTTAACCACCATACCATTTGCTGGTCCCAGGATAATAAATAAAATTTAATAAATAATTCCTTTTTTAAAAAAGTTAACTATAGGGGACCAGCAGTTAGCATAATGGCTATGTCGCTGGACTCCCATGTAGTAAACCGTCCCGGACCCAGTGGCTTAAAACTCACGCCGGGTGCGTGTGCGTGCATGCCCAAGATCCCAAGAGGAGAATAGAGGAGAAGGGATTGTGGCATGGCCATCACTCCTGGGGGGTGATTTCTCGCTTTCTGTCTCGCTCTGTCTGGCGAGCACACGCGCCCTACAGCAAAAACCTCTCCAAAAAAAAAAGTTAACTATAGCTGTGGTGGGTCAGGCAACAGGGCGCTACTATGTACTGGAGCCATGTAGGAAAGCCCAGGTACAGTTTGAGTTAACCTGAGTATCAGAGCATACCTGTGGGTATGGACCTGGATGACTGGAAGGCAAGGGATTTTGGCATGCCGAGATCCTCTTGGGGTCCTTATCTACCCCCAGATCATGAATGAAAAAAAGCTTAAAAAAAAGTTAAATACAGAATTGTCATATGATCCCATATCGCCACTCTTAGGCATATATACAAAAGAAGTGAGGGCCAATCAGTGGCATGGTGGTTAAGGTGACTGGATCCCACATATCTAACTTTAATTAGAGCCCTGAACCCAGCAGCTTGAAAAACATACAGGGTATATGTATGTGCCTGCCCAAAATCCTGAGAAGAAAAGGGATTGTGGCATGCCATCTCCTCTGGGAGGTGCCTTCTCAGTTTCCCTCTGTCTCCTATGAACACACCATAAGGACCCTATAGCAATTTCCAAAAAATAAAAAAAGAATTGAAAGAAGGAACTCAAACAGACATTTGTATACCAATGAACAAAAACATTATTCACTATAGCTAAAAGGTGGAAGCAACTCAAATGTCCACTGATGAATGAATGGATAATCTGTGTGTGCCTACAATCCCGAAAGGAGACATGGAGAATGGATTGGGGTGTGACCATTCCCTATGAGGAGTGCTTTCTCCTCTTCACTCTCTCTGGTGAACACATGTGCGCTAACAAAAAAAAAAAAAAAAGGACATTTTCACGTGTGACAGTATCTGATAAAATTTGAAGACATTAGGCTAAATAAAAACAAACCAGTCACAAAATGACAAATACTCTAATCTTGCTTTATGATATGCATAGATTAATTACATTCCGATAAGAAAAGCAGAATGACGGTGGTTGTGGGCTGGGGAGAGGTACAAGTGGGGAGTTAGTGTTAAAGGAAACAGTTTCTGTTTGTGAAAATGAAAATATTTTGGAAATAGATAGTTGTATTAGGTATATGACGCTGTGAATATACTTAACGCCACTGAATTGCACACATTTCAATGGCAAATTTTGTATTATGATGCTTTATTCCAATTAAAAGACAAGTAGAAAGAAAATTCTTTTGAAGGTTTTTTATAATTGCTCCCTTTATCCAGGGTGGGATTTCAAGTCACAACAGTACTCAATAACTTCCAAATGAAGGAAAAACTTCTAAGGCAGACAGTTCTTCTGTCCCATTTCTGAGGCTGGCTCATTCTGGGACCAAGACTGTAGGACTTCCTGGGAGTAGCAGCCAAGAACAAGGAGGCGAGGGGACCAGCAGTTAGCGTAATGCCTATGTCGCTGGATTCCCATGTAGTTGACCACGGTTAGAGTCCCGGAGCAGGTGTCTTAAACTCACGCCGGGTATGTGTACGTACGTGCCCAAGATCCCGAGAGGAGAATGGAGAAGGGACTGTGGCGTGGACCATCCCCCCAGAGGGTGATTTCTCACTTTCTATCTCTCTGTCTCTCTTTTGTGTCTGGCGAGCGCATGCGCCCTATAGCAAAAACCTCTCCCAAAAAAAAGGAACAAGGAGGCAAGAGGGAACTGCGTGTGCTGACCATACCCAGTTAGAATAATGCCCCTCCCCGTCAGCATCCCCCTTCCCAGAGGTAGCCCTGTGCTCTCTGTGCTGGAGCCTGCTGCCCATAACCAGCACTGTCCAGCCATCAGTGCCCACACATCAGGCAATCAGAGCATCTAGGTCACTAGGCAACATCTACTGAATGGAAGAGCATTTTCATTGCTTTGACAAGAACTTCCAGGGTGGCCTTTTGTGGAAGATATCTTTGAGGACATTTTATATTTAGTAATTATAGCAAAATTTCTATCTTGTTAAGTCAGAATATGAAAAAGGAGACAGATAAGACTACTCAATTCCCCTCAAACAAGATTAGAAATCTGCCCTATGCTTTCAGGGTGATTCCAAGGTTGATTCACTCTTGTGCATCTGCCTCTGAAACTCTATGTGCTCCACCAAGGACTTGTGCCCAAGCTCTGGGACTTGGGACCAGACCCTTTCTTCAGGCAGACCTCTATCAATCACACAAGGCATGCTCAAGCACACAGGGCTGGCTCAGTGCACACTCACCAGCAGCAAGTCCATGGTGTTGAGCCGGCAGAGCTCTTGGTTGATGCTGGGTGTGTTCGTGTGCAGTAGTGCAGCCATGAGGCGGGCACCATGCAGACGGGCATTCCCCAGGGGCTCCTCCAGCACGCCGATGGTGGTCAGGATCGCTTTCTTCTGCGAACATAGGAGGCACCACCCAATTGGAGCCCTGTGACGAGCATGGCCACTGCCAACTTCTCTTAGGTCATGTACAATTGCTCAAGGGTCAGGGCCATTGCTCAATGACATGGCCCAGCCTAGCAGGAAGGGGGGTGTGTATGTGGGAGCTCCTCAAGGCAGGACTGCTCTGAGGAAATAAGGAATCAATAGGATTAAGGACCCCAGTGTTCCCCTCAAGGCCTCATAAAGAGTAAGATGGGGGCTGGCAGGTGGTCTGGTGGTTAAGGGCACTAGACCCCCACATGGCCGACCACGATTCAAGTCCCCGGACCTGGCGGCTTGCCTTCTCACTTTCTTTCTTTCTCTTGCTCTGTCCCTCTTTGGTCAAATTAAAAATAAATAAAATTAAACAAATAATTCTTCAAAAAAAATTTTTTTTTAATGAGTGAGATGGTAGCCAAGGGCACTCTGGCCTGAGTTGCCAGGCCAAGTATATTCAAAATGCAAGACCACATGATCAGGCTGAAGCCCCTGGCAGGATGTCTTACCGTGCTGTAGACGTTTACAGGCTCTCTCTAGGTATATGGCATCAGGAACCTGAGCTAACAGAGGCCCCGTGAGAAGTCCCAGAGAAAGATGGTAGAGCTAACCTAGTCAGACTAGACATAGGTATTTCCTGATCCCCACATTCAGCATAGTGCTCAGTACCTGAATGCCCCAGGCAGCCAATAAGCAAGTTGATAAGTGAAATAAACTCTGCAGTAGACCAAGGTGAGAAGAGCATAAGAATGGGGATGGCACTGGCCAAGGCAGTGAGGTGCTTTTGCACACTTTGTCTTCCTCAACATAACCCAAGCATTACCCAGGGCTGCTGAGTGGAGCAAATGGCCTCCTCTGGGAAGCCCTGGCCTCCCCTCAGGAACTGAGCTTCCTCTGACTGGGTGTTCCAGCTTGGAGGCCATGTCTAGGCTGACCTCGGGCTTAGTTGCCCTTGGAGTCTGTGAAATGTCCAACTCACAGGATCCCTCACACAAAAGCAGGTGGACACTGGTGTGCTTGGCAATGGTCCTGAAATGTGTGTTAGCATCTGCCCACTGCTTCTCAAGAAGGGCCCAGGAGCTGCAGTGTCAGACTACCTTGACTCCACACCCTGCCTCATTTGGAACAAGAATCAACTGTGGGGTCCTCTCCTTGCAAAGCATCCTACTCTACAATGTCTGAGAATGTCTGAGAGGCTACTCACCTTTGGTGGGCTGAGCAAGAGCTGGTGGAAGTCCTTTAGCCGTGGCTCAATGCCATGCAGCACGCTGCTGCTGACAGTGTATGACCTTTCCAGTCCCTGAGAAAATGAGTCCACCAAGCCCTCTGTCCTGTGGTGAGGAAATCAGATGGAGACACGAGATACATCCAGTGCCCTATCCATACCTCACTTCCCCTGCCAATGTTTCGACTCATCATCCTTGTCCAAAAAGAGTTCTCTCATTTTCCCAAAAAGAAATATCAAGAGTGAGACTACCCAAGGCTTTCACACACAATTTGGTGACTGAGATAAGAGAAAGGACCAAACAGGCTACAGGAAAATGCTTCTGGGTGACAGCCAAGAATGCAGGGCCAAGGATGTGAAACTGAACTTGCTTCTCAGCTGCTCCCTAACCCCTGATGGGACTGTTCTCTCCTCCTGTTTTGTTTTTCCTTTTTTTTTTTTTTTAAGTTATTTTAATTTTATTATTATTATTATTATTATTTAATTGGCCCAGAGAGAGACAGTGAGAGAGAGGGGGGTAAAATGAGAAAGCAAGCCTCCAAGTCCAGGACTTGATCCACAGTTGGCTATGTAGAAGTCACAATGCCACCTGCCAGTTCCCCCCACCCCGCTCCTGTTTTAAAGATTCACTGTGTCGGGACCAGCAGTTAGCATAATGGCTATGTCGCTGGACTCCCATGTAGTTGACCACAGTTCACGTCCCGGACCCGGTGGCTTAAAACTCACACCAGGCGCGTGTGTGTGTGTGCGCCCAAGATCCCGAGAGGACAATGGAGGAGAAAGTATTGCGGTGTGGCCATCCCCCCTGGGGGGTGATTTCTCGCTTTCTGTCTCTCTGTCTGTCTGGTGAGCGCATGCGCCCTATAGCAAAAACCTCTCCCCTGCCAAAAAAATTCACTGTGTCTCCAAAGTCTGTTGAGAAACAGGAGATAGAACTGGCCACAATGTCCCTTCAGCTCTTCAAGCAAAATTTTTCTAAGCTATTTATTTCACTGTATTTTATTTTATTACACAGTTTTATTACACATTTTTTCAATTATGAAAACAATACATTACCATTTCAGGAAAAAATTAAATACATAAAAGGATAAATAAGCCAAGATAAACAGCTAGCTTATCTCTGTTCTCCTTATTTTTACACTCTCCCTTCTATTACTTACAAAGCTGGTCTCAGGCCTTAGCTGTGGTCCAGGCTTCCTGGGCATACAAAGGTTTAAAAACTCAATATTCTAGGGACCAGCAGATGCCACAGTCGTTGCAGTCCCACATGGCCAACCATGGTTCGACTCCTGAACTGGGTGGCTTGAAAATCCTCTGGGCACGTGTCACGTGTACCCAAGATCACAGGAGGAAAATGGAAGAAAAGGGATTGTGGCATGGCCATCCCCCCTAGGGAGTGATTTCTCACTTTCCCTCTCACAGTCTCTGTTTCTCTCTGGCAAGTGCACAAGTGCTATGGCAAAAACCTCTTAAAAACAAAACAAAACAAGAAAACATAGGGACCAGCAGTTAGCCTAATGGCTGTCCCTGGACTCCCATGTAGCCGACCGTGGTTCACGTCCTGGACCCAGTGGAGAAGAGATTGCGGTGTGGCCATCCCCCCTGGGGGGTGATTTCTCACTTTCTATCTCTGTCTCTGTCTGGCGAGCACACGCGCCCTATAGCAAAAACACCCCCAAAAAAAAAAAAAAAAAAAAAACCGATAATACTCAATATTCTATGTGCCTAACAGACAAAATGACTGTAACATCATAATTCACTTTTTAGATAACAAATTCATAAATATGTGTTACATAATATAAGACAGACAGACTGCTTATAACCTCATAACTAAAATTAAACCAACTCATTATTTTCCTGTCATTCTTTGTTCTTTCTTTAAAAAAACAGAGTTGGGACCAGCAGGTGGTGTAATGGTTACATCACTGGATTTCCATGTAGTTGACCACAGTTCAAATCCCAGATCAGGTGGCTTAAAACTCACACCAGGTGCGTGTGCATGTATGCCCAAGATCTCAGGAGGAGAACGGAGAAGAGACTGCAGCATGGCCATCCCCACTGGGGGGGTGATTTTTTGCTTTCTGTTTCTCTGTCTCTCTGGCAAGTGTACATACCCTATAGCAAAAATCTCTCTTAAAAGAAAAAAAAATGGAGTGAGGGGGGTAAGTAGATGGTGTAGGATTAGGTTGCTGGACTCCCACATGGCCAGCTACAGTTTAAGTCCCAGACCCAGTGGCTTGTGAAAAAAAAAAAAAAGAGAGAGAAAACAAGGGACCAGCAGATGGCATAATGGTTACATTACTGGACTCCCACGTAGTTGACTGTGGTTCAAGTCTCGGACCCGGCAGCTTAAAACTCACACCAGGTGCATGCGTATGCATGCCCAAGATCCTGAGAGGAGAAAGAACTGTGGCATAGCCATCCCCCTTGTGAGGTGATTTCTTGCTTTCTCTGTCTCTCTCTCTCTGGCATGCCCTATAGCAAAAATGTCTCTAAAAACAAAATCAAACAAAAAATCACGGACTATCAGTACATAAACATCATCATCCAGACCACTTCTATGGGTAGCCATGTCACCAAAGTGTCAGTTTCAACTCTCATACATTTTTCCTTAAGTGAGACTCACCCTGCCCGCCTTGTTTCCAGCAAGGTGAGTAACACCTGAGTTCCACTGACGAGGCAGCTCTCGGTCTGGTCTCCATCAAACATGTTCTTTAGAAGCTGCTCCACACAGCCCTGCCTGTCGGTCACACTGGAGGTCACCGCCCAGCAGAGTAAGGACAGGCTGTCTTCCCACAGAGGACCCTGGCAACACCCTAAAGCAGAGGGGCTTCACTCTGGCTGGGTGGAGCCCAGGGAGAACCCCAGATCCTTCCAAGTCTCCCAAAAGACTACTCTGGAGACCCCTCCCTCTAGAAACAAGACCATCACATTAACCCAACTTGTGAGCCTGGAGGGGCTTTTCACAACCAGCCACCAGAATCTGGGTCACAGAAGTGGTAGCATCTTCCGGTACTTCTAGCACTGTACTGAAAGCAGTGCTGAGACACCCCCAGGACTCAGAGACCCACCGTATTGGGGCAGCCCACCAAACTCACGACTCCAGCACTGTGAGGAGAGGGTCTGACTCCGGAGCCTCTTGCAGCTGATTACTCTGGTCTCTGCCCAGTCTGATGATGTCACAGAGAGTCTGAGATGCGTTCGACTGCCTCTGCAAAGACAGAGGACACAGAGCCCCTCAGAGCAAGGAGAATCGCAGCAGTCAGACCAGACTCAGCTGGGTTTGATTCTCCTGACAGATGTCTAACTTTCTCTAATTTTCAATGATAAAAATGAACCAACAGAGTCATTTTAAAGATGCCTGTGTCTGCTTTTTCTACTGTCAAAATGGGTATCTGGTTAGATGTCTTCAGCTGTATTAAATAATCTCCAAGGATTCAAATGGGGCTCATATGGTGAAACATGCTATGTAGATACTGCTCTTCCCCCTCGATCCATGTTTTATTTTTTTGGAGAGGTTTTCGCTATAGGGCACGTGTGCTCGCCAGACAGACAGAGAGAGACATAGAGACAGAAAGCGAGAAATCACGCCCCAGGGGGGATGGTCACGCCGCAATCCCTTCTCCTCCATTCTCCTCTCGGGATCTTGGGCACACACGCACACGCGCCTGGCGTGAGTTCTAAGCCACCAGGTCCGGGACTCGAACCATGGTCGACTATGTGGGAGTCCAGCGACACAGCCATTACGCTAACTGCTGGTTCCCTCGATCCATGTTTTGAGATATACTGAGTACACAGTCATATTTTTTTCAAAGAATTATTTTATTTAACTTTAGTTATTATTATTATCATTATTATTTTCCAGTTTGATCAGAGAGACACAGAGAGAGAGAGAAGTGAGAAAGCAAGCCACCAGGTCCGAGACTTGAACCGTGGTCGGCCATGCAAGAGTCCAGCGCCTTTTACCACCATGCCACTTGCCGGCCCCAATAGTCATATTATTAATATTGCATTTGTTTTGTTTTGTTTGTGTGCTTGCTGGAGAGACAGAGAGGGGGAGAGAGAGAGAGTGAGAAATCACCCCCTAAGGGGGATGATCATGCCGCAATTACTTCTCCTCCATTCTCCACTCAGGATTCTGAGCACATAGGTACATGCGTGCCCAGTATAATTCTCAAGCTGTCAGTCTGGGACTTGAACTGTGGTTGGCCATGTGGAAATCCAGCACCTTCGCCTCCATACCACCTGCTAGCCCACTGATACTGTATATCAAACTTAGTAATAAGTAGCTGCTATTATTCAGAGTCTGCTGAGCCAGCCAAAATAGGGAAGTTGCTACAGAGAAAACAGAGGATTCAACTTTTTTAGGAAAACATTCACAGACACATATACTCAGTGAAAGTCTAGAACCACTGACTCACATATGTACTCAATGAGGAGTTCTGTGGGGAGAGGGATGCAGAAGATAGGGGGTGGCACAGTGGGTCAGCACACTGCTCTGTGAGACTGGCCCACAGAAGGCACTGGGCTCACCTATGAAGACCACTCTAAGCACTCCAGGCACACATTCACTCGTTATACAAGGTTGGTTGAAGCTAGGGGATCATGGCTTCAAGACCCTGTTAGGGATGCAGTCTCTATCTCTGTTACTCATGGGAGAAATACATTAGAAAAGAGAATGGGGAATAGGCACAGACTCGGACTCAGCAATGGTGTACACACTGTGAAAAACTGAGAAAAGGAGGGGCTGGCAGGTGGCGTGGAGGTTGAGGCAATGGACTCCCACATGGCCAACTAAGGTTCAAATCCTGGACCTGATGGCTTGCTTTCTCACTTTCTCTCTTGTGTGTGTACGCTTTCTCTCTCTTTGGTCAAACTGTAAAATGATAATAATAAATAAAATCAAATAAACAATTCTTTAAAAAAAAAAAAAAGAAAAAGAAAACTGAGATAAGGAGACAATTGCTGGAAATATTTTAGGGAAAAATGGAGCAGCCAGGTTTGATCTGCAGCCTCAAACCTGCTTTTGGGACCAGGGACAGTCCAGTCAGCCCACATATCCAGACTTACAGGTGTACTCCATCTCTTTTTTCTTCCTTCGGAACCAATATGACCTCTTCCAGCTAACTGGCTGGGCCACATGGACTGACAGGAAACAGAGCAGAGCGGCCAGGGCACAAATCGGCAGGACTCTTCCAAACCCTGTGTACTTCCACACGGGCTACACCTGGCTGTTCATGTCTAAAAAGCAGAACATGGGACCAGCAGTTGGCATAATGGCTATGTCACTGGACTCCCATGTAGTCGACCACAGTTTGAGTCCCGGACCCTGTTAAACTCACGCCACGCGCGTGTGCGTGCGTGCCCAAGATCCCAAGAGGAGAATGGAGGAGAAGGGATTGTGGCGTGGCCATTCCCCCTGGGGGGTGATTTTTCGCTTTCTGTCTCTCTCTCTCTCTGTCTGACTGGTGAGTGCACGCGCCCTATAGCAAAAAGCTCTCCAAAAAATAAATAAATAAAAATAAATAAATAAATAAAAAGCAGAACACTACATGGTGAGGGTTGCTATGCTGAAATAAGTTTATGAGATTGGCTTTTGTCCTCTCACTCCAGGGAAGCCAGCCACCATGTCGTGAGCCACCTACAGTTAAGCACACATGGCACAGAGCTAACGGCAGCTGCGGCCAACAGATCTAAGGAGCTGAATGCTGCTAAGCCTCTTATGACCTTGAGTGGACCCTGTCCCAACTGGACCCTAAGATGACCACAAGCCTGTGAGAGACCCTGAGCAGAGGAGCCACTAAGCCAGGTCCAGATCCTGACCAAGAGAAACTTATTGATAGAGAAAAGAAATACCTCTGGGGCCGGCAGGTGGCATGGTGGTTTAAGGCACTGGACTCTCACATGTCTAACCACGGTTCGAGTCCTGGACCTGGTAACTTGCTTTCCCTTTCCCTCTCTCTTTCTCTGTCTCTCTCTGGTCAAGTTAAAAAATAATAGTAAAAAGTAACAGGACCAGCAGATGGCGTAATGGTTACATCACTGGACTTCCACGCAGTCAACCGTAGTTTGAGTCCTGGACTTGGTGGCTTAAGACTCATGCCAGGCACATGTGTATAAAGGCCCAAAATCCTGAGGGGAGAAGAAATTACAGTGTGCCCATCCTCCCTGGGGCATGATTTCTCAATTTCTGCCTCTCTGGCAAGCGCATGCATCCTATAGCAAAAATCTCTCTCTAAAAATAGTAATAACAACAAATGGGGATTTGGGACCAGCAGGTAGCATTGTGGTTAAGGTGCTGGACACTCCCACATGGCCAACCATGGTTCGAGTCCCGAACCTGGTGGCTTGCTTTCTCACTTCCCTCTCTCTCTCCCCCCCTCTCTCGGGTCAAATTAAAAAAAAAAAAAAAAAAAAGTGAATCAATAAATAAAATAAAATAATAAGTTCTTTAAAAACAACAACAACAACAACAAATAGAATTAAATAAATGATTCTTTAAAAAAAATAAAAGAAATACCTCCAGCAAAGTTTTGGGATAGTTTGTTATGCAATTATAGATAACTAATACAATTCTATAAGAACTGTCTTTATAATATATAAATATTTTAGTTAAAAAAAACTAAGGTTAGCAGGTGGTGCAGAGGTTAAGGCAGCTAGATCCCTGATGCTGACTGAGCCACCAGAGTGCTGGACCCAGCAGCTAACCGGATGTGAGTGTGTGTATGCCTAAAATCCGGAGAGGAGAATGAAGGAGAAAGGACTGTGGCATGGCCATCTCCCTTAGGGGGATGATTTCTCTCTCTCTCTTTCTCTCTCTCTCTCTCTTCAGTGAGCTCCTATGTCCTATAGCAAACTTTAAAAAAATCAATTAAATCAAACCCTAGAAGTCAGTACTTGCTTAAAAGAAGGAAAGTATGTAACTGGTACTCCTCTGAGGAAGTGATTGCCCTCTCCCTTGCTCCCTGGGACAGCAGGGACAAGTTCTCCAACCACCCAGGCATGGGGCCTTCATACAGGAGGTGGGCACTATGGACATCACACTCACATCTTCATCCTGGCTTGGATGGATCAATTCCACCAGTCTCTGAATGATCTTCTCCTCATTAAGCCACTGAAAGAGGAAAAGATCTGTCAAATTCTTTGTCCACATCAAAGTGAATAGAAAAAAAATATTTCAATGCAACAGAGTTCCACGCGCCCAAGTAGCCCAGGACAGCCTCCACCTGACACATCAGTCAACTCAGACCCAGAAAGAACCCAAATGACATGTATTAACTGAATTCTGGGGGCCACTGCCTGTCTGCCCTAATGGTGCATATACAAGTTCTTTCTTCAGAACTGATCTCTGAAGACCAGAGAGCTGAAGCATGTGACAAGGCCCAAGGGTGAGGGGTTCCCAGTATGATAGTGTCAGAGCACAGGACGGGGCCACACCTGGCTCTTCCAGTGCACCTCAGATTCCTGATCTGAGAGTTAATGACCAGCCCCTACATGGCTGCTTCAAGAACTGAACAAAGTAATGCAGGCCAAAGGCTGCTTAGAGCACAGCTATACAGTCATAATTATAATACAACCTTTATTATTTATACTGCATTTGCTTGGTAAACATTATTATTTACTCTTAGTAGGAGGCTACTACATAAAGAAATAAGTAATTATTCTAAGAGGAAGAACAACCACCTCAATGATCCCTGATTTCAGAGGCTAGAAAATAGGCAGAAATAAAATAATGGTTTATTTTAAATTGTAATACAAATAAAGCCTGCCACACATCACTGAACAGAAGCTTCCCAGTACAGATTTCCTAACCTTCTCTGGGCTGGGAATCCTCCTCATTTCAGGGACTAGAGGCATTTTCACCAATCACACCATCAGGACAGAAATGTCCACACTCCAGGATAAACAACAGGCCGCTGTGTGAAACCACTGTCAGCTAGAGCCTTCTTCACAGACACAGGCTTGGCGCAGAGCTGGCACCACACTGAGCCTCTGCTCCAAGGCCACGGAGGTAGAGGCACTGGCTGGGGGAAGGGAGGAAAAGTGACGGAAGCCCATTTCTGGTTCTTCATAGAGCAGAAAGTGGAGAGTGTGGAGGGAGATGGAACAGCCTTGCCCTTTGCTTCTGAATGGGCTGAGGCAGGACAATGGGAAAGGCAGCCTTGACAAGAACTCCTGATGATATCAGAGAGAGAAAAAAAATGCTGGGTGGAGAGCTGAAAGCACCAAGCACCTGGTCACACTAGGAAAACAGATCTCTTTCCTCAGAGGATGGGAAGGGACGCCTAGAGACTCACGTGCAGGACCTCCTGCCGAAGCCCTGCTGGCTCCACACAGCTAACCAGGCGCAACAGCAGGTCCATAAGGGCTGAGGTGCCGATGTGCGTCAAAACTAGGCTGATGAACTTGTCCTTCTTCTTCAAGAACATAATCACCTGAAACAAACACACCTGATCAGCAAGCAGGCACACCCCTGATGACTGAGAGACGCTTCCTCCAATAACTCTTATAAGAAAAATTAATTTTCAATTATGTTGAGCAGAAATGATGGAAAGACCTAGAAAACGTATAAGAAAGCACTTTCCACATGTCTGTGATCCTGGCTGGGTAGAAGGCTGAGGGGAAGATCACGTCATAGCAAGACCCTGTTGGAAGTCCCTTTCTCTTTCTCATGAAAGAAAAACAGGAACTTGAGCCAGCAGGTGGCGAGGAAGTTAAGGTGGCTGGATCCCACATGGCCAACTGTGCAATTCAAGTCCCAAACCCAGCAGCTTAAAAACATGCTGGGCTCATGTATGCATGCCCAAAATCCCAAGAGGAGAATGTAGAAAAGATTGTGGCATAGCCATTCCTCCTAAGTGGTGATTTTTCACTTTCCCTCTCTGTCTGTCTCTGGTGAGTGTACACACATGCTCTATAGCAAAAGAAAAAAAAGGAACTTAACAACAACAAAGAGAAAGACCCTCTATGGGACCAGCAGGTGTTGTAGGGGTTAAGGTGCTGGACTTGTACATGGCTAACTGTGGTTAGAGTCCCAGACCTGGCAGCTTGAAAATCACACCAAGCATGTGTGCATACATGTGCACTCAACATCACAGAAGAATGGAGAAAAAGGGATTGTAATGTGGCCATCCTCCCCGGGGATGATTTCTCACTTTCCCTCTCTCTCTCTCTGACTCTCTCCGGCAAGTGCATATACTCTATGGCAAAAACCTAAAAACAAAAGAAAACACAAACTGCCTCTCCAAAGATAGGCAGAGTCCCAGAAGGTAATGGTGCACCTGAGGACCCTGAGCTGACAAAGGTTTGCTGACAGTCACGGTGATGAGCTCCCTGGACATGGGCGTCCTGAGGGGTTCAGTGCCGGGAGCGATGCACAGCTGCCACTCAATGCATCTTGGCTTGGGATTTTAAACAGAAACAAACAGCTAGGTAAGTAAAGTTGCACCTGGAGATGAGAGTCACCACTGACACCAATGCCAACTGCTGACACAAACCCATGAGTGGTTGAAGGGAAAAGAAGGCTGAGATTTTGAAAAAGAAATAGAGGCATTATACTGAGTCATCAGAAAAGACATGACATATTTTTCTATGCAAAAATGCATCATGACTTTTCCAACAACCCAATATATCAGGCTGCTAATCAGTGCCAATGAGGCATGGACAGCTAAGTGTGAACCCATGGAAGGGAGAGGGAGTATAGCAGCCACACTGATATGGTAGGTAGGTAGACTGCTCAGATAGGAGCAGGAGAAGACAGATGGAAGCGGAAAAGCCTGGGCTCAGTCCCTGGAGGGGTCTGCTATGTCAGGCCAGTGGGTTGGAGGCTAGGGTAGCACTCTACTGGAGACAACAAGGACACAGAGAAGGCTCCCCCACAGGAGGAACTCAGCCCCTTCATTCATGCTGTGATGAAGAGTAGAAAGATGACCAGAGTCCTCCAGTGCACACTCGGCTACTTCTTCCCCAACTCCTGCCCATGATGGAGTTGGGTTTCAGTGCCAGCCCTGACATGGGCACATCCTGACTCCCTCCAGGTTGGCCTTAGGACCCAGAACCTTCGAGCACAAGCACCACTTGACTCTCCATTAAGTCTTATCTCCCTAGCTCATCCCTGGCTCATCAGAATTTAAAAGTTTGGGAGAGGAGTCAACCACCTGAAGCAGCCTGAACTGGAACCCTGCTCTGAACTGTAAGAAGTAGGTCTTTTCCAGGAATACACCTGGGATACAGGGCTGATCATCACCCTTTCAAAATTACAGACTCGACTCCAATAATTAGGAAGAAGTGAATATTTCACCAGATGACCAGAAACCAGTGCAGAGACTCAAGAAACATGAGAAAATAAGAAAATCTCTCTCCCCCAAGGGAACACAATAACCCCTCTCCAACAACAGACAACACAAAAGAATTTACAGAAATGTCTGAAAAAGAATTATGAATGTTCATTGTGACAAAATTTAATGAGATTCAAGAGAAAACTGACAATTCCAGAGGATAAAAAATTCATTCCATAACATGAAAGAGAAATTTCATAAAGAGATGGGCACCTTTAAAAAAAAAAAAAAGTCAGGGCTGGCAAGTGGTGTGGTGCTTAAAGGTGTTGGACTCCCTCCCACATGGCCGACTGCGGTTCGAGCCCAGATCTGGTGGCTTGCTTTTTCTCACTTTCCCTCTCTCTCGCTCTGTTCCTTTCTGGTCAAAATAAATAAATGTTAAATAAAATCATTCTTAGAAAATAAAAATTTTTTTAAAAAAATTCAGGGGCCAGCAAGTGGTGTGATGTTTAAGGGTGTGGGACTCCCACATGGCTGACTGCAGTTGAGTCCCAGACCTGATATCTGGCTTTCTCACTTTCTCTCTCTCTCTGTCCCTCACTGGTCAAATTAAAATAAATAAAGCTAAATAATTCTTTAAAAAAAATCAAACAGACCCCCTGGAAATGAAGAATACAATACAAGAAATCAAAACCTCCCTCAAAAGCATTAAGAGCAGATTGGATCAAACAGAAGAAAGAATTTCTGACCTTGAAGACAAAGTTCTGACATAGATCAAACCACCAAAAGCAATGAAAAAAATAACCCCAAAAATGAGGACAACATGGCAAATTCTAGAACCACTAAATACCCAAATATATGTATAATGGTTATTCCAGAAGTTGAAGAAACTGATAAAGGCACATAAAACTTCTTCCATAAATACTATCTGAAAACTTTCCAAATCTAAAGACACAAGTTGAAATTCAGGCCCAGGAAATAAAAAGAACTCTAAACAGAATCAACATAAGGAGACCTTCTCCACAGCACATCATAGCCAGACTGGAAAAAATAAAAAAACAAAGACAGATTCTAAAAATGGCAAGTGAGATACATCAAATTACTTACAAAGGCTATTCTATTAGGCTAACTTCAGACCTCTCAACTGAAACAATGCAAGTAAGGAAAGAATGGGAAGACATATTCAAAGCACTAAAAAAAAAAACAATTTCAACCAATACTATACTTGCGAGATTATCATTCAAATGGGAAGAACAAATAAAATCATTTCCAGAAAACAAAAACTAGAAGAATTTACCAATGCTAGACCAATTCTTCAAGAAGTACTGAAGACAGTACTATATCAGGAAAACTAAAGAAAGATGAATAGAAATAAGAGCACATGCCAAAATAACCAACAAAATGGCAGGGATAAAGTCACAAATATTGATAATAATGTTTAATGTTAATAGATGAAATCCTCCAATTAAAAGATACAGACTGGCTAAATAGATTAAAAAAAAAAAAAAAAAGCAGCAGCCCTTGCTGCTTGCAAAAAACACACCTCACTGGTAAAGACATATGTAGACTAAAAGTAAAAGGCTGGAAAAAGATATTTCATGCAAATGGAAATGGGGAAAAAATAATAAAGGCTGGAGTCATGATACTGATATCAGACAAAATAGATTTTAAGAAAAAATAGACAAAGAGGGGGACCAGCAGTTGGCATAATGGTTATGTCACTGGACTCCCATGTAGTTGTCCGCAGTTTGAGTCCTGGACTCAGTGGTTTAAACTCATGACAGACAAGTGTGCATGCGTGCCCAGGATCCCGACAGGAAAATGAAGAAGAAAGGATTGTGGTGTGACTATCCCCCATGGAGGGTGACTTCTTGCTTTCTGTCTCTTTGTCTCTGTCTTTCTAGCAAGCACATACGCCCTATAGCAAAAACCTCTCCAGGAAAAAAGACACAGAGGGATACAATACAGTGCTAACAGGGTCAATCCACCTAGAATATAAAACTTATATATATCTATGCACCCAACACTGGAGCAACCAAGTATGTGAAAGAAAGAATGCTAGATCTAAAGAGAGCAAGACTAGACTACAACACATTAATGGTTGAAAATCTCAACACTGTACTCTCCCCTCTGGACAGATCATCTAGACAAAAAAGCAGCACAGATACAAGGATCTAAATAATGCCATAAATCAAATGGACCTGACAGACATTGATAGAACTTTTCACCCAACAGTCACAAAATACACATTCTTCTCACTCCTACATGTAACATTTTCAAAGATAGAGTACATAATAGGACACAAAACAAGCCTTTACAAGTTCAGAGGCATACAAACTATATCCAACATTTTTTCTGATCACAATGGAAATACAAAAGATCATGAGAGAATACTACAAGTGACTATATGCCAAAAAAACAAGAAAACCTAGATGAGATTGACAAATTTCTGGATGCATATAGTCTACCAAGATTGAATCAGGAAGGGAACCAGCAGTTAGTGTAATGGCTATGTCGCTGGACTCCCACGTAGTCGACCGTGGTTCATGTCCCGGGCCCGGTGGCTTAGAATTCACACCAGGCGCGTGTGCGTGCGTGCCCAAGATCCCGAGAGGAGAATGGAGAAGGGATAGAGGCGTGACCATCCCCCCTGGGGGGTGATTTCTCGCTTTCTGTCTCTATGTCTCTCTCTGTCTGTCTGGCGAGCGCACGTGCCCTATAGCAAAAACC
>NW_006160060.1:444953-445166 GCF_000334495.1 Tupaia belangeri chinensis
AACCTCTCCAAAAAAAAAAAAAAAAAAAAGAAAGAAAGAAAGAAAGAAAGAAAGAAAGAAAAGATTGCATCAGGAAGATACAGAAAGCCTGAATAGATTCATACAAGCAATGAGATTGAAAGAGTAATCAATAGTCTCTCAATAAAGAAAGCCCAGGTCCTGATGGTTTCACTTCTGAATTCTATAAAACTTTAAAAAAAAAAAAAAAGCCCA
>NW_006160060.1:445199-454742 GCF_000334495.1 Tupaia belangeri chinensis
GTCGCTGGACTCCCATGTAGTCGACCACGGTTAGCATCCTGGACCTGGTGGCTTAAAACTCACGCCGGGCGTGTGTGCATGCGTGCCCAAGATCCCAAGAGGAGAATGGAGGAGAAGGGATTGTGGCGTAGCCATCCCTCCTGGGCGGTGATTTCTCACTTTCTGTCTCTCTCTGGCGAGCGCACGTGCCCTATAGCAAGAAACCTCTGCAAAAAAAATAAAAGCCCCAATTCTACTCAAACTATTTCTAAAGATCCAAAAGAAAAGAACTCTCCCAAATTTATTCTATCAAGCCTCCATCAACTTGATCCCCAAAACCAACAAGGACATTACAAAAAAAGAAAACTATAGACCAACATCCCTAATGAATATAAATGCAAAAATTCTTGACAAGATAGTAGCAAATTGTATCCAACAGCGCATTAAAAAGAGTATACACTATGACCAGACAGGCTTTATTCCAGGATGCAAGGGTGGTTCAATATATGCAGAACAATAAATGTACTATATCACATTAACGGAAGGAAAGATAAAAACTGTATGATAGTTATTAATGCAGAAAAAGTACTCAATAACATACAACATCCCTTCACGATTAAGACTTTCAGCAAAATCAGCATAGAAGGGACATTTGTTTTTTTAAAGAATTATTTAATTTTATTTATTGATTAATATCATTATTATTTTAACTTGCTATAGTATCCTCACAAGAGAGAGAGAAAGAGAGAGAGAGAAAGTGAGAAAGCAAGCTGCCAGGTCCAGGACTCAAACTGCAGTGGGCCATGTGGGAATCTCGTGGCTCAACCACCATGCCACCTAGAGGGACATTTCTTTTTTGTTTTGTTTTGTTTCAGTTTTTTTGTTTTGTTTTGCTTTGAGAGGTTTTTGCTATAGGGCATGTGTGCTCGCCAGAAAGACAGAAAGCGAGAAATCACCCCCCGGGGGGATGGCCACGCCGCAATCCCTTCTCCTCCATTCTCTTCTTGGGGCCTTGGGCATGCACACACACACGTGCCTGGGGTGAGTTTAAGCCACCAGGTCCGGGACTCGAACCACAGTCGGCTATGTGGGAGTCCAGCAACATAGCCATTACACTAACTGCTGGTCCTCCAAGGGACATTTCTTAACATAATAAAAGTCATACATGAAAAACCTCATAGCTAACATACTGAAAGGGAAAATGTTGAAAGTTTTTCCACTAAAAACTGGAACAAGACAAGGCTATCCACTCCCTCCACTCCTTTTCAACACAGTACTAAAAGTCTCAGCCAATGTAATCATTCAAGTGAATAAAATAAAAGGCATTCAAAGAGGAAAAGAAGTGAAATTATCTCTATTTACCACAGAAAATCCAAAAGGACACACACAAAAAAACCTCTCAGAAGTGATAAATGAATACAGTAAAGTGTAAGAAAACAAACATATAAAAATCAATAGCATTTTTATACACTAACAAGGAACAAACTGAGGTAGAACTGAAGAAAGCAATTCCATTTACAATAGCCACACAATAAATAGATAGATAGATAAGATACCTAGGAATAAACCTATTCAAAGAAGTGAAAGACCTCTACAAGGAAAATTATGAAAAACTAAAAAAAGAAATAGGAAATGATACACAAAAGTGGAAAGGCATCCCATATCCCTGGATTAGAAGAATTAATGTAATCAAAATGTCAATTCTACCCAAATTAATTTTCAAATTTAAAGCAATTCTAGGCATATATATACTCCATGGAATACTACTCAGCCATAAGAAACAACAAAGCCCTGGAATTTGATAGAAAGTGGATGAATATGGAAGATTTGTTGCTGAGTGAAGCAAGTCAGGCTATGAAAGAGAGACATTATATGTCTCCACTTTAACATATATCATAGAATTCATAGAATCTAAAAGACTGGAGGACATAAAAACAATAAAAATTGTTATGGACACTAGAGACAAAGTGGAAAGACTGTGGGAGGGGAAAAGCATAGAAAGGGAAATTTGAGGAAAAAAATAGAGGTGAGACAGTTGTGGGACACAGATATGGTTTATTATTTGTTGATGAGGATGTGTATAGTATTCTCAACTGGGCTGGATTGAGGTGTATATCATGCTGGGTAAAGACTCTTTACAATCTAAATGATATATAGCAATTAACTGTATAAATAATAATAATTTAAAAAGTCACAAAAGAAAAAAAAAAAAGGATAAACTTCTCAACAAATGGTGCTAGAACAATTAGACATCTATGGGATCAGCAGTTAGTGTAATGGCTATGTTGCTGGACTCCCACATAGCCGACTGTGGTTCGAGTCCCGGACCTGGTGGCTTAAACTCACCCCAGGCACGTGTGTGTGTGCATGCCCAAGGCCCCAAGAAGAGAATGGAGGAGAAGGGATTGCGGCGTGGCCATCCCCCCGGGGGGTGATTTCTCGCTTTCTGTCTTTCTGGCGAGCACACATGCTCTACAGCAAAAACCTCTCCAAAAAAAAAAAAAAGAACAAGTAGACATCTACATGCAAAAAAAAATTAAACATAAATTTTATACTTAAAAAAAAATAAAGCAATTCTGATCAAATTACCAGAATGATTCTTCACAGAAATGGAACATATAATCATAAAATTTATCTGGAATCATAAAAGGCTCCATTAGGCCAAAGCAATACTATGCAAAAAGAATAAAGGAGGAATTTCACTTCCTGACCTCGAAATATATTACAAAGCTGTGGTGCCAGAAGGTGGCATAGCAGTTACTTCATTGGACTCCCACATGGTCAACCATGGTTCAAGTCCCAGAGCCAGTGACCTGAAACTCATGCCAGATGCATGTGCATGCATGCCTAAGATCCCTAGAGGAAAACGGAGGAAATGGGATTGCAGCATGGCCATTCCCGTTAGAGGATGATTTCTCACTTTCCTTCTCACTGTCTCTGTCTGTCTCTCTCTGGCGAGCACACGCATAAGGCAAAAACCTCTTTAAAAAACCACAAAGCTGGGACCAGCAGTTAGCGTAATGGCTATGTCGCTGGACTCCCATGTAGCCAACCGCGGTTTGAGTCCCGGACCTGGCGGCTTAAACTCACGCTGGGCATGTGTGCGTGCGTGCCCAAGATCCCAAGAGGAGGGAACCAGCAGTTAGCATAATGGCTATGTCACTGGACTCCCACATAGTCGACCGCAGTTTGCGTCCCGGACCCGGTGGCTTAAAACTCACGCCGGGCGCGTGTGCATACGTGCCCAAGATCCCGAGAGGAGAATGGAGGAGAAGGGGTTGCAGCATGACCATCCCCTCTGGGGAGTGATTTCTTGCTTTCTGTCTCTATGTCTCTGTCTGTCTGGCGAGCGCACGTGCCTTATAGCGGAAAAAAAAAAACCTCTCCAAGAAAAAAAAAAAAGATCCCAAGAGGAGAATGGAGAAGAAGGGATTGCAGCATGGCCATCCCCCTGGGAAGTGATTTCTCGCTTTCTGTCCCCAGGCCACAGCCTCCGTGAAAAAAAAACCCCACAAAAAAAAAAAAAAAAAAAAAAAAAACTACAAAGCTGTGATAGAGACAGCACCGGGGCAAGTGAGAGCCGGATGGGCACTGGGCAACTCTATGCCTCACGGAGGAAAGATAACTAAGCGTGGGCAAAGGAGATCCTAAGAAGTCAAGAGGCAAAATGTTGTCATATGCATTCTTCATGCAAACTTGCCGGGAGGAGCACAAGAAGCACTCAGATGCTTCAGTTAACTTCTCAGTTTTCTAAGTGCTCAGAGAGGTAGAAGACCATATCTGCTAGAAAAAGGAAAGTTTGAAGATATGGCAAAGGCAGACAAGGCCCCTTTGTGAAAGAGAAATGAAAACCTACATCTCTCCTAAAGGGGAAACAAAAAAGAAGTTCAAGGATCCCAATACACCCAAGAGGCCTCCTTCAGCCTTTTTCTTGGTCTGTTCTGAATATTGCCCAAAAATCAAAGGAGAACATCCTGGCCTATCCATTGGTGATGCTGCAAAAAACTGGGAGAGATGTGGAATAACACTGCTGCAGATGATAAATAGCCTTATGAAAAGAAGGCTGTTAAGCTGAAGGAAAAATATGAAAAGGATATTGCTGCATACCGAGCTAAAGGAAAGCCTGATGCCGCAAAAAAGGGAGTTGTCAAGGCTGAAAAGAGCAAGAAAAAGGAGGAGGAGGATGAAGACGAAGAAGATGAAGAAGATGAGGAAGAGAGGAAGATGAAGAGGATGAAGATAAAGAAGATGATGATGAATAAGTTGGTTCCTGTGCAGTTTTTTTTCCCTTGTCTATAAAGTATTTAACTCCCCTGTATACAACTCTCTCCTTTTAAAGAAAAAAATTGAAATGTAAGGCTGTGTAAGATTTGTTTTTAAACTGTACAGTCTCTTTTTTTGTATGGTTAACACACTATCGAATGTGTCTTTAGATAGCCCTGTCCTGGTGGTATTTTCAATAGCCACTAACCTTGCCTGGTACAGTATGGGGGTTGTAAATTGGCATGGAAATTTAAAGCAGGTTCTTGTTGGTGCACAGCACAAATTAGTTATATATGGGGATAGTAGTTTTTTTATCTTCAGTTGTCTCTGATGCAACTTATACAAAATAATTGTTGTTTTATTAACTGAATACCACTCTGTAATTGCAAAAAAAAAAAAGTTGCAGCTGTTTTGTTGACATTCTGAATGCTTCTAAGTAAAAAAGATTTTTTTTTTAAAATTTTAATTTGACCAGAGATGAACAGGGGGAGAGAGAGAGAGAAAGAGAGAGAGAAAGCCACCAGGTCCGGGACTTGAACCACAGTCAGCCACATGGGAGTCCAGCACCCTTAACCACCCATGCCACCTGCTGACCGCAATACAATTTTTTTATTAAAAAAAGAAACAAACAAAAAAACTGCAAAGCTATGATAATCAAACAGCATAGTACTGGCACAAAAATAGGTATGTAGACCAAAAGAATAGAAAACCCAGAAATAAACTTCAAAATATACAGCCTGCTGGGTTTTTTGTTTGTTTAAGGAGCATATAGTATGTTATTTATTTGTATTATATTTGTAACATATACAATAACAAGAAATTATTCTTTTTCTTTCTTTTTTTTTTTTTTTCCTGGACAGGTTTTTGCTATAGGGCGCATGCACTTGCCAGAAAGACAGAGAGAGAGACAGAAAGCGAGACATCACCCCCAGGGGAGATGGCCACGTCACAATCCCTCCTCCTCCATTCTCCTCTCAGGATCTTGAGCATGCACACCCTCAAGCGCCCAGCATGAGTTTAAGACACGAGGTCCAGAACTCAAACCGCAATCGACTACATGGGAGTCCAGCAACATAGCTATCATGCCATCTGCTGGTCCCAGTAACAAGAAATTATTAATTTGATAAATACATGATAAACTTCTCTATAGCAATAAGAGTGTAACTAAGTAAAACAATTGACCAGGGACCAGCAGACGGCATAATGGATACATTGCTATACTCCTAGGTAGTCTACTATAGTCCTGGATCTGGTGGCTTACAACTCATGAGGGGCACGTGTGCATGCATGCCCAAAATCCCAAGAGGAAAATAGAGGAGAAGGAAATGCGGTATAGCCATTCCCCCAGGGAGTGATTTCTCACTTTCTGTCTCTCTGGCGAGTGTACGTGCCCTATAGCAAACATTTCTCTTAAGAAAAAAAAAAAAAAGAGGGGCTGGCAAGTGGCATAGTAGTTTAGGACGCTGGACTCCCACATGGCTGACCATAGTTTGAGTCCCGGACCTGGCAGCTTGCTTTCTTACTTTTCCTTTCTCTCTCTTTCACTCTGTCCCTCTCTGGTTGGTTGGTCGGTCGGTCGGTCGGTCTATCTATCTATCTATCTATCTATCTATTTATATTTATAAATGAGTTCTAATATGAGTTTCAAACTGCCAGGTCCAGGACTCAAACCACAGTTGGCCATGTGGGAGTCCAACACCTTAACCACTATGCACCTGCTGGCCCCAAAATACATAATACTTTTTTTTTTAGAGGTTTTTGCCACAGGGTACTTGCACTTGCCAGAGAGACAAAGAGAGTAAAAGGGAAAGTGAGAAATCATCCCATGGGAGCATGGCCATGCCTCAATCTCTTCTCCTCCATTCTCCTCCTGGGATCTTGGGCCCAGGTGTGAATTTCAAGCCACAGGGTCCAAGACTTGAACCACAAATGGCCACGTGGGAGTCCAGCAAGGTAACCACTATGCCATTTGCGGGTCTCACAGATTCTTTAAAAATTTTATTATTTATTTAATTTCATTTACCTTTATAATTATTTTTTCATTTGTTTCAGCTCACATACACTTACCAGAGTGAGAGAAAGTAAGAAAGCAAGCTGACAGGTTCGGGATTCGAACCGCAGTCAGCCATGTGGAAGTTCAGCTCATTTACCACCATGCCACTTGCTGGCCCCCACAGATAATTCCTTAAGGAAAAAAAATGGTCAATATTAGAAAAAAAAAAAAAATTTAAGATATTTTGTTTGGGACCAGCAGGTGGCATGGTGGTTAAGGCGTTGGACACTCCCACATGGCCAACCATGGTTCAAGTCCTGTACCTGGTGGCTTGCTTTCTCACTTCCTCTTTCTACCTCACTCTGGTCAAATTAAAATAAATGCATGAATAAATAAAATTAAATAAATAATTATTTTTAAAAATTTTTTTGCTTTAGGGTGTGTGCACTCACTGGAGAGACAGAGACAGAAAGCAAGAAATCATCCGGTGGGGGGATGGCCATGCCACAATCCCTTCTCCTCCATTCTCCTCTTGGGATTTTGAGCACTCTCACACACACATCTGGCATGAGTTTTAAGCTGCCAGGTCCAGGACTCAAACCATGGTTGACCATGTGGGAGTCCAGCAACATAACCATTATGCCATCTGCTGATTTCCTCCCCCCCCCAAATTTTTTTTTAAGTTTTTGCCACAGGATATGTGCACCTGCTATAGAGAGACAGAGAGATAGAGACAGAGAGGAAGAAAGCATTCCCCATAGGGGTGTTATTACACCACAGTTCTTTCTTCATTTCTCCATCTTCTTGGGATTTGGGGCATGCAAACACATGTGCCTGGTGTGTTTTTCAAACAGCTGGGGTCAGGATTCAAACTATGCAGCCAGCCATGTGGGATCTGGCTCTCTTAAACACCAGTCCACAGAACCAGCCCTAGAAGAAAAATTTAAGAGTTCAGTTCATGTTTAATACATTAAGTACTGGGAAGGAGAAGGTCAAAGAAATATATGAGAAAGTAAAATTATAAAGAAAGTTGCCAAGCTATAATGGTGCAGGCAGTAGGGCACTGCTTTGCAATACTGAAAGCCATGTGGAACACCAGAGGTTCAGATTCCAGCTAACTGAAACAAGCTGGTGTGTATGCACACACACCTATGATGCTGGCTAGAAAAGATAGGGGAGGGCCAGCAGGTGGCATAGAGGTTAAGTGGCTGGAACTGTACATGCTGACTGCATGCACAGTTTGAATTCCAGATCTGGTGGCTTAAAAACAAGTGTGTGTGTGTGTGTGTGTGTGTGTGTGTGTGCGTGCTTGTGTGTGTATGCATGCCCAAAATCCCAAGAGGCAATGAGGAGAAGGGATTGTGGCATGGCCAACCCCATAGGGGTGATTTCTCACTTTCTCTCTCTCTTTCTCTCTCTCTCTCTCTCTCTCTGTATGTACCCTATAGCAAACTAAAAAAAAGTAAAGAAAAGCTGCTGAGGGTGGACTGTAATGTAATAAGACCCTATTGAGGGGGCCAGCAAGTAGCGTGGTGGTTAGGGTGCTAGACTCCCACATGGCCTAACAAGGTTTGCGTCCCAGATCTGGTGGCCTGCTTTCTCACATTCCCTTTTTCTCCCTCTATACAAATTAAAAACCATGACCAAAAACCACCCTATTGAGGATGCCTGTCTCTTTCTCTCTCTCATGAAATAAACAATTTTTTAAAATTTTATACATTCAATCACTATACATCACTACAGCTTATATGGCGAAATTACCATAACATGAATACACTTCATACCAGTCAAGTAAAATAAATAAATTTTAATCTAAAAAATTACAAAGAGGGGGGCCAGCAGGTGGCATAGTGGTTAAGGCGCTGGAATTCCCACGTGGCCGACCACGGTTCGAGTCCCAGACCTGGCGGCTTGCTTTCTCACTTTCCCCCTCTCTCTGTCTTTCTCTGGCAAAACTCATGTGAAATAATAATAATAGATAAATAAAATAATTCTTTATAAAACAATTACAAAGAGGCACAGCCTGGGATGCAATTGGTAGCAAACTGACCCAATGCAGGAAGTCACATCACCAAGTGGAGTTCGGATCCCCAGGTTGGTCTGAAAATACACCAGATGCACATTTCTGTGCCCATGATTCTGAGGAGCTGGAGGGCTAGAGAAAGAGGGTTGTAGCATGACCAGAGCCTGTCACAGGCTGTTCCTCTCTCTCTCTCACAAGCACTTGTATCCTCTCTATCATGAATGATATATATAAAACCTAACAAGGTGGCAAAGAAAGCATATGAAAGTAGCAGAGCAGTCTTTATGACTTTTATGTGTGCCCCACAGCTGTCACTACCACTGTCAATACCAAAGTATTCCTCACATATGCCTTCCAGCCACCACCACCTGCTGCTGTTGCTACTTCATTTTACTCTACTTCAAAAAAACAATGGAGGTAAAACAATCCTCTGGAATCCTTTGCAAATTTTACATTTAGGATCTGATGAAAGATAACATTCCACAAAATGAGCATGGCGTATCAGTAAAATTTCCTCAGTTACACATGACCTTTCCAGGGACTGCCTCTCCTCAGAACTCAAGAAACACAAACAAAATATTAGTTTGTTCCCCAACTGGAGATGTCATGATATTAAACAATTATGGCTATTATTTTAGGGATGTGATAATGTAATTCCTCTTATATATACAAGAAAAAGTCCTTACAATTTAGAGATATATACTGAAATGTTCACAGAAGAAACAATTCAGTGTGTGAGATTTCTTCTGAAACAATACGGTGGGGGTAACAGAGAAAGAAAGGGAGACTGAGCGCCAAAGCCAGGGGGCACAAAGCACGTCACAGCTCTCTGCCTGCGCATGCCCAGTGTGAGGGGGCTTGCTATGTTGGGTGGAATGTAGGGAGGAGGAGGACACTCCATAAAGCCCATGCTGCTGCTAGGCAAGATAATCCACTCCCTGTTTCTGCATAAGTCCAACTAGAAGGCTCTTTCATTTACATTTTTTTTTAAGAGAGATTTTTTATATAGGGCACGTGCGCTCGCCAGACAGAAAGAAAGCAAAAAATAATCCCCTAAGGGGATAGCCACACCACAATCCCTTCTCCTCCATTCTCCTCTCAGGATTTGGGCATGCGTACATAAGCACACCCTGTGAGTTTTAAGCCACCAGGTCCAGGACTCAAACCGAGATCAACTATATGGGAGTCCAATGACATAACCATTATGCAATCTGCTGATCCTACGCCCTGTGCTTTTTAAAAAATGTACCCTGGTGGGGAAAACAGGTGGCATGGTTCTCTACGT
>NW_006160060.1:455031-463762 GCF_000334495.1 Tupaia belangeri chinensis
AGAGAGAGAGAGAGAGAGAGAGCAAGCAAGCCACCAGGTCTGGGATTTGAACCATGGGAGTGTCCAGCGCCCTAACCACCACACCACTTGCTGGTCCCTCCTACATTTACTTTTAAATGTAGCATTTGTCCTGGATACACAGACACATGCCACCCATAGAGATGAAGCAGCAGACTTTAGATGGTGGATGTCCAAGGTTGTGCTGTGATAAAGGTACATTCCAGACCTACATGCCTGTGTCTGTGCAATAACAGGACAAACTGGCCAAGTTTGGAATCCTGGGCAGACCCAGGGACAGTGGAACTGCTACATATTCCAGAGTTGGCCATCAGAAGCACTACCGGGGAAGCTGGTTCTTATCCAAATTCCAGCTCACATATCAGTCCCACTCGTGTCCCATGGAACATTCGAAAACACTGTCCCTACCTGATGACAGGTTGCACTGCAACAGCTGACAGCTGTCTGAAACCATGTGGGCTTTGCGCATTATTTACCTGTTCGGTTTTTCTTGCAATGAGGTTGCCAATGGTCTTGCTGAAAAAACTGGCAAGCAGAGGATTGAGAGGTGGCTCGCGGTCCAAGAAGTCATATAGAAGGCTCAGCAGGCTCTCGTCCCCGCCTAGTCTGTCGCTGATCTGTGGCACATCACAAGTCAGAAGCTCACAGGCTGTGTTTGGGTATCTAAAAGGGCACAGTCCAAGCAACTGGAGGTGAAATCAGACTTCTCCACACTCAGGAAACTGCCTAAAAAATCTGTGTATTAGGAAGCAGACCCATGTGCTAAGAACAAAACACTGGACAGACCTCAGAACAGAATAAAAACATGATTATTCTGCAACCAACTAGCATTTTTGACAACTAGACACTCAAAGGTTTTGCAGTATTTTGTTTTGTTTTGTTTTTGCTATAGGGCATGTGTATTTGCCAAAGAGAAAGAGAGAGAAAGTGAAAAATCACCCCGCGGGGTGGATGGCCTTGCCACAATCCCTCCTCCTCCATTCTCCTCTCAGGATTTTGGGCACACGTGCACACATTTCAAGTCACCAAGTCTAAGACTCAAATGGCACAGTAGGCCACGTGGAATCCAGTGCCCACCTGCTGGCCCTGTTTTTGTTTTTGACAGGATTTCACTATGTTGTAATTCTCCTACCTCAGTCACACAAGTAGAAGAGATTACAGGAGTGTGCCACCATATCCAGCTTTTAGGGCGGGCCAGGAATCATGTGGCCTCAGCTCAAAGTTTTTCGTTTGTTTTGGCTTTAAACATGTACTTAGTTATTTTTTAGGGTTTTTTTTCCCCCCTTGCTATAGGGTGTGTGTGCTCACTGGAGAGAGAAAGGGATGAGAGGGAGAAATCACCCTCAGGGTAGATAGTCATGCCATAATCACCTCTCCTCCATTTTCCACTCAGGATTTTGGGCAAATACACACACATGTGCCTGGCATGTTTTTCAAGCCACTGGGCCTGGGACTTGAACTATGGAGTCAGTTGTAGGATCCAGCACCCTAAATACTATACTATCTGCTGGCTCCATGCTTGAAAGTTTTTAACATACCTTTTTCTAGGCTCCTCACACTCTGTACTCTGATATTCTACACTTTCTTATCTGTTTCCATTCTCTAAATAACCTTCCTCAGTCTTCTGGCACCTCCTCTCTCCAATTCCACACTCACTTGCCAAGTCTCAGTCCCTAGCCACACCAAGTCAATGAGGTCGAATTCACCATCATGTCATTCCCTTCTCCACCAGAAACCTGCCTTTTCTGTCCTCTCCATGCCATTGCCCCTTCATAACAATATAGACTCAACTTGTTGATAATATGTATGTTGATGTGATTGACTGCGCCAATAGACAGTGTATTTTGGATGGAAAATTCATTTTGTATACTATAATGATGTATAGTGAATTAATGTAAAAAATAAATAAATAAATAAATAAATAAATAGACCCAACTTGCTCCTAGACTGGAGAAATACCAAATCAGCAGCTTACAATGCAGCATTAGTTGTGAGCCATTCTTCAAGTAGTTTCATATTAAGAAATACCAGCTGGTAGTGTGGTGGTTAAGGCAGTCCCAGATCCAGAGGCTTGAAAATCCCATCAGGCACATGTGCATATGCAGGACCAAAACCCCAAAAGGAGGAAGAGATGGATAAGGTATTGTGCATGACTGTGCCCAACTAGGGAAGGAGTGCTTTCTCACTTTCCCTAGCTCTATGCTTCTCTGTCTGTCTCCGATGACTATCCATGCCCTCTGGTAATTTTTTTTTTTACAAAGGAAAATACCAATATCTGTGAATAAGGTACTTTTTATTTGATAAAATTATCAGATAATCCTTTGTGTAATCAAATAATGACATCATTGTGCTCCCTCTTTGGCATGTGGCAAGCAAGGTGTGGGTGATAGCCCACCCAGGAAAGGCACACCTGGCCACCGGCCCAGGACAGAGGCCTCAACAGCAGCACTGCAATAAGGCCTGGTGCTCTGCCCCACATCAGGGGGCACCTGGGAATCCTGGGAGCATCCTGGTACCAACTACTTTAGAACAGGCCCTCCCTATGTCAGGCAAATGACCTGACCTCTCTGTGTCTGGGTGTTTTCATCTGAACATAGGGGTAGGGGCGGCTGCCCACACCCAGGCTTTTGTGAGGACAAGGGGGTCAGTGTGTATAAAATGAGGGTGCCTGGCACACAGGAGGCATTCAGTTGAAGCCAGCTGGTACGCTCTCTCTTCTCTTGCTCACATGTGACTGGCTCCAGGTGCAGAGGAGGCCCCAGCACTGGACCCATGCCAGGTAGTCACTGTGATCAGCTGGAAGGGGCCTGGGTTCAAGACTCAAGAGGAGTAGCCAGCAGGTGGCATGGTAGTTAAGGCGCTGGCCTCCCACAAGTCCTGGACCTGGCGACTTGAAAATCACGCTAGGCATGTGTGCGTGTACGCCCAAAACCCTGAGAAGAAAAGGGGCTGCAGTGTGGCCATGCCCCCTGCAGGTGATTTCTCAATTTCCCTCTCTCTGTCTTTGTCTCTCTCCAGGAAGCACACACGCCCTATGGCAAAACCCTTAAAAAAGACTCTAGAGGAAACAGTTGGCTGAACAGGGTTGACAGCCAAGTATGGAGGGGGAAATAATGGAGGGGCCCAGTTGACTACGAGGGTGGTTGTTTCTTACCAGCCCAGGCAAGAGAGAGCAGGTTTTCAAGCTCTGAGGAACAGGGCCGTGAAGGCAGGCTAAATGTGAGGACTGAGCCAGTTATTGAGAGCGCACAGGCTAAGTGAGAGGGGCTCAGGCACCAGGGACAAGGAGTGGGTAAGGTCCAGGCATCCCCTAACTAGCCAACCTAGTTCTGGCCTTCAACGTCTGTCTTTGCAATAGGGTAGCCGGTGTCCACCTCACAGGGTTATAGTAAGGATCAGACATGTGCTCACACAGCGGGCCACTCATGGCTGCTCAGGGCAAGAACTGGAGAGAGCAAGGGAGAAAGGCAAACCTGGCAAGATGAAGGACACAGAGGGATGTCCTTCAGACCTCTAAACAACAATACAAGACATAATGGAGAAGGGAGAAACAAGGAGGGGAGAAACCAAACCCAAAGGGACATGGTGGAAAATTGAAGTTGAGGAAGCAGAAAGTAAAGATCTGATCTTGTTTACACACTGACAGATGTGAACACATGGGACAAATGAGAGAGAAGCTCACTTCCCAAAGTTATATCTAGGTGGAAGGACCAAGATTTTCTCCTTTATCAGTATTGTATAATTATTTTTCAAAGAGCAGGTACTACTCTAGGAGTTTTTAAATTTATACAAGGAATAGCAATTCCACTAAATACAACAGGTGGAGTACATAGATTTGCTGCTAGTCCCTCTCAAACTCCTACTTAAATAGTGTAAAGCATTAAAAATATAAGAAAAGAGAAGCAGAATCCCAGATGGTAGTGCAACTAAAACTCAACACTGTGAGGCTGAGCCACATAGGAAGGTTCCAGGTTAACATTTGGAAACTCTGAACATGGGACCAGCAGTTAGCATAATGGCTATGTCGCTGGACTCCCATGTAGTTGACCACAGTTCGAGTCCCGGACCCGGTGGCTTAAAACTCACGCTGGGTGCGTGTGCATGCGTGCCCAAGATCCCAAGAGGAGAAGGGACTGCAGTGTGGCCATCCCTCCAGGGGGGTGATTTCTTGCTTTCTGTCTCTATGTCTCTCTCTGTCTGTCTGGCGAGTGCACACGTCCTATAGCAAAAACCTCTCCAAAAAAAAAAAAAAAAGGAAACTCTGAACATGTCAGATCCATGAGTGCACGGGGCTGGCTGAGGTTGGGAGTGCATCATGGTATGAAGACCTTATTGGAGGTGTCTTGTCTTTCTGCCTCCTTCATGGAAGAAGTAAATAAAATAAACTTCTAAAAAATATATCTGAGAATAAGAAGGAGCTCTTAGAAATTAAAAACACAGTGGTAGAAATTTCAAAAGTCAATAAAGGGATAAGAACGTAAAAATTAAAGACACTAACTGAGCTTCTGCAGTACAACGGCAGCGCAAAGCTCTGCAATGCTGGAACCCACATAGAAGATCAGGGTTTGGTTCTTGGGTTGACATGTATGTGCTGGGTACTCACATGATACTGGCTGACTGAAAGGTTGGGAAGAAGCGTGAGAATGTGGCATGACCCCCTATCAAGAAATATATACCAAATAAATACCAATTCATGGATTGTATCCATGAAGCAAAACACACTTGGTTTTTGTTATTCATACCAGTGAAAGTATGTATTGTTTTGAATTTAAGTTCTACATTCCCCCCCCCCCCCGAGAGGTTTTCGCCACAGAGAAACAGAAAGAGTTTTCGCCACAGAGAAACAGAAAGCAAGAAATCACTCCCCTAGGAGGGATGGCCACACTGCAGTCCCTTCTCCTCCATTCCACTCTCAGGCAAGCATGCACACGCGCCCGGCATGAGTTTAAGTCACTGGGTCCAGGACTCGAACCGCGGTTGACTACTTGGGAGTCCAGCGACATAGCCATTACACTAACAGCTGATCCCTAAGTTCTATGTTCTTGATGAACTTATTTTATTGACTGCCCCTCTTTAGATGGGGGCTGTAGTGGGGCAAAGGTGTTTTAATTTATCAACTTTTAAAATAAAGACAGAAACCTCAGAAACAGGTAAATGGAAAACCCCTTATAAGACAATTTTTTTAATTGTCAGGGTGTGTGTCTGTGATTGCCAGAGAGGGAGAGAGAAACAGAAAGGAAGAGGGAGAGGGAGAGAAAGCCTCCCCGCTCAGCAGGGTGTGGTCACACCACAATCCTTTTTCCTCTATTTCTACATCCCACCAGGATTTGGGGCACACACAAATATGTGCCAAATGTGCCTTTTAAGCCACTAGGAGTAGGACTTGAACTGCAGTCAGTCATGTGGGATCTGGCTTCCTATGCATAGCACTTGACGACTGCATCCTGGGATTGGTCCAGGACAGCATCTTTATTTATTTATTTTTTTTTTAAGAATTACTTACTGGGGGACGAGCAGTTGGTGTAATGGCTTTGTCACTGGACTCCCATGTAGTCCCACAGCAGTTCAAGTCCCAGGTCCGGTGGCTTAAACTCACACGGGGTGCATGTGCGTGCATGCCCAAGATCCCGAGAGGAGAATGGAGAAGGGATTGCAGTGTGGCCATCCCCCCTGGGGGGTGATTTCTCGCT
Organism: Tupaia belangeri chinensis; assembly: GCF_000334495.1. Lineage (NCBI taxonomy): Eukaryota > Metazoa > Chordata > Mammalia > Scandentia > Tupaiidae > Tupaia > Tupaia belangeri. The sequence goes on from NW_006160060.1 coordinate 460,740, forward strand.
TTCTGTTTCTCTGTCTCTTTCTGTCTTTCTGGCAAGAGCACGTGCCCCATAGCAAAAACCTCTCAAAAAAAATTTTTTAAATAAAAATAAAAAGAATTACTTATTAGGGGCTGGTAGGTGACGTGGTGGTTAAGGCACTGGACTCCCACATGGCCTACCATGGTTTGAGTCTCAGACCTGGAGGCTTGCTCTGTCAGTCTCTCATGAATAATAATAGTAATAAATAAAATTAAATAATTATTTTTAAAAGATTTAATTTTTTTTATTATTACTATTTAATTTGACCACAGAGAGACAGAGAGAGAGAAAGTGAGAGATCAAGCCACCAGGTCTGGGACTCAAACCGTGGTCAGTCATGTGGTAGTCAGCCACATGGGAATCCCATACCTTATCTACCACGTCACCTGCCAGCCCCCTACAGAATCTTAATATTATCTTGAGTTTAAAATAAAAGAGACAGGCCAGATAATGGTAAGAGTCAAAGAGGCAGGATCTCATGTGGCTGACCAAGTCCCAGACCTGCTAGATGCATGTACATGTGTGCCCAAAATCCTGAAAGGAGGGAGAAATGGAAGAGAAGGGACTGTGACATGACTGCTTCTCGTTCCTCCCCTATCCATGGTCTCTTCTGGCAAGCACACACATCCTCTAGCAAATTTTAAAAAAGAAAAAATACAGCTGGCAGGAGGGCATAAAGGATAAGGCATGGACCCCACATGATCAACTGCGCAGTTCAAGCCCTGGATCTGGAGGCTTGAAAGTCACACATGCGTGTCCAATATCCAGAGAGGAGAATGAAGGAGAGAGGATTGTAGTGTGGCTATCCCCCTAGGGGGGTGATCGCTCTCTCTCTGGATTAACTTTGTTAAATAACAAAATAGACTTCGTTGTTTAAAAAAAAGCAAAGCAACATGGGCCAGTAGGTGGCATGGAGGTTAAGATGCTGGATCCCATGGCTGACTGTATAGTTCAAGTCCCAGATCCAGTGGCTTGAAAATCATGTTGGGTGCATGTGCATGAGTGCCTAAAATTCCTAGAGGAGACTGGAGGAAAAGGGACAGCAGCATGACCATTCCCCCATGCGGTAATTTCTCATTTTCTCTCTCTTCCCTATCTTCTCTGGTGAGTACACATGCCCTGTGGAAGAAAATCTAAAAAACAAAATTAAAGAGTGGGACCAGCAGGTTGCATAATGGTTACAGCACTAGACTCCCACACAGTCTATGCAGTTTGAGTCCTGGACCCAGTGGCTTAAAATTCATGCAGGGGGTGGGGGGGGTGGCAGGTGGCATGGTGGTTAAGGGTGCTAGACTCCCACATGGCCAACCACGGTTCAAGTGCTGGACCTGGTGGCTTGCTTTCTCACTTTCTCTCTCTTTGTCTAATCAAACTGGAAAATAATAAAGTTAAATAATTTTTTTAAAAAATTCATGCCGGGAACAAGTATGTGCATGTCAAAAATCCCAAGACAAGACTGGAAGAGAAGGGACTGCGACATGGTCATCTCCCTGGGGAGTGAATTTTCACTTTCTGTCTATCTCTGCAGCAAGCATATGCGCCCTATAGCAAAAATCTCTCTTAAAAAAGAGAGAGGGAGAGATACATTGGAATCATATAAAAATGAAATAAAAAGTTGGAGAAATCTCACGTGTACTCAAAAAAAGCACGGACAAAATATTAAGATAAAAAATAAGGAAAGTATTAATTCAGGTGACCTAGTATCTGATTTGAGGTTGTAGAAAGAGGGAAGAAAATCTAAAGGGGAGAATATTATCAAAGAAATGATACAGAAACATCCCTGCACCATTATGAATTGATAGCCTAAAAGGTCCACAGAGTGCCTACTACAACAAATAAAGCACAAATCAATATTCGATGTTCACCTTAGTTTGATTATGTAACTACTGGTTTTAGATGAACTGGTTTGTTTACTTATTTATATAAGTTTCAGCAAGTTAATAGTTTTCTTTTTTAAAATTACTTTATTGAACTTTATTTATTCATTCTTTTTTTAGAGAGGTTTTTTTGCTATAGGGCGCATGTGCTCGTCAGACAGACAGAAAGCGAGAAATCACCCCCAGGGGGGATGGCCACGCCACAATCCCTTCTCCTCCATTTTCCTCTCGGGATCTTGGGCACGCACACACATGCACCCGGTGTGAGTTTAAGCGACCAGGTCCGGGACTTGAGCCGCGGTCGACTACGTGGGAGTCCAGCGACATAGCCATTACGCTAACTGCTGGTCCCCATTCATTTATTTTAATTTGACCACAGAGATACAAAGTTAGAGAGAAAGAGAAAGTGAGAAGGCAAGCTACCAGATCTGGGACTTGAACCGCGGTCATGTTACATGGGAGTTCAGCACCCTTAACCACCATGCCACCTGCCAGTTCCAAGTTAATAGTTTTCTTGCTGTTTTGTTTGCTTAGTTTGATACTTACCTATCATTACTTTCTCTCAAACTCTGACTATGAAACTTTCCTGGTTCATTGATACTGCTCTGGGAACCCTCTTCCTGAACAGAGAATATTTTCACATTATTGGAAAATTACTAAACAACGGGAATTAGAAAAGGTCTTAAATGCCCTCAGCGAGGGAAAAAACAAACAGGTAACACACATAGATGCAGGAGGCTGGATGCATCAGACTTATCCATATAACAAAGCTTGAACCCAGAGGAAACCAGGACTCTTCACAATCATAGATGGCACCTAGTCAAGAATTCAACCCAGCACTCGCAGATGGCCTAATGGTTATGTTGCTGGACTCCCACATGGTCGACTGCAGTTCGAGTCCTGGACCTGGTGACTGAAAACTCACACCAGGTTCGTGTGTGCCCAAAATCCCAAGAGGAGACCGAAGAAGGGATTGCAGCGTGGCCATTCCCCCGGAAGGTGATTTCTTACTTTCTGTCTCCCTGGCGAGCACATGTGCCCTATAGTAAAAACCTCTCATGAAAAAAAAAAGGATTCAACCCCAGAGCATAAGAGGAAGAACAGCAGTCAGACATGCTTACTTCCCAA
>NW_006160060.1:463777-479709 GCF_000334495.1 Tupaia belangeri chinensis
TCCCAAGAAGCTGCTCAGGATATAATTTACCATAGGCAATGAATCCAAGAAAGGAAGAAATCACAGAGGATGTGGACAGTGGGATCACTAGAGTGGGAGAGAGGGTCCAGGAATGCTATGGTGGAAGTTCCCTCTCCCCTCGTATACTTTCTTCTGTGTAGAGGCTAGCTGCTTTTTTTTTTTTTTAAAGATGATTGCAAATCCACATTTTTTAATTTTTTAATTTTTTTAAATAATTATTTTAGTTTAACTTTATTATTATTGTTACTTTCCAGTTTGATCAGACAGAGAGAGAGAGAGAGGGAAAGTGAGAAAGCAAACCACCAGATTCAGGACTTGAACCACGGTCGGCCACGTGGGAATCCAGCGCCTTTAACCACCATGCCACCTGCCAGCCCGAGGGTAGCTTCTTTCCAGGTCTGCTCCTTAGGCAGTAGCCTTCCTGGGGGAGGGGCCATTCCTGGAGGTTAAGTAGACTCAAGTGTTCTCTCCTGGGTGAATAGTTTGGAACAATGGGGACCAGCAGATGGCATAATGGTTATGTCGCTGGACTCCTATGTAGTTGACCATGGTTCGAGTCCTGGACCCAGTGACTTAAACTCACATGGGGCGCGTGTGCATGCGTGCTCTCAAGATCCCAAGTGGAGAATGAAGGAGAAGGGATTGAGGCATGGTCATGGGGGGGGGGGCGATTTCTCACTTTCTGTCTTTCTGGCGAGCGCATGCGCCCTATAGCAAAGCCGCTCCCTCAGGGAAAACAACAACAACAACAACAAAAACCAGTTTGGAACAATGATGCCCACAGTCCAGAGGCATAAACTACACTGCTTTATGAGTACCAGAAGTAATACCTTGGTATCTATCTATTGGCTCTGTCATCTTATTGTCTTCTTTTCTTTTTTTCCCAAGGTTTTTTGCCATAGGGCATGTGGACTCACCTGAGAGAGACAAAGAGACACAGAGAGAGAGAAAGAGAGAAATCCCCCCCCAGGGAGATGGTTATGCTACAGCCTCTTCTCCATTCTCCCCTTGGGATTTTAGACACATACACAAACTCACCCAACATTATTTTTCTTTTTTCTTAATAAGAATTATTTAATTTTATTCATTGTCATTATTTTTATCTTTATTTTTTGAAATTGACCAGAGAGAGAAGGAAAATGAGAAAGCAAGCTGCGAGGTCTGGGAATCAAACTGTGGTCAGTCATGTGAGAGTCCAGCTGCCCTAACGACCATGCCACCTGCTGGTCCCAGCCGGCATTATTTTTAAAACAGCCAGATCTGGGACTCGAATCCAGTCAGCACCTTAACCACCATGCCAACTACTGGCCCCACTTTTATCTCATTTCTCAAATGACCCAGAACTCAGCAAGCAATCTAGGCAGGACTTAAAAAAATCACAAATAACCACATGGTTCTAGGCTGGACTACCCAGCTACTGCTGAACATCCCTGGGATGGATCCCCTGCTGTGGCGGGGACAAGCACGGAAGTGGCCTTTTAGGCAGGGGCTATTCCAGAGAAGAGGAGCAGGCCACACCTCAAACCTTGGAGAAGAGGCAATGCCTACCTAGACTCCCTGTCTGGGGTAGCTTCTGACTTTAAACAAGATAAATGGCTGCTGCCTAAACCCAAACTACCCAGGGACAGCTTCTCTTAAACAGGCACAGCTTGAAAATTCTCCACTTTTGAACTCCTTTTGTTACCTGGTCTATAGTCATAGGTCTACAGCCAGGTCTGCAGATAGAACCTTGACCTCTAAAAGTACACAGGCTGTTCTGGAGGAGATGTTCAGTCTGTCAGTGGCCGAGACAGGGAGCAGTAGAGTCTGGAGGGACAGAGCTGGTTAAAGCACAGCTGCATGCAGCTGTGTGCTATTTTCTAGGGCTGCTTTCAGGCTACTATTTGCAAGCAGAGTCCTTATGACTCGCAAAGCCTAAAATATTTATTATCTGACCCTCCAGACGTAGATTGCCAAATCCTGATCTACATACATAATTATACACTTTCCTCATCTCAGAAAAGTAAAAATAGGGAACCAGCAGTTAGTGTAATGGCTATGTCGCTGGACTCCCATGTAGTCAACCGCGGTTCTTGTCCTGGACCTGGTGGCTTAAAACTCACACTGGGCACGTGTGCGTGCGTGCCCAAGACCCCAAGAGGAGAATGGAGGAGAAGGGATTGCAGCGTGACCATCCCCCCTGGGGGGTGATTTCTCGCTTTCTGTCTCTATGTCTCTCTGTCTGTCTGGCGAGCGCACACGCCCTATAGCGAAAAACTTCTCCAAAAAAAAAAAAAAAGAAAAGTAAAAATAAATAAAAATAATTTGACCCAACTTCTTTAGCTCTATCTCATCCATCCACCCATCCATTCTATTCCTTTTCAAAAAAAGCATCTGAATGTTTTCCATGTAAGTGACATATGCACATGCTTTCAAAACTCAGATAACGGGACCAGCAGTTAGCGAAATGTCTATGTCGCTGAACTCCCATGTAGTTGATGCGGTTTGCGTCCTGTACCCAGTGGCTTAAAACTCACGCCAGGCGCATGTGTGTGCGTGCCCAAGATCCCGAGAGGAGAATGGAGGAGAAGGCACTGCAGTGTGTCCCTCCCCCTTGGGGGTGATATCTTGCTTTCTGTCTCTCTGTCTCTGTCTGTCTGGTGAACACACGCATCCTATAGCAAAAACCTCTCCAAAAAATAACTCAGATAATCAGATAACATGACAGGGTTAATGAGAAGGAACATTTTCCCCACCTCAAGTCACACTGTTCAGAGGGAATCACTATACACCCGTCTAGCACTTTCCTCTAACATACACGTCTATTTATCAATTTCAGACATCACAAACTGACTTCCTACAGTAAAAGAGAAGGCTTTTGTCTGCGTGACCAGAGGGCATGTATGCTTGCCAGACAGAGGAGGAGGAAAGTGCCCAAAAGGGGCGTGGCCACGCCATAGACCCTCCTGCTCCATGTCTCCATCCTATTAGGGTATAAGGCATATACATGCATACATGCCAAGCGTGTTGTTGCTGGTTTTTTTTTTTTTTAATGAATCTCTTTGAATTATTTTTATTTATTTATTTAGTCATTTTGACCAGAGAGGGAGTGAGTGAGAGAGAGAGAGAGAGAGAGAGAGAGAGAAAGAGAGAAAGCAAGCTGCCAGGTCTAGGACTTAAACCACAGTCATCCACATGGGAGCCCAGCAACATAGCCATTATGCCAACTGCTGGTCCCAATTACTTTTTTTTTGTTAATAATTATTTCATTTAACTTTATTTATTTATTTATTTGACCAGAGAAGGGGAGAGGGAAAGCATGAAAACAAGCCACCAAGTCTAGGACCCGAATCACAGTCAACCATGTGGGAGTCCAGCGCCTCCAACCACCACACCCCTTGCTGGTCCCAATAACAATTACGTCTGATGATCTCTGCTGCAAGTACTCAGTCCTGTGCTTCACATGAATGAGTGTGAAATCCAACAAGATTTCACTGGTAGACACCAATATGCAGTATCATGCCATCTTTACATGCAACAAAATATTCCTCTGATTTTTTTCCTAACCATCTAAAAATGTAAATGTATCCTTAGCTCACAGGCCACACAAAAACAGGATTTGACTTATGGCCGTAGCTTGCTGAGCCTGTTTTAAAACTTTACTACCGGGCCAGCTGGTGGCACAGTGGGTAAAGGCACTGGATCCCAAATGGCTGGCTGTACAATTTGAATCTAGGACTCAGTGGTTTGAAAAACATACCAAGTTGGGGCCAGCAGGTACACAGTGGTTAAGGTGCTGAACTCCCACATGGCCAATCATGGTTTGAGTCCTGTACCCAGTGGCTTGAAACTCATGCCAGGCGCATGTGTATGTGTGCCCAAAATCCCAAGAGGAAAATGGAGAACGAATTGCAGCATGGCCACCTCCCGGGGGGTGATTTCTCACTTTCTGTCTCTGTCTCTCCAGCGAGCAGATGCACCCTACAGCAAAAATCTCTAAAAAAATTTAAAAAAAAAAGAGAGGAACCAGCAGTTGTCGTAATGGCTATGTCACTGGACTCCCATGTAGTCGACCGCGGTTCAAGTCCTGGACCCAGTAGCTTAAACTCATGCCAGGCGCATGTGCATGCGTGCCCAAGATCCTGAGAGAAGAATGGAGGAGAAGGGATTGCGGTATGGCCATAGCCCCCTGGGGACGTGCTTTCTCGCTTTCTCTCTCTCTGTCTTTCTGGTGAATGTGCACGCCCTATAGCAAAAACCTCTCAAAGAAAAGAAAAGAAAAGACCAGGTACATGTACATGCAAGCCCAAAATCTTGAAAGAAAAATGGAAAAATGACTGTAGCACAGCTATCCCCTCTGGGATATCTTCTCTTTCCTTCTTATTCTCTTTGGCAAGCACACATACCTTTTACCAAATTCTTAAAATTAAAAAAAAACAAAAAAAAACAGGGGCCAGTAGTTAGCATAATGGCTATGTCGCTGGACTCCCATGCAGTCGACCACAGTTCGAGTCCCAGACCCGGTGGCTTAAACTCACACCGGGCACGTGTGCGTGCGTGCCCAAGATCCCAAGAGGAGAATAGAGGAGAAGGGATTGCGGCGTGGCCATCCCCCCTGGGGGGGGTGATTTCTCGCTTTCTATTTCTCTGTCTCTCTCTGTCTGTCTGGCGAGCGCACGCACCCTATAGCAAAAACCTCTCCAAAAAAAAAAAAAAAAGACTGCTATCACACACAAGTATTTTACACCTCCTCCTAAGTTTCTGAGGGCTGCCAAATCTAACCTGATCCCTGCGGTGTTACCTGTCCACAGCTGTCCTGGAGGCACTGCAGGTCATGGGGCCTCTTCACAGAGCTGCACCCTCACAGCTGGGGGGCGGGGTCTGTCTTGTCCTTGTCACCCGTGATCCCTCTTTTGCACACTCCTCTGTCATTACCTGAAACCCTGTTGCTCCAATCTCACCACACTGTCACATCCTTTTCTGTCCTCTCCTTACATCTCATCAACTGCTGAATGGAATACTTTCAGGGGGGTGGCCATGCTGCAATTCATTCTCCATTCTCCTCTTGGGATTTTGAGCACACATACACATGTGCCTTGCATAAGTTTCAAAAAATCTGCAGAACAGTCATAGCACAGATGACAGTAATGTATTTCCTCTACGTCAGAAGCCCCAAAATAAATTTCTCAGGGTCAAGGAGTCAGGGCACATTTCTCCTGCCTGAAGAGTTTGCCAGCCCGGGAACCAGCAGTTAGCGTAATGGCTATGTCGCTGGACTCCCACGTAGTCGACCGTGGTTCGTGTCCCGGATCCGGTGGCTTAAAACTCACACCGGGCGCGTGTGCGTACGTGCCCAAGATCCCGAGAGGAGAGTGGAGGAGAAGGGATTGTGGTGTGACCATCCCCCCGGGGGGTGATTTCTCACTTTCTGTCTCTGTCTCTATCTGTCAAAAAAAAAAAAGAGTTTGTCAGCCGTAGGGCCAACCCTGCTGATAGTGTGACCTCTCAGCATAATCCTGTCTCTCTATCACAGGCTGAGTCTTTCTTTTCAGCATATTGTTATTCACAACACTGGCATGCCGTAATCTGAGCTTGTTTTCTCTTTTTTTTTTTTTAAGAGAGAGATTTTTGCTATAGAGTATGTGCACTTGCCAGAGAGACACAGAAACAGAAAGTGAGAAATCACCCCCTCAGGGGGTGGCCATGTCCCAATCTCTTCTCCTCAGTTCTCCTCTTGAAATTTTGGGCACACATATACACATGCCCAGCATGAGTTTTAAACCACCAAGTCTAGGACCTGAACAACTGTCAACTACATGGGAGTTCAGCAACATAACCACTATGCCATCTGCTGGTCCCAATCTGAGCTTACTCTTTTTTTTTTAGTGACAGATGTTTTTCTATAGGGCACGTGGTGCTCCCTAGAGAGACAGAGAAAGACAGAGAGGCAGAAAGTGAGAAATCTTCCCCAGGGGGAACGGCTATGCCGCAGTCCCTTCTCCTCTAGTCTCCTCTCAAGATTTTGGGCACGTATGCACACGCACCTTGCGGAGCTTGAACTGCGGTCAACTACATGGGAGTCTGGCACCATAACCATTATGTCATCTGCTGGTCCTGATCTGAGCTTACTTTTAACTCAGAATGAGAACATTCATACACAAGAGATTCTCAAGTCTTAATTATCTCCAGCAACAAGCCCAATAGCAGTGGCGTCTTCATTTCTAAAGTGAGACAAAGGGTTAAGGCTGGCTTCTCTGTCAGAAAGCCCTGGTTCTGGTTGTCCTTAGACACTACCCATGGCCTCCCTGTAGTACTGCCCAGGGTGCTGGGCCCTGGCCACAGCCTCAGTACATACTTGAAGCGGACCTTCTCTTCCATGTCCAGGGGTGGGTCCTGTGTGATGAGGCTCACCAGCTGCTCCATACACTGCTGCCTGCACAAGAAGTCCAGCAGCTTCCGGTTCTGAGCCTTACACTCCTGCAAGATGTCATCTTCATCCATTAACTCCTGTAGTGTCACATGTTCCTTGTCCAATAGCTTGTCAACATGGGATGCAGTATTTAAATCAAACTTCCAGAACATCGTGATGGCCTCAGAGCTGCAAGCAAGGATGAAAAGGGTCACGTTCCCCTCCCTGCAAATCCATCCTCAGCAACTCTACACCAAAGTCCAAGAAGTCCATCGCCAGCAGGACACACATGACTCCTGGGGCTCAAGCAGGGGCATCCTAGTACCTACTCTCACCAGGCCTCCCTGGTCAGTTCAGAGTCCTCACAGCTTTGCTGCCATGTCCCAGCTCTACACATGCTCTCCAGGGCCCCGTGGGTGCTGACCCACTTTCACCCACTCACCAGCCCCACTCTCAGTGATCAGAAGACCTTGAGATGTGTCCACGGGTCTGTCAGGCCAACACGTCCCCATCTCTCCCATGTGTCAGTACCAGGAACACTCTACCATCCTGAGAAAGTTAACAATTCACAAACCCACTGCCCCAGCACCAGCCTCCTTCAGAGTGAACATTAGATCCCTGCCCCAGATTTCTCAGAACTCAACTTCAAGTCAAACTCAAGACAGCTATTGTGCTTGGGACAAGGAGATTGAATATTGGCTATGTTGCTGGACTCCCATGTAGTCGACCACAGTTCAAGTCCCAGACCTGGTGGCTTAAACTCAAACCGGGCTCGTGTGCATGCGTGCCCAAGATTCCAAGAGGAGAATGAAGAAGGGACTGCAGCATGGCCATCCCCCCTGGGGGGTGATTTCTCACTTTCTGTCTGTTTCTGTTTTTCTGGCGAGCACAGGCCCCCTATAGCAAAAGCCTCTCAAAAAAAAAAAGCCAGCTATTGTGCTTGACCCTATACTCTTCTGCCAGTTCTCTCCCCCATCTTACGGAATAATGCCCAGGGTTATTCTTGAAGCCTCCACCATCCACCAGAACTGGCCACACAGCAACCTGAGAAACCATTCACTGATCCAGCCCTACTGCCTTGACAATCCTTCTCCCAGCCAGTCCACCTATGCTGGGAGCAGACAAGATCTGTCCACCCCAATGAATATCAAGTTTTAGTATGTGCACCACAGCTGGTGAGCAACAATGTCTTCACTGTTCTGATACAAAAGAAGACATAAAGTCTCTATCTTCAACAAAGCTAAAATTTTATTTTGAGAGTATGATTATTTTCAGTGTCACATAAAACATTATTTACAAAATTATGGTGAAAGTATTAGGTTGTTGGGAAAGTCATAACATATTTTTCTTTTTAAAAAAGAATTATTTAAGTTCATTCGTTTAATATTTCTTTTTTTTGTTTTGTTTTGCTTTTTTTTTTTTTTGGAGAGGTTTTCGCTATAGGGCGCGTGCGCTCGCCAGACAGACAGAGACATAGAGACAGAAAGCGAGAAATCACCCCCCAGGGGGGACGGTCACGCCACAATCCCTTCTCCTCCATTCTCCTCTCGGGATCTTGGGCACGCACGCACACGCGCCCGGCGTGAGATTTAAGCCACCGGGTCCGAGACGCGAACTGCGGTCGACTACGTGGGAGTCCAGCGACATAGCCATTACACTAACTGCTGGTTCCCTCGTTTAATATTTCTTAAATAATTATTTTATTTAACTTTACTTACTTATTTACTTATTTATTTATTTATTTATTTATTTTCATTTGACCAGAGAGGACAGAGAGAGAGAGAGAAAGCAAGAAAGCAAGTCACCAGGTCCAGGACTCGAACCACAGTCGGCCATGTGGAGTCCAGCACTCTTAACGACCATGCCACCTGCCAGCCCCATTTCGCTAATTTATTATTATTATTCAGTTTGACCCGAGAGAGAGGAAGGAGAGTGAGAAACCAAGCCACCAAGTCTGGACTTGAATCTGGGTCACCATGTGGGAGTCTTGCATCTTAATCACCACACCACCTGCCGACCCCCATCCCCATGAGGTATTTTTCAATGTTTTTCTATGCAAAAATGTGTCATAAGTTTCCTGACAACCTAACAGATACAAACTATCTTACCTGTTACTATTTTTTTTAAGTTTTGCTATAGGGTATGTCTACTCACTGGAGAGAGACAAGAGAGAGGAAAAGTGAGAAATGACCCCCTAGGGAGGATGGTCACACTGGGATCCCTTCCCCTCCATTCTCCTCTCAGGATTTTAAGCACTCCCTCACATCTAACCAGTGTGTTTTTCAAGCTGCTAGGTCTGAGACTCAAACCACATAGCCAGCCATGTAGGAACCAGCTGCCCTAACCTGCATGCCATCTGCTGGTTCACCTAATACTTTCATTTAGAAAAATAAAAGACTAGGGTCAGCGGTAGCCTATAGTTAAGGCAGTTGGTTCCCACATGGATGACTGCAAGGTTCCAGTTATAGACCCAGCAACTTGAAAAACATATTGGGTGTGTTCATACAAAATTGAGAGGAGAGTGGAGAAGAAAAGATGATGACATGACCATCCCCCATGGGAGGTGGTTTTTCACTTTCCCCCTCTATCTCTTTCCAGAGAACACATGTGCTTTCTAGCAAACTAAGAGAAAGAAAGAAAGAAAGAGGAAAGAAAGAAAGGAAGATAAAGACTGGGGCTGGCAGGTGGCATGGTGGTTAAGGGCACTGGACTCCCACATGGGTTGACCACAGTTTGAGTCCTGGACCTGGTGGCTTGCTTTCTCACTTTTTGTTTTTTTTCTCTCTCTCTCTGTCCCTCTTTGGGCAAATTAAAATAAATAAAGTTAAATAAAATAATTCTTTAAAAAAAAAAAAAAAGAAGAAAGAAAAAGACAAAGACTGACCAAATGATGCAAACACCCACACCAGGTGTCTGTGAAGTCCATGCAGCCCCAGGGGCCACCACATGGGAGCCTCCACCACCCTCCACACCCACACCTCTGTCCCTGCTGCTTCCAGCATATGCCTTCCACAATGTGCTTCCAGGTCCTCTAGGTGCCTCCCCGCTTCCTGGACCCCACTCTCACCAGAGACCACTACCTCTGTCTTCCCACTCAAACTGGCTTTCTCACTTTGACTCTTCTGTACATGCTGCTGGGGGCAATGCCCACACACTCAGATGGGAAGAGCCCAGAGGTATTGTGCAGTTGCTTTAATTTGCAATACAAGGGAGTCAATCCACACACACTGACACTGTTTTCAGTTTTCCTTCTGGTCTTAAGATCTTTCTTTTGGGGGACCAGCAGGTGGCGTGGTGGTTAAGGTGCTGAACACACCCACATGGCCGACCATGGTTTAAGTCCTGGACCTAGTGGCTTGCTTTCTCACTTTCTCTCTCTCTCTCTGGTCAAATTAAAACCTCTGTCCCTGCTGCTTCCAGCATATGCCTTCCACAATGTGCTTCCAGGTCCTCTAGGTGCCTCCCCGCTTCCTGGACCCCACTCTCACCAGAGACCACTACCTCTGTCTTCCCACTCAAACTGGCTTTCTCACTTTGACTCTTCTGTACATGCTGCTGGGGGCAATGCCCACACACTCAGATGGGAAGAGCCCAGAGGTATTGTGCAGTTGCTTTAATTTGCAATACAAGGGAGTCAATCCACACACACTGACACTGTTTTCAGTTTTCCTTCTGGTCTTAAGATCTTTCTTTTGGGGGACCAGCAGGTGGCGTGGTGGTTAAGGTGCTGAACACACCCACATGGCCGACCATGGTTTAAGTCCTGGACCTAGTGGCTTGCTTTCTCACTTTCTCTCTCTCTCTCTGGTCAAATTAAAATAAATGAATAAATAAATTAAATTAAATAATAAAAAAAGGTCTTTCTTTTTCCTCTTCAGAGTGTGGATGGACATTTGCAGATGATAGCAAAATTCAGAGGACTACAAATAATAATTACTAAAGTACTTTTAGGAAAAGATTGTTATTCTCCACACAAACACTCCTCTCTTCTAAATGCCCAGAGATGACTAAAGTGCTTGTAACAAACAATTCAGAGAGAAAGAGGAGCCGCACTTTGTCAAGGTTTTTTTGCTTTAGTTTCTCCAAAAACGAGAACTTGCGAAGCAGGGCAGCTACAAGTGGCTTTTATGTAGTCCTGTTTCCAGCCATCAAGTGGCTGGGAGGCTGGGAAATCACAGATCCCAATGGGATCAGAATCCAAAAAAAGGGCTGGATTAACCCAAAAGACCAAAAAAAAAAAAAAAAAAAAGGCATATGAGGAAGCAAACAACAACAAAAAAAATGAGACAAATGGGGAAAAACAGCAGGAACTCAACTGTTTCAATAAGTAAACACAGAAACTATCAAACTGGAATTTTTTTTTTCTCAACAGATATAGGGTATGTGTGTTTGCTGGAGAAAGACAAAAACAAAGAGAGGGAACATGAGAAATCATGTTCTTCCCCTAAGGGGAGAGTCTTACAACAATCCCTTCTCTTACATTCTCTTCTCAGGATTTTGGACATACACACATGTGTTCAACATGTTTTTCAAGCTACTGAGTCTGGGACTCTAACTGCACAGTTAGCTATGTGTGGTCCAGCTGCCTTCGTCATGCCGTTGGCTAGCTCCACACTGGAATTTATTTATTTATTTTTAAAAAGAATTATTTGGATTTTTTTAGATCTGACCAGACAGAGACAGAGAGAGAGAGAAAGGGAAAGCAAGAAAGCAAGCTGCCAGGTCCAGGACTTGAACCCTGGTTGGCCATGTAGGAATCGAGTGCCTTTAACCAGCACGCCACGTGCCAAGCCCCCTGGACTGGAATTTAAAATGCAGGAACTAATTGTATGCTGATTATAATCATCTTTTTTTTGGGGGGGGCTTTTAAAAAATATTTAATGATTTCTTATTTACATTCTGTTATTTTTCATCTCCAGAGCATATAATATTGGGTCGTTGAGAAGGAAAGGACCCATTTTTGCACAGAAAAATATATTACTTTCCTGACTACCTAATGTTTTTCAAGGTATGTACGTAGTATGTGACAATCAAATCAAGGATCTCACCATATACATGAATTTTTTTTTTTTTTTTTTTGGAGAGATTTTCACTGTAGGGCGCGTGCGCTCGCCAGACAGACAGAGAGAGACATAGAGACAGAAAGCGAGAAATCACCCCCCAGGGGGGATGGTCACGCCGCAATCCCTTCTCCTCCATTCTCCTCTCGGGATCTTGGGCACGCACGCACACGCGCCCGGAGTGGGTTTTAAGCCACCGGGTCCGGGACACGAACCGCGGTTGACTACGTGGGAGTCCAGCGACATAAGTCATTACGCTAACTGCTGGTTCCCACCATATACATGAATTTTCAACAGAGAATTGTACATTTTTTTAAAAAGGAATTCATTGGGGCCAGCAGGTGGTGTGGTGGTGAAGGGTGCTGTACTCCTACATGGTCAAACTGTGATTCAAGCCCCGGACCTGGTGGCTTGCTTTCTCACTTTCCCTCCTTTTTTCTCTGTCTTTCATTCTGTCCCTCTCTGGTCAAATTAAAATAAATAAGTTAACTGGGGGCCAGCAGGTGGCATGGTGGTTAAGGCAGCTGGACACCCACATGGCTGACTGCGGTTGGAGTCCTGGACCTGGCAGCTTGTTTTCTCACTTTCCTTCTCTCTCACTGTCTTTGGTCAACTTCAAACAAATAAAATATAAGATAATGACAATGAATAAATTTTTTAAAAAATTCTTTTAAAATAAATAAATAAATAAATAAGTTAACTAATTAAATAATTATTTTAAAAATAAATAAATAAAAATAATTTGTTATGGGTACCTGTGCTCACCAGACAGAGACAGAATAAGAGAGGGAAAGTGAGAAAACATCCCACCGGGGTCAGGGGAGAGATAGCCACACTGCAGTCCCTTCTCCTCCATTCTCCCATTCTCCTCTCAGGATTTTGGACACACACACACACACACACAGAGACACCTGGCATGTTTATCAGGCCAATGAGTCTGGGCTCTGAACTGCACAGTTGGCCATGTCGATCCAACCACCTTAACCACCATGTCACCAGCTGGCCCAAGAACTTTATATTATTTTTCTTAATTATTTAATTGTATGTATTATTATTTTTTTAATTTGCTATAAGATATGTGCACTCATGGGGGAGGGAGGTGGAGAAAGAGAGGAAAAGTGAAAAAGCATGATGCTTCATCCAGGAGTAAAACCAAGGTTACCCATGTGGGAGTCCAGTACCTTGACCACCATGCCACTTACTGGCCCTGAAAACTTTATATTCTTGTGTCTGTTAAGTGTTTCTTCCCTGAGCCTCTCCCACCCACTCTCTACTATATGTAGCTACATTTGTATTCCCTACTATTATATCTTCAGATTTTTTCAATCTGCTGAAAACTGTGACACAGATACACTATGGAATACTACTCAGCCATAAGGAACAATGAGACCCTGTCATTTGGTTCAAATGAATATAGCAAAAGCCAGACTATGAAAGACAAGCACTATATATCCCTGCTTCAATATATAACCTCATTTTTTTAACGAATTTTTTTTATTTTAACTTTATTTTTTTGTTTATTTAATTTGACCAAAAAGGGAGAGAGAGAGAAAAAGAGAGAGAGAGAGAGGGGAAACAAGCTGCCAGGTTCGGGACTCGAACCATGGTCAGCCACGTGGGGTCCAGAGTCCTTAACCACCACGCTACCTGCTTGCCCCTATAATCTCGTTTTAAATATAAAGATATAAGTTAAAAGTTTTTTAAAGTGAAAAGAATGGAAAAGGTATACTATGTAAACACAAATGAATCATAAGAAAGCTAAAGTGGTTACATTAGCATAGGTCTATAGTCTTCAGTCCTTACAACCTCTTCAACTACTCTGGGTACCAGGTTAAATGTTGCTCTTATAAAATATGCTGGGAAACAGTCTCTCTTGCACCAAATCCTAAGAGTGTATAAGACTGCTATCATTTCCTTTTAAAGTGCTTGACAGAACTTACCAGTGGGTCTAAATTTTTCTTTGCTGATGTTTCGATTATGAATTCGATTTCTTTAACAAGTATAGGGATTGGGCCAGCTCTGTCACCTGATGGTTAAGAGTGCTGGATCCCAGATGGCCTACCACACAGTTTGAGTCCCAGACTCAGCAGCTAGAGAATCATGTTGGGTATCTGTATATATGTGCCTAAAATCCTAATGGAGGAAGAGATGGAGATGGGCCTACTGCATGACCATTTCCCACAGGCGGTACTTTATCCTCTTTCTCTCGTCTCTCTCTGGCAAATGCACATGCCCTCAAGCAAAAAGTTTGTTCAAAATAGTTTAAAAGATATAGGTATAAGGCAATTTTTTAAAGAGACATTTTTCCTACAAGGCACATATGCTCACCAGAAACACAGAGAAAGAGAAAGTGAGAAATCACCCCTAGGAGGGATGGTCATGCTGCAGTTCCTTCACCTTTATTCTCCTCTTGAGATTTTGGACACACACACGTACGTACACACACACACACACACCCAGCATGCATTTCAAGCCACCAGGTCCTGGATTCAAACCACAGTCAGCTATGTGGGAGTCCAGCACCATAACCACTACGCCACCTGCTGGCCACAGTATAAGGCAATTTATGTCTCCTACTACTTCTTGTTTCTGTTTTGGAATTTACACAGCTGAAGAAATTTGACCATCTTACCTAAATTGTTTAAATTACTGGCATGAAGTTGTTTGTTTGTTTGTTTATTTGCTTTAGGGTGCATGCACTTGCTGGAGAAAGAGAGACAGAAAGTGAGAAAGCACCTCCCCAGGAGAGTTGGCCACACTGCAATCCCTTTTCTTCCATTCTCTTCTTGTGCCTTTGGGCATGAATGCAAGCACAACTGACGTTTTTCAAGCTGCTGAGTCTAGGACTCCAAGCCATGCAGCTAGCCATGTGGGATCCAGCCACCTTAACCACCATTCCACGAGTTGTCCTGATCATAATTACCTTGTTACTCTTGTTTGTTTGTTTTAAGTTTATTTATTTCTTCCATGAGCAAGAGAGACAGAGAACAAGAAGGTAAGAAAAACGAAAGAGCAAGAAAAAGACAACTCCTCTAACAAGGCTATGATGCCACAACTCACCTCCAGTCTTTAGCCAACCCCTGATGATGGGCAAGTGTGTACCCAGCATACTCATGGAGGTGTTCAGACTTAAACCGGGAACCTTCCAGTGTGGGATTACTTCATAGAGGATTACAGTTTACTCCTGTGCCACCGTCCATCCCCTTGTTATTCTCTGAATGCTGAATAGGATCTATAGTAACATTCTTTCATTCCTACACATCAGTAATACCTGTCACTTTTATTTTTCTGGATTGGTGCAACTAAAATGTTATTGATTAAATTGATCTTTTTCAAAGAACTAGCTTTTGGGGTCCTTTTTTTTTTAACTTGCTCTATAGGGAAAGCGAGAAATCACCCCCCCCAAGGGGATGGTCACACCATAATTCTTCCTCCATTTCTCCTCTTGAGAGTTTGTTCACACACACACACAAGCCCAATGTGTTTCTCTTTTTTTTCCTAAGAGAGATTTTTGCCATAGGTTGTATGTGCACTTGCTGGAAGACAAAGACAGATAGAGAAAGAGGATGTGAGAAATCAAGCCTGTGGGGAATGGCCATGCTGCAATCTTTCTCCTCCATGTTCTTTTTGGGATCTTGGGTGCGTGCATGCACACACATGTGCCTGGTATGATTTTCAGGCTGCTGGGTCTGGGACTTGAACCATAATCAGCCATGTAGGAGTATAGCACTGCAACCACTACACCTCCTGCTGGCCCCGCCAACATGTTTTTCAAGCTGCCAGTCTGGGACTCAAACTGCATAGTCAGTCATGTAAGATCCAGCTGCCTTAACTATGCTGCCCGCTGGCTCCACTTAAATATATATGTGTGTATGTATGTGTATGTATGTATATATACAACTTATAGATGTATCTTTATCTTTTTTTTAAAGAACTATTTATTTATTTCCATTTGTTATTATTGTTATTTCATTTGATCAGACAGAGGCAGAGAGAGAGAGAAAGGGAAAGCACAAAAGCAAGCCACCAGGTCCAGGACCCGAACCAAGGTCAGCCATGTGGGAATCCAGTGCCTTTAACTACCACGCCACCTGCCGGCCCCCAGATATATCTTTATCTTTTTAACTTTTTGAAAAAAAATTTTTTGCTAGAGGGCATGTGCATTTTGTGTGTGTGTGTGTGTATAATAACTTAGCCATCAAGAAAAATCTTATTAGCACATTTATTTTTTCCAAGGGAGAAGACAAAGAGAGGAACAGAGAGAGAAAGAGAAACCTATTCATTAGCATCATAGTTTTGTTATAAAAAATATCACATATGTGGAGCTGACAGATGGCATGGTGGTTAAGGCACTGGACTCACACATGGCTGACCACGGCTTGAGTCCTGGACCTGGCGGCTTGTTTTCTCACTCTTTCTCTCTTTGGTGAGTGCACTAAGTGCACATGCCATACAGCAAATTA
>NW_006160060.1:480113-494055 GCF_000334495.1 Tupaia belangeri chinensis
CACAGCCCATATAAAAAAAAACCACACAAAAAAAAAAAAAAATATATATATATATATATATATATATATATATATGTCACATATGTTACTAACTAAAAATAGATTTGAGTAATTTTTAAGTTTAATTTATTATTATTCTTCAATTTGACCAGAGAGACAGACAGGGAGAGTGACACAACAAGTTGTCAGGGCCAGGATGCGAACGGTGGTTTGGCCATGTGGGAAGTTCAGCACCCTTAATCACCATGCCACCTGCCAGCCCCTATCTGTCCATTTTTTTTGGTTTGTTTGGAGAGGTTTTTGCTATAGGGCACATGCGCTTGCCAGAATGACAGAGAGAGGCAGAGAGACAGAAAACGAGAAAACACCCCCCAGGGAAATGGCCAAACTGCAATCCCTTCTCCTCCATTCTCCTCTCAGAATCTTGGGCGCGCACACACACACGCACGCGCCCGGTGTGAATTCAAGCCACCGGGTCCGGGACATGAACTGCGGTCGACTACGGGAGTCCAGTGACATAGCCATTACGCTAACTGCTGGTCCCCATATTTTTATTTTTCATTGGTTTCCTCCTGTCTTCGTTATCACCTTCCTATTTAGGGTTTACTTTGCTTTTCTTTTTCTAGCTTCTTAAGGTTAGAACTTTCTTTTCTATTATGACCACTTAAAGCTATAAATCTGCCTTCAAGTACTGCTTAAGCTGCATCCCACAAATTTTCATGTTTTTGCTGAATTTATTGTATTTCCAATTTCCTTTATGATTTCTTCTTTCACTCATAGGTTATTTGGAAGTATAACACAATTTTCAAATTAACTAAAAATTTTCTAAATACCTTTTTGTTATTGATTTCTAATTTTTGCTGTGATCAGAGCATACTTGCATGATTTCACTCTTTTTTTTTTTTTTTTTGGAGAGGTTTTCGCTATAGGGCACGTGCGCTCGCCAGACAGACAGAGAGAGACATAGAGACAGAAAGTGAGAAATCACCCCCCAGGGGGGATGGTCACGCCGCAATCCCTTCTCCTCCATTCTCCTCTCGGGATCTTGGGCACGCACGCACATGCGCCCGGCGTGAGATTTAAGCCACCGGGTCCGAGACGCGAACCGCGGTCGACTACGTGGGAGTCCAGCGACATAGCCATTACGCTAACTGCTGGTTCCCAAGATTTCACTCTTTTTAAGACTTGTTTTATGGCCTAGCATGGAGATAAACAAATTTTCCATAAAGAGCTAAATGGGGAGCTGGCAGGTGGTGAGGTGGTTAAAGGCACTGGACTCCCAACATAGCGAACTATAGTTCAAGTACCAGATCCGGCAGTTGGCTTTCTCACTTTCTCTTTCTCTCTCTCTCTCTGTCCCTCTCTGGTCAGATTAAAAATAAATAAATTAAATAATGTTAAATAAAATAATTCTTTTAAAATAAAAAGAACAGGACCAGCAGTTGGCGTAATGGTTATGTCGCTGGACTCTCATGTAGTCAATCGTGGATCGAGTCCCAGACTCAGTGGCTTAAACTCAATGCCGGGCGCATGTGCATGTATGTGTGCCCAAGATTCTGAGAGAAAAATGGATGAGAAGGAATTGAGGCGTGGCCATCCACCGGGGGGTTGATTTCTCGCTTACTGTCTCTCTGTCTCTGTCTTTCTGGCAAGCATACGCGCCCTATAACAGAAACCTCTCAAAACAAATTAATTAATCAATTAAATAAAAAGAGCTAAATGGGATATACATTCAGTTTTGTGAGCCACAATGGTCTCTGTTGTCTTTTCTTCTTTTTTAAAAAAACCTAACACAGGGACCAGCAGTTGGCATGATGGCTATGTTGCTGGACTCCCGTGTAGTCGACCACGGATCCGGTGGCTTAAACTCACACCAGGTGAGTGTGCATGTGTGCCCCAAATCCTAAGAGAATGGAGGAGAAGGGACTGCAGTGTGGCCATCCTTCCTAGGGTGTGATTTCTCTCTCTGTCTTTCTGGCAAGTGTACATGTCCTATAGCAAAAACTCAAAAAAATAAATAAATAAAATAAAACAATTCAGAGAGGGCCTAGCAGGTGCCATGTTGGTTAAGGCACTAGACACTCCCACATGGCCGACCTGTGGCTTGCTTTCTCGCATTCTCTCTCTCTCTGTCTCTCTGATCAAATTAGGGACCATCAGGTGGTATAGTGGTTAAGGCGCTGGACACTCCCCCATGGCCGACCAGGGTTCGAGTCCTGAATCCAGTTGCTTGCTTTCTCACTTCCTCTCTCTCTCACTCTCACCTTCTGACTCTCTCTGGTCAAATTAAAAAATAAATGAATGGTTAAATAAAATAAAATAATTATTAAAAATATTTTTTAAATTAAAGTAAATTAATAAATGAATAAAATTAAATAAATAATTATTTTAAAAAATGAAAAACAATTCTGAGAGAGAGGAGTCCCTTGTCAAAGTTTTTTTTCTTAAACCATCCTTAGTTTGCACGCTGTATAAAACCAGATACTAGGACTGGCTCACAGGGAGCCAGCCCTCACATGGCCAATAATGCAGTTAAAATCCCAGCCCCAGAAGCTTAAAAAACACACCTGGGTGGGGGCCAGCAGATGGCCTAGTGGTTATGTCACTGGACTCCCACATGACCAACCACAAATCAAGTCCTGGACCTGCAGGCTTGAAACTCATGCTGGGCACACATGCGTGCGTGCCCAAGATCCCAGAAGGAGAATGTAGGAGAAGGGACTGGGATTGTGGTGTGACCATACACCCAGGAGGGGGTGATTTTTTATTTTCCATCTCACTGTCTCTGTTTCTTTTTCTGGCGAGCATACATGCCCTAAGGCAAAAACCTCTACAAAAAAAAAAAAAAAAACCACATTGGGTGCATGTACATGCATACCCCAAAGCCTGAAAATAAGGAAAAATTGAGATTGTGGCACCCCTTAGGAAGTACTTACTCCCTTTCTCTCATCTCTCTGTCTCAAGCAAACATACCCTCTGTCAGGAAAGGGGGAGAAAAGGAGAAAGGGAGAGGAGGGGAGAGGGAGAAGGAAAGGAAAGAATAGAACTTCAGGACTAGCAGATGGTGTAACAGTTATGTTGCTGGACTCCCACGTAGTTGACTGCGGTTTAACTGAGGTTTAAGCCACCCAGACAATAGGCTCATATATATGCATGCCCAAAATCCCGATGCGATGTGGTCATCCCCTAGGGGTGATTTCTAATTTTTTGTCTCTCTGTCTCTCTTCTGTCCAGTGACTGAATATGTCCTATAGCAAAAATCTCTTTCAAAACAATGAACTTCATAGGACCTAGACGTATACATTTAACTAAATAAAAAAACTGAGCATTCTTTTCTGAAGTACTGCTTACATAAAGCTGTAGCCATGTCTCACAAATGTTGATACATACATGCAATTATGAGTATTTCTTTTTTATTTTTAATAAATATTTTTAAATGACTGCATCAGTAGCATCCTTGACAACTTCACTGCAAAGGCACTGGTTTAGCAGCAGCTAATTTCATCACCAAAGGAACTGGTATAACTGATTCTAGAACACTTGCTCAGATAATAAATATTGTATACTTCCTTTTCCAGCATTTCAACAGCCCAGCAGCTATGTTCTACCCTCCACAGAGATACCAGAGTCATCTTGCCTAGCCTTTACCTATAGGGTAGGCCTTAATTCTTCTTCCCTGGATGGCCCACAGTCACCGTTGGCAGCAATGTTTTTTTCAGTTTTGCTATAAGGGTACATGTGCTTGCAGGGATGGGGGAAGAATTGCCACCCAGAGAAGAAAAGTGAGAAATCACCTTTGGGGATGAAGGCCACACAGCAATCCCTTCTCTTCCATTCTCCTCTTGGGATTTTGGGCAAGCACACATGCACACACCCCACATGATTTTCAAGCTGCTAGGTCTGGGACTCAAACCACATAGTCTGCCATGAGGGTTCCAGCTACCTTAACCTCCATGCCACCTGCTGGCCCACCACTGACAGCATCTTTAGAACAAATACCTGGCTCACACCCTAGCCTCTTGATTTCAGATTCCTCAAGCTATACCTGTAGCAACAACACGGCAGCAAGATTCTTCTCACAGATTGACAACTATCCTCAGCAGACTGTCAACAGTCCATCTGGAATGTTGAGCATGGTATTGCCAACATTTGCTAGACTCAAATGAAAGGAATCTCCGTTCTGCTGCTTTATTCACTTTTTCAGGTTGGCATAACCATCAGAAGGTAGATTTCAAACAGAAATGTTACCCATACGATCGCACAGGTTCCATGAAAGAGCCCTTCAAACAAATACATTCTGTAGTAGCGACTGTTGCTAAGGGCAAATTAGAATCTAAAATGTACCCTATTACCTATCTGGCCACAAATCAGTTCTTTTTTCTTTGAAAGATTTATGATCAATGTCCGGGCTCTGCTGTGTGATCTGAGACCAATTGCAAGCCCTCTGGTGTCTTGTTTCCTCAACTGTGAAACGGGGACAATAAGCACTCTATATCATAGAGTTGTGATGGGGATTGACTTAGTTGCCCCACATAAATGGCCTAAATAGTTTCCAGCACAATTTATTCTCAAAGACACTAAATGTAAAGAAGAGAAGGGGGACCAGCAAATGGCGTAATGGTTAATATTGTTGGACTCCCACATAGTCAACCGCAGTTCGAGTCTTGGACCGAGAGACTTAAAACTCACACAAGGCACATGTGCGTGCATGCATGCCCATAAATCCCAAGAAGAGAACAGAGAAGAAGGGATTGTGGCATGGCCATTCCCCCTAGAAGGTGATTTCTTGCTTTCTGTCTCTCCAGCAAGCACATGTGACCTATAACAAAAATCTCTTAAAAAAAAAAAAAAGAAGAGAAGGAAATGGAGAAATGGTCATCCTACCTCTAGCCTCCAAAATTCATGTCCTTCTCAAGTATAAAATATATTTGTTCCATCCCAATAGCTCCAAAAGGCTTGACTCATTCCAGCATCAATTTTAAAGTCTAAGTCCAAATTCTCATCTAAATATGACCTAAATCAGACAGGAGTGGTCTAGATAATTCATTATGAGGCACACTGCTCTCCCGCTACAAAATCTGTGAAACAAGTTCTGTACTTCCACAAAATAGTGCTAAACAGGCACAGGCTAGACATTCCCATTCTGAAAGGGAGAAACAGGAAAGGAGAAAGAAATGATAGGTCCCTGGGGCCAGCAGGTGGCATGGAGGTTAAGTCACTGGCCACATGGCCAACTGTGGTTCAAGTTCCAGACCTGGACCTGGCGGCGAGAGGAGAATGAAGGAAAAGGTATTGCAGTATGACCATCCCCCCACCCAGGGGTGATCTCTCACTTTCCCTCTCATCATCTTTCTCTCTCTCCCCCTCTCTATCTGGCAAGTGCCTATGCCTTATGACAAAAAACTAAAAAAAAAAAAAAAAAACACTGCAGGGCCAGCAGGTGGCATGATGGTTAGAGCACCAAATTCCCACATGGCCAGTTATAGTTGGAGTCCCAGACCTAGCAGCTTGAAAATCACACTGGATATATGTATGTGCATGCCTAAAATCCCAGAAGGAGAATGGAGGAGAACAGATTATGACATGGCCATCCCCCAGGAAGGTGATTTCTCACTTTCCTTCTCTATGTATCTCAGGAAAACACACACGTCCTATGGATTAAAAAAAAAAAAAAGAAAAAATCCAGGCACTGTGGTACACACCTGTATTTCCAACCACTTGGGAGGCTAAGGCAAGAGAATTGCAAGCTTGAGGCCAGCATAGGCAACAAAGCAAGACCCTCACAGAAAGACCTGGACATGATGGTGCTTGCTCGTGGTGGTTACACCTATTTGGGAGTCTGATGCAGGATGATTATAAAATTGAGTCCGTGTCATTAAAAAAGGGGGGGGAATGGGACCAGCAGTTGGCATAATGGCTATGTTGCTGGACTCCCATGCAGTCAACAACGGTTTGAGTCCCGGACCTGGTGGCTTAAACTCATGCCTGGTGTGTGTGCATGTGTGTCAAAGATCCTGAGAGGGATTGTGGCGTGGCCATCCCCCCTGGGGGGGTGATTTCTCGTTTTCTGTCTCTCTGTCTCTCTGGCAAGTGCACATACCCTATAACAAAAACCTCTTGAAAAAAAGGGGGGGCAGAGGCTGGCAAGTAGCATAGTGGTTTAGGTGCCAGACTCTCACATGGCTGATCATGGTTCAAATCCTGGACCTGGCGGCTTGCTTTTTCACTTTCCCTCTGTCTCTCTCCGATGAGTGTATACGCCCTGTAGAAAATTCTTAAAAAGTAATTCAAGGGGCTGGCAGGTGGCATGGTTAAAGGCCCTGGATTCCCACATGGCTGACCATGGATTAAGTCCCAGACCTGGTGGATTGCTTTCTTACTTTCCCTCTCTCTCTCTGTGTTGAAACTGGAAAATAATACTACTAATAAATAAAGTTAAATAAAAAATAATTTTTTAAAACATTAATTAAAGATGGATCATATACCTAAATGTAAAATACAAACTATAAGTCCTAAAAGTTACCATTAGAGAAAACTTAGATGATCATTTGCATTTGGTTATTTTTAAACTACAACATGGGGACCAGCAGTTAGCGTAATGGCTATGTCGCTGGACTCCCACGTAGTCGAAACAGTTCGAGTCCCGGACCTGGCAGCTTGAACTCACACTGGGCACATGTACTTGTGTGCCCAAAATCCCAAAAGGAGAATAGAGGAGAAGGGATTGTGGCATGGCTATTCCACCCGGTGGGTGATTTCTCACCTTCTGTCTTTCTAGAGAGTGCACATGCCTTATAGCAAAAATCTCTCTAAAAAAGGAAAATAGGGGCCAGCAGGTGGCATGGTGGTTAAGAGTGCTGGACTCCCACATAGCTGACTCCAGTTCATTTCTGGGACCTGGCAACTTGATCTCTCATTCTCTTTCTCTCTCTCTCTCTCTCTTACTCAGTCCCTCTCTGATCAAATTTAAATAAATAAATAAATAAATAAAATTCAATTAAAAAAATATATATATACACAAAGGGTCTACATTGAATATACTTTCCTCTGAAAAAGATTTACGTTCTCTTTAGCAAGGAGCAAAAGAGAGCTATCATAATGCTCACTAGTTTTCTCTTTAGCCCTTTAGAGAATTACCTTAACTTTTAATGTAACAAAGTGCTCACAAGAAGTTGTATTTAGGGGGAACCAGCAGTTAGCGAAATGGCTATGTCGCTGGACTCCCACGTAGTCGACCGCGGTTCGTGTCCCGGACCCGGTGGCTTAAAACTCACGCCAGGCGCGTGTGCATGCATGCCCAAGATCCCGAGAGGAGAATGGAGGAGAAGGGATTACAGCGTGGCCATCCCCCCTGGGGAGTGATTTCTCGCTTTCTATCTCTATGTCTCTGTCTGTCTGGCGAGTGCACGCGCCCTATAGTGAAAACCTCTCCAAAAAAAAAAAGTTGTATTTAGGGGCTGGCAGGAGGCAAGATGGTTAAAGGCACTGGACTCCCACATGGAAGACTATAGTGTGAGTCCCAGATCTGGCAGCCTGCTTTCTCACTTTCCTCTCTTTCATTCTCTGGTCAAATTTAAATTTTATTTATTCATTCATTTATCTTTTTTTAAAATTTGACCAGAGAGAGAGAGAGAGAAGGAAAGCGAGAAAGCAAGCCACTAGATCCCTGACTTAAAACGTGGTCGGCCATGTGGGAGTGTCCAGCGCCTTTTCACCACTATGCCACCTGATGGTCCCCTCTCTGGTCAAATTTTAAAATAGGACCAGCAGTTAGCATAATGGCTATGTTGCTGAACTCTCATGTAGCCGACTGAGGTTCGAGTCCCAGACCTGGTGGCTTAAACTCACGCTGGGCGCATGTGCATGCGTGCCCAAGATCCTGAGAAGAGAATGGAAGAGAAGGGATTGCGGCATGGTCATCCCCCCTGGGGAGGGGGGTGATTTCTCGCTTTCTGTCTCTGTGTCTCTCTGTCTTTCTGGAAAGTGCACATGCCCTAAAGCAAAAGACTCTCAAAAAAAAAAATTTTTTTTTAAAATAATAATATCAAGACCAGTAGATGGTATAATGGTTATGTCACTGGACTATCACTTAGTCGACCATGGTTTAAGTCCCAGACCCAGCGGCTTAAAACTCAAGCTGGTTGTGTGTGCATGCATACCCAAAATTCCAAGAGGAGAATGGAGAAGGGACTGTGGGGCGGCCATCTCCACTGGGGTGTGATTTCTCACCTTCTGTCTTTTTCTTTTTTTTTAATAAAGCTACTTTATTTTAGTTATTTAATTTTACTTATTCATTCATTTATTTTAATTTCTTAAGATGGTTTATTTCCTGTTGATGATTATGTGCATAGTATTCTTTTTTTTTTTCCTTTTTGGAGAAGTTTTTGCTATAGGGCGCATGCACTCGCCAGAAAGAGAGAGAAAGAGAGACAGAAAGTGAGAAATCATCCCCCAGGGGGGATGGCCACGCCGTAATCCCTTCTCCTCCATTCTCCTCTCTGGATCTTGGGCACGCATGTACAAGCGCCTGGTATGAGTTTAAGCCACTGGGTCTGGGACTCAAACCGCAGTCAACTACCTGGGAGTCCAGCAACATAGCCATTATGCTAACTGCTGGTCCCATTTATTTTAATTTGACTAAAGAGAGACAGAGAAAGAAAAAGTGCGAAAGTGAAAAAGCAAGCCACCAGGTCTGGGACTCAAACCGGGAGTGTCCAGCGCCCCAACCACCGTGTCACCTGCTGGTCCTTCCCTTTCTTTGTCCGGCCAGTGCACATGCCCTACAGGAAAAATTGCTCTAAAAAATAAAAGAAGAAATAAAGTTAAATAATTCTTTAAAAAAGAGAAGTTATATTTATTATAATTTACCCAGCATACAGTTAGACTGTAATAGGAAAACCTTTTAAGTGCATTTAAAGCTTCTGGAAGCAGAAATCCTTCCTTCCCTTTATCATCTTCTATCTATAGCATATACCCTAAATTATTCATGTTCCTGAAAAGTGAGACAGAACATATACCTCACTACATATGCATAACCATCCCCATTTTATTTATTTATAACAATTGTGGTTTTTTAAAGAATTATTTAACTTTATTTATTCATTCATTTACTTTAATTTGACCAAAGCGGAACAGAGTGAATGAGAGAGTGAGAGAGGGAAAGTGAGAAAGTAAGCCACCAGGTCCGGGACTCGAACCATGGTCAACTACATGGGAGTCCAGCGACATAGCCATTACGTCATCTGCTGGTCCCTCTATCATGTTTTTCAAGTCATCAGAGCTGGGATTCAAACCACAATTGCAATGCAGGACCTGGTCCCCTATTTGCTGTGCTTAACCACCGCACTATGAAGCCAGTCCTGTCCCCATTTTATGTGGACTGCACTTTGGCTTGGAGAGACCAAGTAACTAATGCACAAACACACAAATATCTCAAAAACAGACACAAAAAACAATCAAAACACAATAGCCCATCAGCATACCTTCAAAACTAAATGTTTTGCTATGATCCATCTTGGAACTTTCACCTATACAGTATATTTGTGTAAATTACACAAAAATTTACAGAATTAAATTAAAAAGGCAAATTATCTTACCTTCTGTAGAAACTTCGTATTTAAATCTTTTATTCACACAAAACAGAAAAACATTTGAAGTATTTTCCTTGAGTATATGCAACTTTAACAAAAAATTTTTCAGTCAGTGGAAGATGTATAATCTCTTTACCTGAAAAAAAGAAATAAACTTATTTTAAGTTCTTCCTTTCTGAAGTTAACTTTCCAAAATGGCAGGCAAAAAGAAAAGGAAAACAAAAATCAGTATCTTTACTTAATGAAATGTTAGGATTAAAGAACTAAAAACTCCCTCCCTTGTCTTTGCTTGCTCCAAAAAGAATGATACCAAAGATATAAGCCCATCCTGTCTGTCTAAGTGGCTTGGTGTTTAAAATGTCACACTAGGGAACCAGCAGTTAACGTAATGGCTATGTTGCTGGACTCCCACGTAGCCGACCACAGTTCGCGTCCCAGACCCGGTGGCTTAAAACTCACGCTGGGCGCGTGTGCGTGCGTGCCCAGGATCCCAAGAGGAGAATGGAGGAGAAGGGATTGCTGCGTGACCATCCCCCCTGGGGGGCGATTTCTCGCTTTCTGTCGCTCTGTCTCTCTCTGTCTGTCTGGCGAGCGTACGCGCCCTATTGCGAAAAACCTCTCCAAAAATAAAAAAATAAATTAATAAAATGTCACACTAGGGACCAGCAGTTAGCGTAAGGGCTATGTGGCTGGACTCCCATGTAGTCGACTGCAGTTCACGTCCTGGACCCCGGTGGCTCAAAACTAACGCCGGCGCCTGTGCATGCGTGCCCAAGATCCCGAGAGGAGAATGGAGGAGAAGGGATTGCTGCGTGACCATCCCCCCTGGGGGGCGATTTCTCGCTTTCTGTCGCTCTGTCTCTCTCTGTCTGTCTGGCGAGGGCACTTGCCCTATAGCCAAAAAAAAAAAAAAAAGTCACACTAAATAATCCAATGACATGAAAAGGGTCTCTATAAAGTTTTCAGAGTTTTTTAAAGTATGTTTTTTTTAATAAAAATATGTATTTAATTTTTAATCTTTATTATTATTATTAAATTTACCACAGGGCATGCATGCTCACCAGAGAGAGTAAGAAAGCAAGCCAAGTCCAGGACTCAAACCACGGTGAGCCATATGGGAGTCCAGTGCCTCAACTATCATGGCACCTGCTGGCCCCATAAAGCTTTCAGTTTTATTATTTATTTACTTTATTGCCACAGGGTGTATGCATTAGTCCCTTCTCCTCATTTCTCCATTCTGTCAGGATTTGAGGGCATGCACACACCTGCATTCAATTTTTCAAGCAACTGGAGCAAGGATTTAAACCTCGAACTCAGCCACCCAGAATCTTGACTCCCTTAACCACAGGCCTCACGGCTGGCTCAGAGTTTCCAATTTTATAACTGTAGACCAGCACTATCAAAAAACAAATCCTGGGGGAACCAGCAGTTAGCGTAATGGCTATGTCGCTGGACTCCCACTTAGTCGACCGTGGTTCACGTCCCGGACCCAGTGGCTTAAAACTCACGCCGGGCGCGTGTGCGTGCGTGCCCAAGATCCCGAGAGGAGAATGGAGGAGCAGGGATTGCGGCATGACCATCCCCCCTGGGGGGCGATTTCTCGCTTTCTGTCGCTCTGTCTCTCTCTGTCTGTCTGGCGAGCGCACGCGCCCTACAGTGAAAATCTCTCCAAAAAAAAAAAAAAGAACCAAAGCCTGGGACCAGCAGTTGGCACAATGGCTATGTCACTGGACTCCAATGTAGTCGACCACAGTTTGAGTCTCAGACCCAATGGCTTAAACTCAAGCCAGGCACTTGTGTGGGGTGCCAAGATCCCGAGAAGAGAATAGAGGAAAAGGGATTGTGGTATGGCCATCCCCCCCTGGGGGGGGGGTGATTTCTCACTTTCTGTCTGTCTCTCTCTGTCTTTCCAGCAAGCGCACGTGACCTATAGCAAAACCCTCTCCAAAAAAAAAAAAATTTTTAAGGTAACATATATACATGTTGTTTGGGTCCAACTAGAAAAAAAAAAAAGTCAACTGGATGGGGCCAACAGGTGATACGGTGGTTAACATGCTAGACTCCCATATGGCAGAATGCAGTTGAAGTCCCAGACCTGGTGGCTTGCTTTCCTACTTTCTCTCTCTCTCTCTCTCTGTCTCTCTAGTGAACATGTGTCCAGCAGCAAATTAAAAAATAATAAATTAAAATTTACAAAAATTATTTATTTTTAATTTTACCAGAGAGATAGAGAGGGAAGGAAAGTGAGAAAGCAAGCTGCCACGTCCAGGGCCTGAACCACAGTCGGCCATGTGGAAATCCAGTGCCTTCACCACACATACCACCTGTCAACCCCATAACTAAATTTAAAAAAAGAAAAGAAAAGAAAAGAAAAAAAATCAACTGGAAAAGGTACTTTTGAAGGTATCGGGGAAATGTGAATATGGACTGATATCAGATGATATTATTAAGGAATTATTGTGAATTCTCTTGATTGAAATAATGATGATAATTGTGCTTCTTTTTCCCCCCAGATATATGTATGTATCTGTGTGTGTGTGTGTGTATATAGGGATTGGCCACGCCGCAATCCCTTCTCCTCCATTCTCCTCTTGGGATCTTGGGCACGCATGCACACGCGCCCAGCGTGAGTTTAAGCCACCGGGTCCGGGACTCGAACTGCAGTCGACTACATGGGAGTCCAGTGACATAGCCATTACGCTAACTACTGATCCCAATGTACAGTTGTTTTAAGAATTGTTTTTTATTGGGACCAACAGGTGGCATGGTGGTTAAGGACCTGGACAAATGGACATTTCAACATGGCTAACCATGGTTCAAGTCCTAGAGCTGGTGGTGGCTTGCTTTCTCACTTTCCCTCTTTCTGTCTCTCTGCTCAAATTAAAATAAATGAATGAACAAATTAAAAATTAAAATAACTATTAAAAAAGAATAATTTTTTATTTAATTTTACTTATTTATTTTTAATTTGACCAGAGAGGAACAGAGAGAGAGAGAGAGAGAGAAAGTGAGAAAGCAAGCCGCCAGGTCCAGGACTCAAACCACGGTTCGTCATGTGGGAGTCCAGTGCTCTTAACCACCACGCCATCTGGCGGCCCCCTGAATTAATGATTTTATAACATGTATCTTCTTGACATATCCCAGTCAGTGTGAGCCATGGAAGAGAGGGTACCTAAACAGTATGAATGGGTCCGAAGAGACAGGCAGCCCAGAAGGTAGCAGGCCTTCTCTTTGACAGGCACTCATCCTGCGCATCCATCCCACCTACTGCTCACAATTCCCTTGGAAAAAACACCATCTCCTACATCTTTCCACTCCAAGGGCACAAGCCTTCTCTCACCTGTGTCCCCCAATCCATACTCTGCTGCCACTAGTGGAAATTTTTTACCTCTTTCTTCTTGCATGCCCTTAGCATCTCATTCAATAGCCCTGTTATTTTTCTAGGAAACCTTTCTCCCAAACCCTATCCCCATCTCCTTCTCTAAATACACCAGTTTCTTTGAGATCTACCCAGCATCCTAACTAGAAAGAGGGTTAGCATGCTCCTAGACTATGGATATTTCTAGACTACCTTATACCTTCATTCAAAAACCATTGTTTTTTATATTTGTGTTTCAAGTATCAAGATGAAATAAAAGGAAAGAGATTTACCTTTCCACCTGAAGCAATTAAAAAAGAAAACAAAAACACATAGAATATGTAAAGCAATGGTTTTCCAGAGACATTACACATCAGGCAATAAAGAACAATAATCCCTGAAAGATGAGAAACAAGTTAAGAAGAGTCCCAGAGGGGACCAGCAGGTAGCATGATGGTTAAGATGCTGGACACTCCCACATGGCCAACCAGGGTTCCAGTCCTGAATCTGGTGGCTTGCTTTCTCACTTCCTCTCTCTCACTCTCACCCTCTGTCTCTCTCTGGCCATTCATTAAAAAATAAATGAATGAATAAAATAAAATAAATAATTATTTTAAAAAAAAAAAAAAGAAGAGTCCCAGAAATGCCCAACTTTCTGCCTGAAAAGTAGTTATAGGACCCTTATAGGACCCAGCTCAGGAAAGGAGAACCAGGTAGAGACCAGCAGTCTTCTAGGGGATCCAGGCAGGCCAATATAGCTAGAGTTCACAGAGTACTAGAAAGGGCAAAGCTGCAGATTGCTGAAGATCTGCAGCAGGTACCTAGCACCCCAGTGTCCCATTGAGTACTGAACAGGGCATGTGTGAGGGAGTACCCAAACCAGGGAAAGCATCACTCACAACAACAGAGAGAACAATCATTAAAGACTACACAAGGCAGGGAACCAGCAGTTAGTGTAATGGCTATGTCGCTGGATTCCCACGTAGTCGACCGC
>NW_006160060.1:494847-497516 GCF_000334495.1 Tupaia belangeri chinensis
AGAGGAGAATGGAGGAGAAGGGATTGCGGTGTGACCATCCCCCCTGGGGGGTGATTTCTCGCTTTCTGTCTCTATGTCTCTCTCTGTCTGTCTGGCGAGCGCACGCGCCCTACAGTGAAAATCTCTTAAAAAAAAAAAATCACACAAGGCCAAGGATAGCTTCTCTTCTTGAAAGTCAGAGTGGAAAACGTCATTATTTCACAGGGCATTGAACAGAGTTCTCAGAAGATTTTTTAACCTTAGTAATAGGGCAAAATTGGCCCAGGACTAATCATTACTCTGGCTCCTCCAGGCAAAGATTAAAAGCAAGACTCGTCAGGCCAGCAGGTGGCATGGTGGTTGAGGTGCTACACTCTAATATGGTCAGACATCAGAGTTTGAGTCTTGGACCTGGAGGCTGGCTTTCTCACTTTCCCCGTTGTCTGTCTGTCTGTCTCTCTCTCTCTCTCTCTCTGGTGAGCACATCTGCCCTATAGCAAATTTAAAATAATAATAATAAATTAATTTTTAAAAAATCAAAACCCACCAGAATCAAACTCTTCTCAAGTAATTTAATCTCATCCCAAAACAATGTCAAGAATATTTATAAGAAAACAAAAAAACTCAGCATGTAACAAAATTTAATTCACAATGTCTGGGCATCCCATCAAAAATTACCAGGCATAGGGGCTGGCAGGTGGCATTGTGGTTAAGGTGCTGACTCTCACATGGCTGACCACAGTTTGAGTCCCAGACCTGGTAGTTTGCTTTCTCACATTCCCTTTCTCTCTTCTGTCTCTCTTTGGTTAAAATAATAATAATAAACAATTCTTAAAAAAAAAAAAAAATTAGTAGGCATGGGCCAGACAGGTGGTGTGTGGTGGTTAAGGTTACTGGATCCCACATGGTCAACTGCATGATTCAAGTCCTGGACCCAGCGGCTTTAAAAAACCCCTGGGGTGGGGCACGCAGTTAGCATAATGACTATGCTGCTGGACTCCCATGTAGTTGACCACAGTTCAAGTCCTGCACCCAGCGACTTAAATTCAAGCCGGGTGCATGTGTGTGTATGCCCAAGATCCCAAGAGGAGAATGGAGGAGAAGGGATTACGGCGTGGCCAACCCCCTGAGGGGTGATTTCTCACTTTCTGTCTCTCTGTCTCTGTCTTTCTGGCGAGCATATGCACCCTATAACAAAAACCTCTCCAAAAAATCCACACTGGGCACATATATGTGCATGCCCAAAATCATAAGAGGAAAATGGAGGAAATGGAATTATAGTGTAGCAATTCTCCCTGTGCAAGGGAGGAAGGCTGCTTTTTCACTTTTTTTCTCTCTCTCCTTCTCTTCATCTCTCTCCAATGAGCATATGCGCCCTCTAGTATAAAAATAAAAATGGAAAAGGGACCAGCTAGCGTAATGGCTATGTCGCTGGACTCCCACATAGTCGACCACAGTTTGAGTCCTGGACCCAGTGGCTTAAACTCATGCAGGCACGTGTGTGTGCGTGCCCAAGATCCCAAGAGGAGAATGGAGGAGAAGGGATTGCAGCGTGGCCATCCTCCCTGGGGAGTGATTTCTCGCTTTCTATCTCTTTGTCTCTCTCTGTCTGTCTGGCGAGCGCACGCGCCCTATAGCAAAAACCTTTCAAAAAAAAAAATTACCACATATGTATGGCCAGCCTGATGGTGTGATAATTAAGACAGCTGGAGCCCACAGAGCTGACTACATGGTTTGAGTCTGGGACCCAGAGCTTAAAAAACAAGCCAGATACATACGCATGCCCAAAATCGCAAGAAGAGAATGGAGAAGGGATTGCAGCATGATCATCCCCCATGGGGTGCTTTCTCTCCCTGCTCTGTCTCTCTCTAACATGCACACATACAGTACGGCAAAATTTAAAAACTAATAATTACCAGGCATGCAAGGGAGCAGAAAACACAACTAATGAAGAGAAAATCAAACAAAATCGACTCAGATATGACAATGATGAATTAGCAGACAAGGGTATTTAAACAATCATTATAAACATATTTCATGTATTGGGACCAGCAGATGGCATAACGGTTACATCTGGATTCCCACATAGTCAACTACGACTTCCAGACTGGGCAGCTTAAAACTCACGTTTCCACAGGCACGTGTGTCCATGCCCAAGATCCTGAGGAGGACTCTCTGACTGACTGACTGTGGGGGGCACTGTCTGTGGGGGGTAGTGACTGATGGGGGGCACTGACTATGGGGGGACACTGGCTGACAGGGGTCACTGACTGGGGAGGCACTGACTGGGGAGCTCTGACTGACGGGGGTCTCTGACTAATGGAGGAGCTCTGACTGACTGGGGGCTCTAACTGGAGGGCTCTGACTGACAGGGGGCCTCTGACTGACTGGGGAGCTCTGACTGACGGGGATCTCTGACTAATGGAGGAGCTCTGACTGACTGGGGTGCGCTGACTGACGGGGGACTCTGACTGACTGGGGGGCTCTGACTGACTGAAGGCTCTGTCTGACTGGGGGCTCTAACTGGAGGGCTCTGAATGACTGGGGCCTCTGACTGACTGGGAGCTCTGATTGATTGGGAGTTCTGGCTGACTGAGGAGCTCTGACTGACGGGGGGTCTGATTGACTGGGGGCTCTGACTGACTGGGAGCTTTGACGGAGGTCTCTGACTGGCTGCGGGGGCTCTGACT
>NW_006160060.1:499160-510072 GCF_000334495.1 Tupaia belangeri chinensis
GCTTGGGGTAGGGGCGGAGCCTGCGAGCGATCCGGGACGCGGCGTGGGAGCGCGGGCGCAGTGCGTGGGGCGCCTGCCTCGGCGGCTTGGGGTCTCGGGGTTGGCCGGGCTGCGTCTCCTTTTCGCTAGCGGTATTGGCTAAAAAAAAAACATTTTTTGGAGAGGTTTTTGCTATAGGGCGCATGCGCTCGCCAGAAAGACTGAGAGAGAGACAGAGACACAGAAAGCGAGAAATCACCCGTTCTCCTCTCGGAATCTTGGGCACGCACGCACACACGCCCGTCGTGAGTTTAAGCCACCAGGTCTGGGATTTGAACCACGGTCGACTAACATGGGAGCCCAGCGACATAGCCATTATGCCAACTGCCGGTCCCAACTAAATTTTATACAACTTCTGCTAGGGGACAACCCAGTCTCCGTAAGGGGACGACCCCACCCATGGCCTGTGTGGGTCACAAAGCTTGACCAAGGGTTTCTGCCGAGGGCCTCTCTTGCTGGGGCACCCGGGCGTGTCCTGTACTCCTCAGCAGGTCGCCCTTCACCTGTTTGCTAAATGGACGGGGAGTGTCCAAGCAGGCAGCGCCCAGACATTTTCCAGGTGCCCCGCAGGCGTGTGCAAAGCGTTTTTGCACGTTACATAGGTGTTATTTAACATCTGTTGGAATTAGTTTGGTTTAACCCAAACTAATCTCTAAAATGAGTTTATTTCAGGTAGCACTGTGAACCCTGAGGATATGTTGGAAAAAGTATGTCTAAATGTTCATACCAGTTATCAGTTTACTCCCTCGGCTCCAAATTCACCAGTAGGCTCAGGAAATGGATTCAGGCTTTGTGTCTCTACCAGCTGAGGCTGCCGAGCCTTGTCATTAGAGGGCGCTGGAAGGCCATTTTCGTTCTCACCTGGGTCTCCCTTCTGAGAGCGTGGTAACACCTGGACTTCCCCATGTGCCTCTCTTCCTGTGCCGCCATCTGGGCACCAGAAGCCGGTCTGCAGCAACCCCTCAGGGGATTTTATAGTAGAAAGTCTCTGACAAAAGATCTGGCCCCTGGGGCCAGCAGTTAGTGTAATAGCTATGTCGCTGGACTCCCATGTAGTCGACTGTGGTTCACGTCCCGGACCCAGTGGCTTAAAACTCACGCCGGGCGCATGTGCATGCATACCCAAGATCCCAAGAGGAGAATGGAGAAGGAATTGCAGTATGGCCATCCCCCCCTAGGTGGTGATTTCTTGCTTTCTGTTTCTCTGACTCTGTGTAGGGAGCGCACTTGCCCTATCACAAAAACCTCTCAAAAAAAAAAAAAAAAAAAAAAAGATCTGGCCCCTAAGCCGCATTCCCCTCAATATCCTAAAGGGAGGATTTGTGGCAAGTTCCACCGAGTGAACTTTCAGTGAGGGTAGGACAAAGTCAGCCCTACAACTGAGAAGAGAGATGCCCTGCATTTGCAGGTGTCTTGCAATGGTTATCCTCGTTCATGCCCTGCCCCTGCAGGGACACAGGAGGTGCTGCTGGGTTGACCCATAGAATGGGGCTTGTGCCAGGGGCCCACATACAGGAGATGCTCCCACCAGCCCTTTTGCCACGTGAGTGTGTAAAAAACACTCTGCCCTGACCTTCCTGGGCTCAGGCCAAAGTCCTTAAGAGTCAGCAAGACACCCCCCCTCCCTTCACACCCTTGCTGGATTCATCAGCAGATCTGTTCTCTCTACTGCCACCATCCTAGAAAACAGTTCCTCTCACCTGACTCCCCACACCCTCACGATGGTCTCAGAGCTTCTGTCCTGGAGTACTTACTCACCATAGGTCAGTTCAGCTATAATCAGCATAGCACCCTGAGGGATTCAGTTAAATATCCTGGGTGTGATAGAAGTGATCCATAGTCACTGAGCAGAAATTGGAGGACAGGAAGGCATCCCCTCCAAAGTGCTGAGGGGCTGAGGCTGGAAAACCTACTGAGGTGCCTGTGGGACTCGCTGGGAATTTGCCAATGGGGATGCTACTAAAATTCACTGGAAGGGGCCAGCAGGTGGGCCGGTGGTTAACGTGCTTGGATCCTATGTGGTCGACCATTTGGTTAAAGTCCCAGACATGGCTGCTTGAAAAATACACTGGGCATGTATATGAGCATACCCAAAATCCTGAGAGGAGAATGGAAGAGTTTACAGTAGGGCCATCCCCTCTATGGGAGGGGGGATTTCTCCCCTGCCACCACCACCCCCTACAAGTGCATGCACCCAATGGCAAAACTAAAAACAAAACCAAAAACAAGCAAATAACAAAACTCATGAGAAGCTATCCACAAGATGGCCCCAAAACTTGGTGAAAGTGAGTACAACTGTACGCCCCTGTATATGCCACTAGTAGCCACACAGCAGAGCAAGAAGAGAAAGAATTCACATGAGAACTGGGTAGTCCCTTCCTTTCCAGTGACTTTCCAGCTTTCTACTGGCAAAGCTGAACACTGCGCCTGCTGTAAGACAAGTGCCTACAGGATTCACCTCTATTTTCGCAGAGCAAGCAAGGGAAAGTTAATCACAGCTGAGGCAATAAGTGGAAAATTGGCATACTCCCGTCCTTTGGATAGTAGTTTCTGCATGCATCCTTTCACTTGTCTGAACTTTCATATAACAACCAAACAACTCTATATTTTGATCTAACAAGATACGTCTATCTATGTTTTTTTTTTTTTCAATTTGCCAGAGAGAGAGAGAGGGTATGCTCACTAGAGAGAGAGAGGGAAAAAGACCACCCCAACAAGGTGTGGTCACACTGCCACACTGCAATCCCTTCTCCTCCTTTTCTCCACTTCATCAGGATTTAGGGCACACATGCACATGCACCCTGCAATTTTCTCAAGCCACCAGGTCCGGGATTCAAACTGTGTAGTTGGCCCTATCAGATAGGCTTCCTTGCCCACCAATCCATTGGCCAGACTTCCTTCATCCATATTATAAGTGAAGAAAGTTCTCAAAAAAACCAAAATGAGGATATGCATACTCCCAATAGTAATTATCTCTATTATTGGTTATATTGATTAATCCTCAAATTCCGGCACTGTCCCACTGAATAGTCTTATGTTAACACTAAATATTGGGGACTAGCAGATGGCATAATGGTTATGTCACTAAACTCCCACATGACCAACTACACTTCAAGTCCCAGATCCAGCCACATGAAACAAAGTGGGTATGTGTGTGTATGTGCCCAAGATGAAACAGTGGCATGGCAATGCCCCCGAGGGGTGACTTCTTGCTTTCTTTTTTATTTTTATTTTTTTGGAGAGGTTTTCACTATAGGGCACGTGCACTCACCAGACAGACAGAGAGAGACAGAGAGACAGAAAGCGAGAAATCACCCCCCAGGGGGGATGGTCACGCCACAATCCCTTCTCCTCCATTCTCCTCTCAGGATCTTGGGCACACATGCACACACGCCCGGCGTGAGTTTAAGCCACTAGGTCCAGGACGCAAACCGCGGTTGGCTACATGGGAGTCCAGCGACATAGCCATTATGCTAACTGCTGGTCCCCCAAGTGCTGCTCGTTCTTAAAGGGCTGCTGTCCAATAGGTGGTCCCCACAGGTCCTTGTCTGGCCAATGAAGTTTGCATTTTCTGTTCAACTTTAGCGGGTGCACCAAATGCTGAAGGGCTGGAAAGTCCATTGGTGATGGCAGGCCAGGTGTGGACAACAGGAAAGTTCTTGCCTGTGGGAATGTT
Organism: Tupaia belangeri chinensis; assembly: GCF_000334495.1. Taxonomy (NCBI): domain Eukaryota; kingdom Metazoa; phylum Chordata; class Mammalia; order Scandentia; family Tupaiidae; genus Tupaia; species Tupaia belangeri. The sequence goes on from NW_006160060.1 coordinate 502,876, forward strand.
TCCACCATGTTTCTTTTCCCTTCCCCCAGACCTTACATTCCGATCTTAAAGGGATAAGGGGTGACAGCTGCTCTGGCTGGTTTGGGCTATTAAGGGGCATCGATCTAGGGCCCTCTGGTTGGAGGGTCATGGGGAAAGGATGCGTAGGGGTGCAGGAACATCTGGTTAATTGCCACTTGAGCGATGGTGGATGCATGTTCTCTTCCCAGCCCAATGACCGCATGAGAGGTCCGATGGAGGGGCTCTAACCAAGAGGCATCCAGTCCCTCCCGGGTTTCAGCGCCAGATGTTAGGTTTGATTTGGGAGTGGTGGCCAAGTCAGGGCAGCAAAGACAAAAATACCAGAGTAAGGCTTTAGGGTTTAATAAAACCAGCGTAATTTATTCTGCACTCTCCGGTGAGGTCCCTTGGCCTCCGCCTGGTCAGAGGCCAAGGGAGAGCTCTTTAATAACTTTCTCTTTACTTTATGGTATACACAGAATAATTACCACAAAGTCAAGTATTTCTAACATAGAAGGACTAAAGAAAATAAACTCTATTGGACCAGCAGGTAGTGTGGTGGTTAAGGTTCTGGACTCCCACATGGCCAACTGTGGTTCAATTCCCAGACCTGGCAGCCTGCATTCTCTGTCTCTCTCTGGTGAATGCATGTCTTATAGCAAAATTGAAGAAAAATATTAACTTAATTAAGGATTAAATTAAATTCTTTAAAAAAGGAATTATTGGGAACCAGCAGTTAGCATAATGGCTATGTCGCTGGACTCCCACATAGTCGACCACAGTTCGTGTCCCGGACCTGGTGGCTTAAAGTTCACTCCAGGCACATATGCATGTGTGCCCAAGATCCCGAGAGGAGAATGGAAGAGAGGGACAGAGAGAGAGAGAGGAGAGAGGGAAAGTGAGAAAGCAAGCTGCCAGGTCCTCCGGAACCTGAACTGCGACCTTAACCACCACACCACCTCTTGGCCTACCCTCATTAAAAAAAAAAAAAAAAAAAGTATTTTATTTAACTTTATTTATTATATTATTTTTTATTCTTTTTTAAGTGTTTTTTTGTTTTTGTTTTTTGCTTTAGGGCACATGTGCTCACAGAAAGTGAAAAATCACTCCCCGTCCCCGGAGGATGGCCGCACCGCAATCCCTTTTCCTTCATTCTTTTCTCAGGATTTTGGGCACACACACACATGTACCTGGTGTGAGATTTAAGCTGCTGGGTCCTGGATCCAGGATTTGAACAGGAGTCAACTACATGGGAGTCCAGCGACATAACCATATGCCATTTGCTGGTCCCAATAAAATAATTCTTTTAAGGGACCAGCAGTTGGCATAATGGATATGTCGCTGGACTCCCATGTAATAGGCCATGGTTCGAGTCCCAGACCCTGTGGCTTAGACTCACACAGGGCACGTGTGCATGTGCGCCCAAGATCCTGACAAGAGAACGGAGGAGAAGGGATTGTGGCATGGCCATCTCCCCCCGACCCTAGGGCTGATTTCTTGCTTTCTGTCTCTGTCTTTATGGTGAACACATGCACCCTATAGCAAAAATCTCTTAAAAAACAAAAATAAAACTTGGGACTGGTAGGTGGTATAATGGTTAAGGAGCTGGACTCCCACATGGTTGACTAAATTTCGAGTCTTGGACCTGGTGACTTGCTTTCTCACTCTCCCTCTACTCTCCCTCCAAATTGAATAATAACAATAATAAATAAAATATTATTTAAAAAGAAAACAGGACCAGCAGTTAGCATCACGGCTATGTCATTAGACTCCCACATAGTCGACCGCAGTTTGAGTCCTGGACCCAGTGGCTTAAACTTACGCCGGGCGCATGTGCATGTGTGCCCAAGATCCCAGGAGGAGAATGGAGGAGAGAGGATTGCGGTGTGGGCATCCCCCCTTGGGAGTGATTTCTCACTTTCTGTCTCTCTGTCTCTATCTTTCTGGTGAGCGCACGCGCCTTATAGCAAAAACCTCTCCGTCCGCCCCCCCCAAAAAAGAAAATTTACTATGAGGCTAGCATAACCAAGATAGTATACAACTGATGTAAGGAAAGGCATATCAAATAGAGAATCAAGGCCATCTAGTGGAATAGTGGGTAAGAAAGTTAGATTCCAATGGCCAACCGTCTGGTTAAAGTCCTAAACCTGGGAGCTTGAAAAACACACCAGGCGTGTGTGTGTGCATGCCCTAAATCCTGAAAGGAAGGAAAAATGAAGTAGAGATTGTGGCATGGCCATGCCCCATGGAGGGTGCGTCTGCACATTCCCTCTCACTCTCTCTCTTTCTCTCCAGTAAGTGCACACACCCTATGGCAAATTAAAAAAAAAAGGGGGGGGGGGACCAGCAAATGGCATAATGGTTACGTTGCTGAACTCTCACATAGTTGAGGGCCGTTCAAGTCCTGGACCCGGTGGCTTAAAATTCAAGCCAGGTGCATGAATGTGTGTGCCAGAAATCCCAAGAGGAAAATGGAAGAGAAGGGATTGTGGTGTGGCCATTCCCTGGGGGGGATGCGCCCTATAGCGAAAATCTCTAAAAAAAAATTTTATCAAAGTGGGTAACACAGGGCCAGTCTTGTAGCTTAACTATTAAGGAAGACAGGCCTTGGGACCAGCAGTTGGTGTAATGGCTATGTCACTGGACTCCCATGTAGTTGACTGCGGTTCGACTCCTGTACCTTGGCTTAAATTCATGCCAGGCATGTGTGGGTGTGTGCCCAAAATCTCGAGAGGAGAATGGAGAAGGGATTGTGGCATGGCCATCCCCCCGGGGGGTGATTTCTTGCTTTCTGTCTCTCTGTCTCTGTCTTTCTGGTGAGCACACGTGCCCTATAGCAAAAACCTCTCTTAGGAAAAATAAAAAGGGAGCCAGATCTTAGGCAGCTGACTATGGTCAATTCCCAGACTGGCAGCCTGAGGAATACACTGCATGTATATGTGTGTGTGTACCCAAAATCCTGATGGAAGTGAGAAATGGAGGAGAAAAGGAATTGCAATGTGGCCATGATCCACTGGAGTGAGTTCTCTCTCCCTCTTTTCTCATGCACATGCATGAGCATATACACTCTCTGGCAATAAAAACAAAAACAAACAGGGACCAGCCCATGGTGTAATGGCTATGTCGCTGGATTCCCATGTGGTTGACCACAGTTCGAGTCCCAACTGTGGTTCGAGTACCGGACCCGGTGGCTTAAACGCATGCCAGGCTCGTGTGCATGCATGCCCAAAATCCCAGGAGGAGAATGAAGGAGAAGGGATTGCGACATAGACCGCCGTGGGTGGGGGGGGGGGTGATTGCTCACTTTCTGTCTCTGTCTTTCTGGTGAGCGCACACAACCTATAGCAAAAACCTCTCAAAAACAAAAACACAGAGGATTTATAAATACATAAACAGTCAACATTATGAATTATTAGGGAAATCCTAAGTTAATCCATAATGAGATATCACTATACATCTTTTCGAATGACTATAACTAAGAAGACATAGTGGGTCCAGCAGGTGGCATGGGTGGTTGAGGCGCTAGACTCCCACATGGTTGACCACGTTCAAGTTCTGGACCTAGTGACTTGCTTTTTCACTTTCTTTCTCTCTCTCTGGTCAAAAAGTAAAATAAATAAGGGCCAGCAGGTGGCATGGTGGTTAAGGACTCTGGACTCCCACATGGCCAGCCATGGTTCAAGTCCCAGACCTGGCGGCTTCCTTTCTCACTTCCCCTCTCTCTATCTCTCTTTTACTCTATCTCTCTCTGGTCAAATTAAACCAAATAAATAAATAAAGTTAAATTTTAAAAAAATTAACGAAAAAGTAAAATAAAAATTTTATTTATTTTTTCTTTTTTTTGGAGAGGTTTTTGCTATAGGGCGCGTGCGCTCACCAGAAAGAGAGAGACAGAGAGATAGAAAGCAAGAAATCACCCCCCAGGGGGGATGGCCACGTCGCAATCCCTTCTCCTCCATTCTCTCAGGATCTTGGGCATGCATGCACACAGGACCAGCGTGAGTTTAAGCCACTAGGTCTGGGACGCGAACCGCAGTTGGCTACATGGGAGTCCAGCGACGTAGTCATTACGCTAGCTGCTGGTCCCAATAAATAACAATTTTTAAAGAGGTTTTTTGCATTAGGGTGCAGCACTCACCAGGGGTAAGGGGGGGAGAGCGAGTATGAGAGGACGTGTGTCTGGTGTGATTTTAAAGCCACCAGGTTCAGGTCTTAAACTGTGGTTGGCCACGTAGGCGTTCACTAACATAACTGCTACACCATTTGCTGGCCCCGATAATTATTTTTTTTCTATCAATAAAAAATTTACTTGTTTAAAAGAAATCCAAATGCTAACATTGTCCAAAAAATTTTAACAGGTTTGTTTATAATCATTATAAAGTTGAACTGCTGAAACATGTTCAACGAAACATTTTGACTTGCATTAATACTTTACATTCCCGTATTTATATTAAAAATCCACACACAGGGACCAGCAGGTGTTGTGGTGGTTAAGGCGCTGGACACTCCCACATGGCTGACCAGGGTTCAAGTCCTGAATCTGGTGGCTTGCTTTCTCACTTCCTCTCTCTGTCACCCTGTCTCTCTCTGGTCAAACTAAAAAATGAATGAATGAATAAATAAAATTAAAAAATATTTTAAAAAAAAGTCTCTGGTTCTATGAGTCCAACTTAAAAAAAAAAATCCACACACAGGGGACCAGCAGGTGGTGTGGGGGTTAAGGTGCTGGACACTCCCACATAGCTGACCACGATTCAAGTCCTGGACCTGGTGGCTTGCTTTCTCATTTTCTCTGTTTCTGGTCAAATTAGAATAAATGAATGAATAAATAAAATAAAACCCACACATAAATGAAATTGAAAAAACTGCCAATACCAGATTTCTGTCCCATTTTCCAATTGCAATCATATACTTAAGTACCTTTTGTCTCCATTTAAAAAAAAAAATCTAATGTTCAGAACTACCAATAACAGGGGACCAGCAGTTAGCGTAATGGCTATGTCGCTGGACTCCCACGTAGTCGACCGCGGTTCGTGTCTTGGACCCGGTGGCTTAAAACTCATGCCAGGCACATGTGCGTGCGTGCTCAAGATCCTGAGAGAATGGAGGAGAAGGGATTGCGGTGTGGCCATCCCCCCGGGGGGGTGATTTCTTGCTTTCTGTCTATCTGTCTCTCTCTGTCTGGCGAGCGCACGCGCCCTATAGCGAAAGCCTCTCAAAAAAAAAAAAAAAAAAAAGAACTACCAATAACAGGAAGGAGAGAAAAATATTTTTTTGGGAATGACATGTTTCCCATTATAGTGGATTCTTAAGCACATTAAATGTGGCATACTAGTTGGGTGTCTTTTGGTATAATTGTTACACATTTGGCATGGATAGCACACAGGTTGGTAACGTCAAAAAGGCCAACCAAATAGGCCTCACTTGCCTCCTGCAAAGCACTAATAGCTGTGCTCTGGAAGCGCAGATCTGTTTTGAAATCCTGAGCAATTTCTTGCACCAGATGCTGAAAAGGAAGTTTGTGAATCAGAAGTTCAGTGGACTTCTGATAACATCTTATTTCACCGAGTGCCACAGTACTGGGCCTGTACGATGAGGTTTCTTCACCCCTCCAGTAGAGGGCGCACTTTTGCAGGTGGCTTTTGCAGCCAATTGCTTCCTGGGTGCTTTACCACCGGTGGATTTGGGGGCTGTCTGCTTTGTACAAGCCATGGTGTAGAGACCTCCTCACTTGTCCCCCCTTGTTCGGAGGAGCTTGAAGAACTAGAGGTGGCGCTGGTGTTGGAGAGCGACAGAGGCACAGCAGCAGCTGCCAACACAATGGCAATTCTTTTTCTTTCTTTCTTTTTTTTTTTTAATTTAACACTTGTTTGTTTTAATTTGACCAGAGAGGAACAGAGTGAGAGTGAGAAAGCAAGCTGCCAAGTCCAGGACTCAAGCCATGGTGGACCATGTGGGAATCCAGCATCTTCAACCACCACGTCACCTGCGACCTGGCCCCAATAATTCTTTGAAAAGAAAGAAAAAACGAGGGGGAGGGCAAGCGGGAGGAAAGAAGAAGAGTAAGAGGAGGAAAAGAAAGAAGAGGAAGAAGGAGGCATAGTAGTTAAGGCACTGGACTTCCACATTGCTGACCACAGTATGAGTCCTGGACCTGGTAGACTGAAACACACCATGCACGTGTGCCTGGATGTCCAAAATCCCAAGAGAAGAACGGAGGAGAAGGGATTGTAGGCTGTGGCCATAGCCCCTGGGGTTGGGTGATTTCTCCTTCTCTCTGTCGAGCGCACACACCCTGGAGAGGCATGAAGGAACTTTCTGGAGGTGATGGTAATGTTCTATGTCTTGTTAGTGCTTTGGGTTACACAGGTGTATTAATTTGCCAAAACTCACTGAATGGTCTACTTAAAATTCATAGGACTGGTTCTGTGGTGCAGCAGTAATGCACAGCTCAATAAAAGCTGGATCCCACAGGGCAAGGGTGGTTCAAATCCCCAGCCAGGTTAGCCTGAGTCACAGAAGCACACCTGGCACATGCTCCAGTGCCCAAGACCTGTCAGGCTGGAGGACTGGAGGATCGTGGCATGACCCAGCCTTGTGGAGGGTGCTCCTCTCTCTCTGTCACTCTCTCAAGCACACACATGTGCTCTATCACGAATAGAGAGAAAACTTGCATACTTCACAATGCTAAGTATGCTTTAACTAAAACAAAACGAAATTGAAAAGAAATACTAGTTAATGATAAACACGCACTACAGTGTTTAGGAGTGAGTGTATCGATGACTGCGACTGTCCCAAATTCATCTCAAAATAAGATAGTTGGGTGGCTAGGGGAAGGGCTAGACGTGCAGATAACGGGGTAACGCAGACCTGACAAAACAGTAATTACAGACACGGATTCTGGGTCGTAGGTGAACGGAAGGCCATTGCACAGTTCATTCATCTTTCCGTGTTTGAATACTTCCATAACAAGAACGCTTGAAAACACTTGATGGGTCCTCGTGGTGCAATCGGTGGCAGTCGTCTCTTAGATATTTATACAACACGTTCAACAGAACATGGTCATTCGGTAAAAGTAGCTCTCCAACTCGCCATTCGCTCCACGTCTGGACCGTGGGCTGCTCGTACAGGTAGGAACGGCCTCCGGCTCCAGGCAGCCACAGCGGCGCGCGGCCCCTTGGCCCGCGCCGGGCAGGC
>NW_006160060.1:510625-523275 GCF_000334495.1 Tupaia belangeri chinensis
CGCCTGCCCGCCCCTCCCCGTGCAGCCGCGCCCGTGGGCCTCGCCCGCTCCCCACACCCAGTTCCTGGGCCAGGCTGCCACGCCCCTTGCAGCGAGGAACCGCGACCCCGTCGCTGCTGCCTTGGCCGCTGTCACCACCTCCTACCTGCCCCTCAGCTGTGGGGCGCCCCTGCTTGAGATCCTACGGCCCATCTTAGAATAAGATCCAGGCCCGTGGGCCCCTGCTTGCCTGTCCTGGCCCTTGGGCGTCAGCGCAGGCCGCACCCGCTCCTCCGTCCAGGGCCCCTGATACGGGCTCCACGTCTGGGCGGTGGGAACGCTTGCCAGCCTCCACTTGGGCAAGGCCTCTTCCTGCAGGGAAGCAGGCCAGGTCGGGATGAGCTCTGTGTCTGAAGGGCTGAAAGACCAGAGCGGACCAGCTTGGGGAGGCTCCCCTACGGGTGCAGACGCTGGAGTAGACTAACCCCAGCTTTCCCGAAGGAAGCCTGAGCGGTAGGTAGTGAGCATGCTGCCATGGAGCTGATAGTCTGCTCAGAAAGCCAGCGCAGCACTTCACTGAGGTTGGAAGATGCCTTCCAAGACTCTGCCCAATGCCCGAGGCCAGAGAGGACCAAAGTCTTTTAGGCAGAAAAATGTAATTTTTTAAAAAGTTCTTTCTTCCATAAGCCAGAGAGACAGCACACCCAACCGAGTCTCTGCCGCCGTCTGCCCCCAGTTCCAGCCAGCCCTGACTACAGCACACACTTGGTGGACATGCCCAGGAAGTCTGGCTGTGTACCTGAAGCCTTCTCATCCAACCAGCCTCACAGAGCATTGCGTTTTACTGCTGCCAGCATCACACCCCGCTTTTTCTTTTTGTTAGAATGTGTGCAGACAGAGAGAGGAAGAGGCGAGAGCGCCCCCCTGTAGGGAATGGTCGCACCGCAATCCCTTCTCTCCCACCTCTCCTTTCAGGATTTGGGGCACACATGTACATGTGCCTAGCATGTCATTCTAGCTAGGTCTGGGACTCAAACTCTGTGTGGTCATGTGGAATCTGGTTGCCTTAGCCACCTGGCCATGGAACTGTTCCTCTCCCACCTTTATGTTTATTTTTTTTTCCTTTTGTGTGAGAGACAGGTAGCCCTCTCGGTGTTACCATGCCCTGATCCTTCCTCTAGCCTCCCAGCCAGCCAGGATCACAGATGCACCCAGTGCAGTAACGTTGACCCAAGATCCAAACACGGTTCTCCCATCTAGCTCCACTATTCCGTAGTTGCACCCTCTGCTGGTGCCACCACACCTGGGCTCAAAACAGTGTAACTTGGAGTGAAGACTCATGGCTCCTGGACCGTGACCAGTACTCTGTGCAGACTGGTCCCATTGACACCACGGGGTAGGCGAAGTGGCAATGTGCAGCTGGAGGGTAGTCTGTATCAAGTGCACTTGATGAGGGGTCTGAGTACTGAGAGGTGAGGTGATCTGCCCAGGGCCTTGTTCTTACTTTAATACCATTGCCTAGATCCTTCCCCCATGAAATCACAAGAGTGGTTGAAGAGGTTCTTCTATTTCATTAAGGCATTTTCATATATAGCTCCCTAAAACTTACCACTCAGAACGTTCATTCTGCTGCAGAGGAAGCACTGAAAAGCTGTGTGCTGAGCACCAGGGTACAGCTAGTGGACTATTGGGATCACAAGACCTCTGAAGTGCACCATGGCAGTGGGCTGACCTCCAGCCTGAGTGTGTGTGTACTCCCAGCAACGAGCTGTCAGGTGGCTCGGCTGCAAGGCCATCATCCGGTTTGCCTCTCACCTTTCTCCCTGTCCTGGGAGTTATGGGGAAGATGGAGACTCAGGAAGCACCTGCCCTGCGCTCACTCACTGCTTGGCCTGACTGGTCACTGGAGAGCAGCAGGCCTGCGCATGATGCCAAGAAGCAGGAGGGAGACTCAGGCTGTCTTCCAGGAGACCCCAGGGGATGGATGCAGCTCCTAGGAAGGGATGGGCTTGGCCAAGTAGCTCCTGGAGGATGAGAATGAGACAGCTGGACAGAGGAGGGGGGCCTATTTCAGGTTACCCTTCCCCGCAAAAGCCAACGTAGCAAAGGCAGGAGGCTGTCTCTTCATTCATCCACTCAATAAATCAAGTATTGGGCAGCTGTTACTAGCTAAGCCCTGTGGTGCTGGTGCCAGCATGTGGGACATGGAAGTGAAGAGAAGATAAGGCTCAGGGCCAGCAGGTGGCATTGTGGTTAAGGTGCTGGACTCGCACATGGCTGACCGCAGTTTGAGTCCCAGATCCAGAGGCTTGAAACTCATGCTGGGCATGTATGTGTACATGAAAATCCCGAGAGAATGGGACTAGCAGATAGCATAATGCTTACGTCACTGTACTGCCACATAGTAGACTGTGGTTCAAGTCCCAGACCTGGTGGCATAAAACTCATGCCAGGCATGCGAGCATGCGTGCCCAAAATCCCAAGAGGAGAATGGAGAAGGGACTCCAGCATGACCATCCCCCCTGGGGGGGTGATTTCTTGCTTTCTGTCTCCCTGTCTCCCTGGTAAGTGTACTTCCCTTATAACAAAAATCTCTCTTAAAAAAAAGAAAAGAAAAAAGAAGATAGGGCTCTTGCTTTCCAGTGTCTCACACTTGGTGCTGGAGTCAGTGAGGCTCAGGACCTGCAGTGCTTACAGGGACCCCCGCCACTCATCTGATCCCCTCTGTGTGCTTGGGGCAGGTAGACCCTAAAGCCTGCACAGCCCTAGAGGAGAGGGGCAGGCCAGCGGAGAATGGCTTGGTTCTGCCATCTCAGCTCTTGAAAAGTCACTTCTCAATGCACCAGCTTACTTGAGAGGCGTGTGGGGTGACCTGCCACTGGAACGGTGGCACAGCAGCACCCACCCCACCCACACCACCTTGCCCAGTCAGGACCGTTCACGACTTTAGAAGTATTCACTGAGAACCCCAGAGACCCTTTTCTTAACAGTAGTTCTCTTAATGTTTACTCTGCTAGAAATTGGAACAGGAAATGGAAAGGCATTTGCTAGCTCATTTAAGAAAGCAGTAAATGCTCTACATTTATGCAAATAATATTTTTATTTTGAAACATCCATGCACGCACACACACACACACACATACACACATATATATATATATATATATTTGTGGTTTTTTTTTTTTTAAGAGGTTTTTGCCTCAGAAACCAGCAGTTAGCGCAATGGCTATGTCTCTGGACTCCCACGTAGTTGACCGCGGTTCGCGTCCCGGACCCGGTGGCTTAAAACTCACGCCAGGCGCGGGTGCGTGCGTGCCCAAGATCCCGAGAGGAGAATGGAGGAGAAGGGATTGCGGCATGACCATCCCCCCTGGGGGGAGATTTCTCACTTTCTGTCTCTACCTCTCTCTCTGTCTGTCTGGCGAGCACACACGCCCTATAGCGGGGGGTGGGGGGGAACCTCTCCAAAAAAAAGAGTTTTTTGCCTTAGGGTACATGCACTTGCTGGAGAGACAGACAGTGAGAGAGAAAATGAGAACTCACCCCCCACGAAGGATGGCCACACTACAATCCCTTCTCCTCCATTCTCCTCCCGGGATCTTGGGCATGCACGTACACATGCCTGGCATGATTTTGAAGCCACTGGGCCCAGGACTCGAGCCGCGGTCAGCCATGTGGAATCTAGCAATATAACTGCTAGGCCATTTGTTGGCCCCAGCAACCATATTTTTTAAAAGAAAACTTAAAAGAGAGGCATTGTTTGACACTTTTACAAACCTTGCATTCTGGCTGAAGAAAAGAGCAGGGGAACCAGCAGTTAGCGCAATGGCTATGTCTCTGGACTCCCACGTAGTTGACCGCGGTTCGCGTCCCGGACCCGTGACTTTTCTGGAGATCTAATATTTTCAGAGAACGATAAGCAGTTTCAGAGAATGATAAGCCCTTTCGTAACCTGCTATTTGTCATATGATTGCATTCCCTCCATTACCAAAGCATAGTGGTCAAGCTCATAATTGCCGGAGTCAGACAACCTTGATTCTAGACAAATTACCTAACCCGTATTGAGATTCAGTTTCTTAACCTTTGAAAAGGAGGACAGATGGGGTGGAGGATAAGGTGCTGGATCTCACATGGCTGACTTTGTGATGCGAGTCCCAGACTCAGTGACTTGAAAATCATACTGAGCGTATGTGTGTGTGTGATCAAAACCCCAAGAGGAGAATGGAGAAGAAAGGATTTTAGTGTGCCCACCATCCCCCCACCCTGGGGGGTGATTAAAAAAAAAAAAAAAAAGAGCAGGATTCTCATGTCAGCTACCATGGTCTATAAGGTAGTATGCAAGCCTGAAGATGAAAGTGAAGAAGGCACTGACCTGAGAGCGTCTGGGACCTCACGGACCCCAAGGTAGCCAGACCATACTTTGAGAACTGTGCTTAGATGTACTGTCTTTTTTCTTTTTAAAGTTTTTTTTGCTATAGGGTGCGTGCGCTTGCCAGACAGAGAGAGACATAGAGACAGAAAGCGAGAAATCACCCCCCGGAGGGGGGTCGCTAAGCCACAATCCCTTCTCCATTCTCCTCTCGGGCTCTTGGGCACGTATGCACACGCGCCTGGTGTGAGTTTAAGCCACCGGGTCCGGGACTCGAACCGCAGTCAACTACATGGGAGTCCGGTGACATAGCCATTATGCTAACTGCTGGTCCCAAGATTTACTGTCTTCAGAATTGGTCACCTCAGTCTTGAGAGGAGACTGCGAGGTTATGAGGACCAGCAACCGTGCAGCCTGGCTCAGGTGAAAAGGAAGAGACCTTTTGGGATCCCTAAGCAGAGCACACTAACCTAACTGTCCTGAGGTCCTCTCAGAGGACCTGCTCATCTCTCGTCTCAGGGCGTGGCTTATCCCGGTTGGCCTGACTCTAGCTTAGCACTGAGCCTGGAGGCTTGACCTGGAGCCCAGGACAACTCTCCAGCAGAAGGTGTACCAGTTCCTGAGCAGGGGCTCCCCTGGCCAGGGGTTCTGATGGGCTCCTAGTTCTGGACACAGGACAGAGTGCTCAGAGGCCCTTGTGGCTGCGTAGGCCCTGCAGGGCTCCCAGAAAGACAGATTAGCTGCAGACCCTGACATCTGTCACAGTTCTGCCCCAGTGGCCAGGCCCGCCTTCCCTCTGCCCTTTTCTCACTGCAGATGCAGGCAGGTGGCCCTCAGCCGTACTGGGGCACTGTGAGCTCTGCCCCACACCAGCTCCCAGTCTCCCTTTCCCTCCTGACTCCTTCCTGCCCTGGCCCAGTCTTCTGTGCTCAGCACACCAGTGCCCAGGCACCCTTTGATGTTGAGGTTTTCAGTCTCACGAGTCCTGTGCAGGAGGGTCTTTGTGTGGGTGGGTGACAGAGGTGAAGAGGACAGACTTCTGCCTTCAAGGCTTAGCCAGTGGTGAGAGGAGCCTAGACCAGACGAGGATAAGGCCGTACTGGAACGGCGAGTGGTTTCGGGCACTCAGGGTACAGCATCTCACACATCAAGGGGCAGGGCACACCCCAAAAGAAGCCCCCCTTCGGTCTAAACCCAACTTCTCAGCCAATGGAGGAGCTGGGCAAACAGTGAGGAGGGCGATGCCAGGCCCCACAGCTGCTACCTGGAATGCAGCCCGGGAGAGGGAGCAGGGCTGCCTTCTCAGCAGCCTGCTGGGAGCCCACCCAGCCACACAGAAGTTTTGGGTCTGGGCTCCTGCTGCCTCAGCTGAGCCATAGCCTGTCTTTTGAACCTTTTAGAGTCTGTGTCTACTGGCTACCTACTCCCTGGGGATGTAGGGCTAGTCCAGCTGGTAACGGGTGGGGCCCAGGCTCTGGGACAGGATGGAGGGCCTTTCGGAAGCTATGAAGATGTGAGGAGGCTAGGGAGCAGTGTGTGGCCGAGATCCTCTGGCCTGGGGCAGTGAAGGAGGTGGAGGGCCAGCCAGGCAGGCCCTGTGACTGCTCCAGATGAGAGGAGGCCATAGGTGGGAAGCAGGGAGGTCCAGCCATGGTCTGAGCAAGAGCCAATGACACTGGGCCGGTGACTGTGAGGATGAGGAATGCAAGGAAGAATCGGATCCCCCTCAGCTGTAAGTGGGGTTGGGGAGGAGGGAGCTGAGAAGCCTGGGACTCGGGGACTGGAGGTAAGTGAGATAGCAGTGTCAGCAGGACCTAGGAAGGCAGTGCCTGGGATCAGAGGGCCCTGGGAGGGCGAGTGACTGACTGCTGGAGCAGCGGGAGGTAGGTGGATGTTGGGACCACCTCCTGGGGCAGGCCAGCAGGTGCTCTGTCTTCCTCCACAGCTGGTGTACCCAAGCCACTTCCAGCTCACAGACAAAGAGGTAGGTCCTGCCCCTCTTGGGAACTGACGGCACCCAGGAGCAAGTGAGCCTCACTAGGCTTTGCGTATTTCAGAAAAGCAGCATCTGCTACCTGTCCTTCCCCGACTCCCACTCAGGTAGGAAGTGCTGCCACTTCCCAGGGTGGATGTGGGCTCTTGGGCTGGGTGGGTGATAAGAAGGCAGGGAGACAGGACAGCTAGGAGCCCCTGCTGCCCAAGCCAGGGCATCACAGGGTGGGAGACCAGTGTCCCATGTTATAGCTAGGCAGCTGGACTTCAGAGCCACATAGAAGCAGGAGTCTTGGAAAGAGGGACCAGTGGAATCTTCTCCCAGCACAGTGGCCATGGGAAATGAGCCCAGCCCTGCTCCTAGGGCTGGGGCACAGGATTCTGGGTGGCCATCGACTGGTGAGCAGGCCGAGCTCATTTCCCACAGGGAAGCCAGAAGCGCTTCTCCCTGTGCTGAGTTTGCGCTGAGGCCTTTAAGTGGAGGTGTGGAGGAATCAGGATGGGGGGCCATCAGAGACAGATGTCTTGGTAGGATTTCTTTGGGGCCCCCAGACCTGCCTGGTACTGGCAAGAAAGGCTGAGGTATAGTGGGGCTGCTGTTCCCAGGCTGCCTTGGGGACACACAGTTCACCTTCCGCATGCGCCAGTGTGGGGGGCAGAGGAGCCCCTGGGACGCCGACGACAGGCGCTACAACAACATGGTCCCCGTGGCGCTGCAGGTGAGTGGTCTCTGCCCCTCTGCTCTTCCACGCTTCTGGACCCTGCCAGGGTCGGGCTAGTGCTGGTAGCACCTGGGCTCTGTGTGGCAAGAGAGACACTGCTAAGTTCATCCAGTGGGGCCAACAGCTGCTGGGACCTCCGCCAGTCATGAGGCCCACTGCTCTGGGATCTCACCAGAGTCTCTGGAGCTGTTCCTAGGCCCCTAGACATGCATGGTATAGCAGGGTGCAGTCTGACCAGCCAGGGCCTGCCAGGCCCCGGGCCCCGGGCCCTGGGCTCTGAGCCCCGAGCCTCCCCCCCACCAGATGTCTCCAGGCCCTGAGCCCCTCCTTGAGTGTCTCCAAGCCCCAAGCCCCTCCCCGAGTGTCTCGGGCCCTCATGTGTCAGCAGATGCCCCTGAGCAGTCACTGTCTTCAGTGCCGAGGGCTCAGGCTTGCCTGGGAGGCCTCTGTCTTGGTGGTCAAAGGGCAGACCCCAGCCGTGGGGGCAGCAGATCTCAAGGGCTCCTGGCTCCCTAGGACAGCAGCCCCTGTCCTGTCTCTTGTCACCCCCAGCCCTTGGCTTAGCAGGACGGCTAGGGCCGGGGTGAAGATGGGGCACGGCCTGGCTGACACCACGACCTTGCAGAGGGAGGCAGGGTGGCTCGGGCAGGGAAAGGGCGGGGCATGGCTGGCCGACACCACGTCCTTGCAGAGGGAGCTCGCACACTACTTTGGCTATGTGTACTTCAGGCAGGTCAAGGACAGCTCTGTGAAGAGGGGCTACTTCCAGAAGGTGAGACCTGGGCCCACGGTTGCGCCCCAAGAGGTGTAGGCCGGTAGGCCACAAGAGGGCTATGGGAGCTTGTGGCCCTGGGTCTGCAGAGGTGCCCACCTCTCCTGTGGCCTCCTGGCCACATGCCCAACTCTCCTTGCCTGGCATGGCATCCAAGGCCCTCCTGCGTCTGGTCCGGGGATCCCTTTTCCTCACTGCTGACTGGGGGCTGACTCCTCGGGGTTATGCCAGCTGCAGCCTCTAGCTCAGGCCTGGAGGTAGAAAGCCCCAGCCTCTGGGGATATTGCAGACGTCTTGGGATGGCCCCAGGGTCCAGCCAGCCCTCGCTGTCATCCAAGGCCTCACTCTAGTGTTCCTGGGGTTGGTGGGGTGTGGCCGCCCCAGCCAGTTCTGGCTTCAGGGGTCCCTGAGTATCTGGGGGCATGTGGAGCTTGGGGCCCTCTGACCACCCTGCGGCCCGCAGTCTTTGGTGCTGGTGTCCCGCCTGCCCTTCGTCCGGCTCTTCCAGGCGCTGCTGAGTCTGATTGCCCCCGAGTACTTCGACAAGCTGGCGCCCTGCCTGGAGGCAGGTGAGTGGCTGCTGGGCAGAGCCAGTGCAGCCTCCTCATCCCGGCTGCCGTCCAGCAGCCTCGTCAGGCAGCTCCTCTCCAGGGAAGGCTTGTGACCCTGGCCACCTCTGTCCCACAGTTTGTAATGAGATCGACCAGTGGCCGGCCCCTTTGCCTGGGCAGACCCTGAACTTACCTGTCATGGGAGTTGTTATCCAGGTGAGAGCCAGCAGCTGGGGCGGGTGCCACGGACAGATGAAGACAGCCAGCCCACCCTGACAGCTGCTCCCTCCCTTTTGCCTGCCAGGTGCGAGTTCCATCCAGGGCAGAGAATCGGCTGGCGCCCTGCCGGGAGGCAGGTGAGTGGCGGCTGGGCAGAGCCAGTGCAGCCTCCTCATCCCGGCTGCCGTCCAGCAGCCTCGTCAGGCAGCTCCTCTCCAGGGAAGGCTTGTGAACCAGGCCACCTCTGTCCCACAGTTTGTAATGAGATCGACCAGTGGCCGGCCCCTTTGCCTGGGCAGACCCTGAACTTACCTGTCATGGGAGTTGTTATCCAGGTGAGAGCCAGCAGCTGGGGCGGGTGCCACGGACAGATGAAGACAGCCAGCCCACCCTGACAGCTGCTCCCTCCCTTTTGCCTGCCAGGTGCGAGTTCCATCCAGGGCAGAGAATCCTGAATCCAGCCCTCTGCGGCAGTGTGACCAGGAGGTGGGGGCCACGGCTGAGTCAGGCTTGTCCAGACCTAGTATTTCTGGGCCAGGTGGTACCACACATACTTGCCCGCCCACCCTGTGGGGTGGTGAAATGCAGGCCAAGCCCCAGGTTGTTACTCAGGGCTCATGGAAGGGGTGGGACTTGGGAGAGGTGAGCCAGGTAGGGGCTGTGGAGGCCCCTCTGGTGTGAGGTGCTGCGGGGGCCCTTAGCCCTCCCTCTTCTCAGAACCTGCTGCCAGCCCCGGTTGTCCTCGCCAGCGTCCATGACCTGGACCTGTTCAGGTGAGCCCTGCAGGGCTGCATGCCACTTCAGAGAAGCCCAGCAGCAGTGCAGGGGGAATGCTGAGGGGTTCAGCTCATCCTGACTCTTGGGACCATGGTTCTGCAAGGACAAGTCACAGCAGAGGGAACCGTGCTCTGCCTGCTCCAAAGAAGTGGCCCAGTGGGCAGGAAGGTTCTAGAAGGCAGGCAACAGGGAGGGGCTTTGGGATATTCACTGCCTGAGGCTGTCCCTCTGCCTCCCTGGGGAATCTGCTAGGGAGAGTGGCCCTGGACTAGGGCTGCAGGCTTGATGCACAGGCCAGGATTCTGGGTTAGCAGCCCCTGCCCAGGCTTTGGCACTACTACAGGACAGCCAGAGCTGGACTGCAGGAGGGTGGGGTGGCCTTGGTGGCCCAAGACACCCCCACAGCCTGGGGTGTCTGCACCAGCATCTTTGTGCTGGGTGGTGCTCCCCCTTCACTTGAGCCTAGGCCCGGCTGGATACTGCAGAGCTGCCCGGCAAACCTGGAGGGAGGGTGGGAGTCAACCCAGGGCTGGGAGCTGCAGCCCTCCCTGGCTCCAGGTGCTTCCGGCCTGTGCTGACCCACGTGCAGACGCTCTGGGAGCTCATGCTTCTTGGGGAGCCCCTGGTGGTGGTGGCACCCTCACCTGACGTTTCCTCGGATATGGTGCTGGCCCTGACCAGGTACCTGCCTCGCCCTGCTGGGCCCTTCTGGCTGTGCTGGGCTGCCCCCACCTCACCTGCCTCCAACCCCCCCCAACTGCAGCTGCCTGCAGCCCCTCAAGTTCTGCTGCGACTTCCGTCCCTACTTTACCATACATGACAGTGAGTTCAAGGAGTTCACGACGCGCACTCAGGCTCCGTAAGTACACCTCTGGCCACCGCGTCGTGCTGCCTCCCTGGGCCTGTCCACCTCGTCTCCCTCCCTCCCTCTCTTTCTCTCTCTCTCTAGACCAAACGTGGTCCTGGGAGTCACAAACCCTTTCTTTATCAAAACACTCCAGCACTGGCCACATGTCCTCCGGGTTGGGGAGCCCAGGCTGTCAGGTGAGGAGCCTGGGGGCTGGGGAGGCACTGAGCCAACGGTTGCGGCCAGAGCTTTGGTCGTTGAGGCCTAGGCAATGGCCATGTCTCCTAGGCGACCTTCCTAAGCAGGTCAAACTGAAAAAGCCCTCCAGACTGAAGACCCTGGACACTAAACCAGGTCTGCGCCCCCAAACTGTGTCTCACAGCTGGCAGGTTCCCCCGTGAGGACAAGAAGAGCATGGGTCCCCTCCTAGAACTTGGGTTGCAGAACTCGGGTCCTCACGGGCTGGAGGACATTCTCTGGGTTGGGGACTGGGGATCTTGCCCATTGGTGGGCTGCAGGAATGTGGGGGAGGGAGGGAGGCCCCAGAAGGACAGGGCAGCAGCTCTGCCCTCCTCTAGGCCTCTATACAGCATACACGGCCCACCTCCACCGGGACAAGGCACTACTCAAACGGCTACTCAAGGTAGAGGCCGGTGGGGCTGGGCTGGTGGCGGGTACTGTGTGGTGTAGAGGTCTCACAGCCTTGCCCTGCCCACTGCAGGGCCTGCAGAAGAGGCGGCCTGCAGATGCCCAGAGCGCCCTGTTGCGGCGGCACCTCCTGGAGCTGACGCAGAGCTTCATTATCCCCCTGGTGAGGCCTGGACTAGGGAGGGAGCAGCAGGGGCTGGGTCCTTGCTTACTGCCCCCGCCCCTGTTCCCAGGAGCACTACGTGGCTGGCCTCATGCCCTTGCAGAAGAACATCACACCCTGGAAGGTGGGGCTCTTGGGGCCTGGGCAGTGGATTCCCTTCACATCCCAGAAGAGGGCAGGCCTGGGGACAGGCATCCTTGTGGACCATGGGGGGAGGCTTTAGAGAAATGAGCCACGCGGTGGGAGCCCGTGGAGGGGCCTGGGCGTGTCACAGGCAGTGACAGCCTTATCCAGCCCTAGGAGGAGGGTCCTGCCTGTGGTGCAGGGTGGGGACACTGTGCTCACTCTCGTCACAGAACCCCCCCCAGGTGCGCCCCTTCTGCCAGGAAGACTTCCTGCGTAGCCTGGAGCACACAGGCCCCCAGCTCACCTGCTTCCTAAAGGGCGACTGGCCGGGCCTCTACAGGTGAGTCCTGGAGTAGGCTGGGTTCCTGTCCTTGACCCCTGGCCAGCTCCACAGCTGCCACTGCTCGCCCCCATAGGCGGTTTTTCAAGTCTCCTCATTTCGACGGCTGGTACCGGCAGCGGCACAAGGAGATGGCCCAGAAGCTGGAGGCCCTACACCTCCAGGCTATCTGTGAGGCGGTGAGGAGCTGGCCAGGGCCGGGGTGGGCCCAGGGCAGGGGGTGGCCTTCGTGACAGAGACCCACTCTTCTCCATAGAACATCGAGACCTGGATGAAGGACAAGTCTGAGGTGGAGGTCGTGGACCTGGTCCTGAAGCTGCGGGAAAAGCTGGTGAGATGCTGCCCTGCCTGCGTGGCCCCTGCCACCTGCAAGAAGGGGCCAGCCCTGACCCCGTGGCCCTTGCAGGTACGGGTGCAGGGCCACCAGCTCCCTGTTAAGGAGGTGACGCTGCAGCAGGCACAGCTGCACATCCAGACAGCCGTCGGCTCCCTGCCCAAGGACCTGCAGGCTGTCCTGTGCCCTCCCAAGGGCCCAGGGGCCTGGGTCTGACTGGGCCATCTGCTCCCAGCGGGCGGCCTTGGCCACGCACAAGCTCCCCAGCCTCAGCCCCTACCCCACCACATCCCGTCCCGCAGTAAAGGTGACATTTGGAACTGCAGCCTGGTGCCTGACTGTTGGGAGTCTGTTCTGGCAGGGCCTTGCTTCACCCAGGCCCCACCACCCTCCCTGCTGCCCCTACCTGGCCCCCTGCAGCCCTAGCCTTGTATCCAATGTGTCCTTTATGCCTAACCCTAGCAGACTCCCAGATGGACTGAGGGAGGCTAGCGGCCGCCTAGCTGTCCACTCGTTGCTTAGGGGTAGGAGGTGGCCGCCCACAGTCTGTCACTTTGACAGGGAGAGGCAGTGTGAGGAGCCCACCTGGGGTTGTGGTTCGTTAGGGATTGGGGTGGTGGGTCCAGTGCCCTGCTGGGAGGGAAGGGTCAGCCTAGCCCTCAGCCCTAGGAGGTCTGTAGGGTGTCTTGAACCCAAGCCTGAAATAGCCCACCAGCTCCAACTCCCTGCATCCCACCCCAGGCAGTCATCCTGCTGAATGAACTCTGTGCCTTCTGCAGCCTTGCGGCTGGCTCCATCTCTTGCGCAGCGC
>NW_006160060.1:523637-526740 GCF_000334495.1 Tupaia belangeri chinensis
ACTCTGGGCCTTCTGCAGCCTTGGGGCTGGCTCCCTCTCTGGCACAGGGCAGGGGTCCCTTAGCAGTACCACCTCCAGGTCACAGGCTTCCCTTGTGTGGTGCGTCTGTGTGCCAAGCCTAGCGAAGTGGTAGTGTTACCACTGGCACAGGGCAGCAGCACTGTCAGAGCCCACAGGAGGGTGCACCCGACCTCAGGGAAGCCTCCTGACCATTGACTGCATCTGAAAATCCCATGCTGGGAGGGCCGACCCCGCAGGAGCTAGGCTCTTGCCCTGCAAGGCCTGGGTGGGAGCTTGCTGCCGCAGCTTTGGGGGAGGGACTGCCCTCTCCATTCAGCCCATGCACTGCGTGCAACAGGTCACATGTTCTCATTGGTCCCCCCAGATCATGTGCTCGGGTGAGGCAGTGGTCAAAATCCAGCACTTTCTGACTTTCCTGCATGGCTCGGCTGGCCATGGCAGTGTGTGCCGGACTGTTCTTCCAACTGTGTGTGCTGTCCAGCCCTGTCTGTTTTGCTGATGAGTGGAGGGTCATAAAGATGGGCCACTGAGGGACCAGCAGATGGCATAGTGGTTGCCAGACTCCCCCATGACTGACCGCATTTCAAGTCCCCAACCCAGGGCTTCAAACCAGGTGTGTGTGCATGGGTGTCCAAAATCCCAAGAGAAGAATGAAGGAGAAGGGATTGTAACATGGCCATCCCCCTGGGGGGTAATTTCTTGATTGCTGTCTCTCTAGCAAGCGCATGTGCCCTATAGCAAAACTCTCAAAAAAGCAAGCAAGCAAGCAAGCCAGCCAGCAAGCCAGCCAGCCAGCCAGCCAGTGAGCCCAGATTAGAGCAGACAAGACTGCACAGAACAAAGTAGAGGCAGACAGAATGAGCAGATTGGAGACCCCAGCTGGAGTGAGGAGGTGCCACCCCACAGCTCCTGCCCTGCCCCACTGCCTGTCCAGGGTACCACTTCACTTACTACGCAGCCACTTGGCGTGGAGGGCTGCTGGGTGTGCCGCAGGGCAGCCCCAGGGACCTCAGCCTCCGCTGCCTGGGCATGTTCAAGCGGGTCCACTGCTCCCTCACCTTCCCTGGAGGGCTCTGGCTGGGCCACACTGCCACCTTCTCTGTAGCTCATCAAGTCCACTGAGATCAGGGCTCAGGGGACACTAGGGACACCTGGCAAGGTGGGCTATGCTGCCTGGGCAGAAGCCAGGGTTGAAGTGAACCTCTTCTAAGATCCTATCTGTGACCTGTGCAGATGAGGCCTCGGTGACAGCCGAGCTTGGGCTACAGCCACCTTTTCCCCAGAGCCCCGCACCTGTCCTCCAGTGCGAACGAGGAAGTATGGCCATCAATGTCAGAGTTTATTGCATAGCGTAGAATTTAGCACAGCAAAGCAGTCAGGTCAGAGGTGAGAACTCGTGCTAGCAGGTCACCCTGAGCAGTCTCTGGAGGCAGAGACAGACATGGTCCCCACGTGCCCACAGTGTCTGCTGTTGTGAGGGAGGGCTTTGTCTGTTCCTGGAGGTCTTGAGTCCAAGGGTGGCACTGAGGCTGGATGGGATCAGCTAGTCCTGGGCAGCAACATCTGCATTTCTTGGAGTGGTGGGGAGTGTTCCCATCACGATGCCAAGAGTGAATGGCCAAGTGTCTTTGGAGACGGTTCCTTTTCTGCCCCAAGGTGGACACCTGTGTCCCCTCTGCTCAGGTGCACAGGTGTGTCTGAGTTACCAGGCCTGGGGTTTCCTGTTAGTCCTCCAGGGCATGGCCCTTACCTCCTTCAGTTTGGCAGGTGAAGGATGGGGTGTACATGCCTGTCCCCCGCTCTGCAGTCCTTGTCAGCCCGTCTTCATGGCAGTGCTTCCCTCCCTCCTCATACCGGGTGGACAGGCAATGAAGTGACAGGCCATCTGGCTCCCCAGAGGGAGGGAGCATCCTCCTCCCCCTTCTTCCTCTTCTCCTCCTCCTCCCCCAGAGGGCCCCTCGGGCAGAATTAGTCTGTCCAAGGTGGGGTGGACATGGTCACTGAGGACTCCTGAGAGGCAGAGGCCACAAACCCCGGAAAGTAAAGAGGGCTGTGAGCAGCTTGGGGTGAAGCAGGCGTCCGCCCCAGGGACAGGAAGGGGAGCTCCTCACTTTCTAGCTTCCTGCCTTCTATTTAAAGACTCCTTTTTTAGTCTGGGATAGTGGCCTCCCCTTTTGGTATTAAAATGCCCTTTCCTGATTCAATACTTGTCTTTTAACTTCCTTTTCTCATCTACTTTGGCAGCCCTGTCAACCCCTGGTGATTTGGGGGTCCTCTAGGGTGGCGGGATTCGGTGTGGATGGTGGTTTGGGGCCCGAAGGAAGGAGGCTTGGGTTGGAACAGGGCCTAGCGGCTTAGGGGTGGGGAAGACAGAGAACCCAGAACTAAGGAATGAGCAGAACTTTTCTGCTGGGTTCTCCAGTAGCATTATCTGGCAGTTCTTCAGGACTGGGAGTGGGTGTCCAGGGTAGAGGCAGCAGAGCAAAAGCCTAGGACCAGACAGGAACAGCAGGTAGGTCTGCAGGGAGAGTTGAATCCAGGTGGAGAGTTAAGTCCCCAGGGAGAGGCGTCCCAGTGTGGGAGTGAGGTTAGGCTCGGATGGTCTGGAGTCACAAGCCAGTCTGCTGTGCAGTCCACTCCTACCTGCGCTGGGGTTCTGCGGCCTCGCAGAAATGGCCCCGGGGAGGGATCTCCATTCTTCTAAGTCCAGAGAGCCTCGGGGTTGGGGCATGGGGTTCCAGCTCGGTCCCAGAAACCAGAACTCCCTGGGAGAGGGAGGACACATGTGTGCCCAGAGGATCCGCTGGGGATCCAGGACGGCCTCTGCTTGCTGGAGAAGGGGAGGGGGAGGGCAGCTGGGGGTCAGGGTGAGCTGTGAGGCATCCCCAGGTGCAGTTGCGGGGGCTGAGCCCCCGCCAGTCCCCGCTCCTGCAAACAGCAGAGGTGTGGCTGTTCTGTCCTGGGGCTGGGGATGGGAGGCCTCTCGGAGGACATACGGGGGTTGCTCCTGGGATGGTGCCCAAGCTGAGGGGATGGAGTAAGTCACCATTCGCCGCCGGGCCAGCAAGGCACTGCCTGGCGC
>NW_006160060.1:527599-528864 GCF_000334495.1 Tupaia belangeri chinensis
CCCTGCGCTCTTGCCGGTGGCGGATGAGGCCTGCGGCGCCGGGGACTTAGAGGGCCGGGAGGGGGCCCCGCATCCGTCCGGACCGTCCCTCTCTGCCCATGCCCACCTCTTTGCTCTGCTGCGAGATCGTGCGTCCGTGGAGAGCGTCCCTGTTGCTCGAGAACTCTGGCCCGCAGCACCTGAGAGGCCCGTGGCTGGGGCCTGCTTCTTAGGGTCTTCGCAGTTCTAATGTGGCTTACTGGCGTGGCGTTTGGGTAAACAGCCTGGGACCCAGGACTTCTTAGAACTGGGGGTGCTGGCGGATGCTCCGCACTTGGGCCCTGCACCACCACATGCCTCCTCCTGCGGGAAGCCTTCCTGGATATGCTTGACTCCTCTTCCAGCTCTTCGGAAGGGAAAGGAGGGGCAAGTCCCCTGGGGACCTGGAATGGAGTGGGAACTGGGGACAGACTAGGCCCCAAAGTTGGCGGGGGAGCCTGGAGTACTCTCTGGGCCCTGGCCTGTTTTGGGGAGCACTTCCTTTAATTCCTTCAGCCCCTTTGCTGTGGGCTTTAAAGCTGAGCTCCTCAGGACACCCCTACTTGTGCTGGGTGAGAGAACTTGGCTGTCCTGGATGGGGGGTGTCTCAGCCTGACACTGTGCCCAGAAGGAGAGGCTCTTGAGAGCCAGGCAGCTGGCGGGAAGCAAGGGTCCCTGGAAGGGCGGCTCAGCAGTGCAGTGTTCTTGGGGGTGTGTTACACAAACTCTCAGAGAACGCGAGAGCCCGGGAGGGGGACTCTGGGTCTGACACCCCCCACCTTCCGTCTCTGGCAGAGCTAGGGGTTCCTTGCTTCTGGAGGGGAGGGAAGTCACTGAGAAAAACAAGGGGTTGGAATGCAAGTCCCCCCTCCCCCTTGGGCTGCCTGCCAAGAAGGAATTATTTTGGATTATCCAGCCATGTCCAGCCACCCGATGGGGGAGGCTGGCCACAGCGTGGGAGAGGGCTCCACTTCCGGGCCGTGGGTTGAGAGCCGCTGGAGGGAGGGACGGGCAAGTCTGGGCAGCCCCGCCACCTCCCGGCTGGTCGGAGGCTGTTGGAGTCTGTCGGAGGCGGGGCAGGTGGGAAGAGATGCGTCAGCTTGTGCTGGAGAGGAGATCAGAGGCCAGCCTGGGGCCGGTCCAGCCCCTGGGGGGAGACCCTGGGGCAAGAGAAACTCTGGCCGCAGCCAGGGACCCCTTCACTGCTAGAAGTGGGCGGGCCTGTGGCCAAGGCCTGAGGCCCCACG
>NW_006160060.1:528923-533446 GCF_000334495.1 Tupaia belangeri chinensis
CTCCTCAGGCCACTCTCACCCCCCCCTGACAAGCCACACATCCCCACACTTGTGGCCTCTGCGGCCCACCCTGACAGGCTAAGCATGGCTGCTTGTCTGTGCTCCCAGCCAGTGCCCAGGGACCCCATCGGGGAGGCAGAGCCCAGTGTGAGATGCCCAGGGGCTCAGTTCAGGCCCAAGAAGTGGACTGGAAGAGATTGGACTGGAAGGCACTGGGGTGGGCCGGCAGCCTGGGAAGAGGTCCATATGGCAAGTGACTCTGCATCATCCCCAGTCCTGGCAGAGCCAGTGGGCCCCTGGGCTGCTGGGCACTGAGTGGCCGTGGCTCCTAGCACCCCTCTCTGAGATGGGGCTGGGGTGGGCGGCTGCTGTCCTGCAGGCAGGTGTCTCCTATGTCACACTTCAGTCTCCTGCCACAGCCTGGCCCTGGCCTTGGCCTCGAGGGCGTGGGGGAAAGCTCGTGCTTGCTGAGGGCCTGCTGTGCCCAGAGCTTGCCTTGGGCCGACAGGGGCAGAAGGGCGTGAGCTGATCGGAATTCACCCAGCCCTGGCCGGTAGGTCCCAGCCTCACCTCCCTGAGAGGCTGATGTGGGGACCTGCTGATTAGGGGTGCAGGGCTGGGTAGGGCCCCTCCTCCAGGGTGATGGCTGTTTGTGTTTGGGGTGGGGCTGAGGGCGAGCCAGGCCTCTGACTAATCCCGGACTCTTGTAGATAAGTCATAAGTCGCTGGGATGGTGGGTGCCTGGTGCTCTGGGGTGGCAGCTTCTGGCTTCCCTCTTTGCAGGCCAGAAGGGGCTGCTGCACATCCTTCCCCTCCCTGGTTTCACATCCCCATACCTGCTCTTGGCCCAGCACAGCTCTCCCTTCCCAGCTGACTGCCTTCTCTGTCAGGCAGATCCTTTGACGGGGTCAGCTGGGCCCTGGTGTCTTGCCTCCACAATGCTGGACCTCCGATTCACTCGGTGCAGCTCTCAGGCCCATGGTAGTGCCTGGGCTCAGGCCCTAGGAGGAGCCTAGGTGGCCGAGGGTGGCAGAGCAGCTGCTCAGAGGGGTGACAGCCCCGCAGCCCTGCCTCCCAGGGACCACCCAGAGTCCAGGGCTGGCTGACCCGCAGTGGGCTGGGCATTCTCGTCCTTCCACACTCGCTCTTGCCCTGTCCCACACGGAGCTGGGCCTGCGCTGCTTAGGTGGGCTGGGGCTGGCCCTCGGCTGAATGGAGATGGTTGGGGCAGGACCTGGCTTGAGGCCTGCACTCCTCTTTCTTAGTCAAGGTCCCATGGCTTCAGGAAGCTGGCAGTTCCCCATTCTGGTGCCAGCTGGGACCCAGCCTTGGGGACTTGGGGAGGGAGAGGGAGGCCCTGTGGGTGGCCTGAGTCCTGACCCCAGCTCCGGCCAAGTGAGGCCAGGGGAGTGTCACATCTGGTGCAGGGAGCAGCTCCCTGGGGAGGGCCCGCCTCAGAGCGTGGCTGGCCTGCAGCTCCCGTGAGCAGCTGAGGTCCACAGTGGCAGCTCAGACCCCTGTGCTTGCTGCCGCCCAGTTGGGCCCTCCCTAGAGATGGCGCGGAAGAGGAAAAGGGTTTGAAGCCAGCCTTTCAGGGGCTGCCTGTGTCATCAGAGCCCTGGAGGGGCCAGGAGGGTGTCTGCCCCGGAGCTGGGTGGTTCCCGCCTGCTGGCCCCATGCCCTGCGCAGGGCCACGCTTCCTTCCCAGGTGGCCTTCTGTGGTCTGAGATCCACCATGCCAGAGTGCACCTATGCTGGGCTGGCTGGACTGGGCCACCCGGGAGCTGGTGACTGGCACCTGTACCAGGCGCAGGGCATGGCGGGGTGCACGTCGGCTTCTTCCCAGGTGGGTTTGAGGCCTTTCCAGAAGAGGAACCCCTCCCCATGCTGAAGGCTGAGGCACTTCCCGGGGCCCAGGGGCAGCACAGGTGACCATGAGTGTGGGCCTTGTGTGGTTTGCGCTGTGCACACCCGGGACTGTTCCCTCCTCCCTGGACCTGCTTTTGAACCTAGCCCAGGGTCTGAGCCCTTCCACTTAGGGGAAGGAAGGGGGCACTGGTCTGGCAGGTGGTTGGAGGTGGGGCTGAGAAGTTTCTAGAGCCAACAGGAGGAGTCTGTGCACCCTCACCACACCCCAAAGCTTTCAGAGAAGCAGTCTCCTTTAGGGAAGAGTGGGGACCCAGGGTGCTGCTGAGAGCCCAGCTGGGCCCAGTCGCTGTCCCAACAAGTGGGAGAAACTTCTAAGTCTGGCTGAGGAGTTGGCAAGGGTGAGGATGAGAGGTGTAGGGTGGGAGGGAAGGGCTCCAGCCTGGCTCTATCATTCTCTCAGCCTCAGAGGTGCTACCCCAGATTGGCCAAGGGATTGAGCGGCTTGGCCCCACCCCCATCTTGGCATCAGGTCTTCTTTGAAACCACCCTGAGGGACCTCAGGATCCGAAAAAGGCTGTCAGAATGGAGGTTGGAAGACAGGAGACCCAGGCAGGTCTGCCCCTAGCACCCCAGGCTGAAACGCCCTCTTCAGAGTCAGCATCTGGGCCTGGCCTGCAGCAGGGGCTGGAGACTCCTTCTGGATGCATTGCAGGGTGGCTGGCGCTTGCCTCCACCAATCCCACTGCCCTGTCCCCAGTCTAGGCCAGGCATTTTCTCACTGAGAAGTCTGTGTTCTGCCCACCACCCCTCAGAGCCAGGGCTCTGGACAGCAGACACCAGGGCATCTGAGATGGCCCTGCCTACTGCTGCCACCTTCTCCAGACCTCTCGGGGCACCTGGGGCTAGCCAGTGCTGGGTCCTGCTGAGAGGCCACCCCCACAGCCACTCAGCCAGGTCCCTGGTCTGGGATTCCTCCCTCAGGCTCTTTGTTCTGGGGACAAGCTCTGGGTGTTGGGGTGCAGCCTCTATTGGCAGGATCCTCATCGGCATCAGACATGTGTGCATGTACATGCATGGTCACATGTGTGAGAGTGGTGGCTTGGCACATCACCCCGAGCTAATTATGGGGTTCAGCTGTGTTGGGGGAGGCAGGGCCAGGGTGACCGCCGCAGCACTGACAGGCTGACAGGGAGATTACAGGCCTGCTCACTCACACACCGCCCACCCTCTTCCCTACCCCCACCTCCACACAGGGTGGCCCAGGGTGGGGGCAGGTCCTGGGCCAGCAGGAGCCAGCCAGGACCTAGTCTCTGACCCTCCTGGAAAAGAGATGAGGGGGTGGCTCGGTCAGCCGGCCAGCACTCGGGAGTAGTAGCAGCTCATAACAAGGCTCCTGGGCCTGTGGTCCCACCAGCCCCGTCTGCCGCAGCCGACGTCTGAACACTGCTGGGGGTCTGGCTGCCCCCACCCACCCAGGCGAGATCTGAGGTGGGGGCCCTCCAGGAGCCAGGAGGTTGCTGGAGGGCAATACCCAGCAGGGGCTATGTAGGGAGAGACCCAAGGGGCCAGGCTGGAGAGGGGAGGCCAGGGCTGCAGCATGTCCAGGGCTGGGACCCACCCAGAAAGGGTGTTAAGAAGAGAGGTGATCTGGAGCTTGGTGTGAGCAGAACACCTGAGGCCCAGCTGGCCACATGGGCTGCCCGGTCTAGGACCATTGTCAGGAGGGCGGTCTGGAGCAGGCACCTCTGGGCTTTGACAGTGAGCTCGGAGGCTGGGCTGGTTGTAGGGACCCTGGGTGCTGGGTGGCCTCAGGCCTCAGACACCAGACCGAGGCTCAGAAGATGGACAGGTGGGTGCTGTGACTGACCCAGGCTGTGGGCAGGGTGAGAGGGGTGCTTTCTCCCTGGGACCCAGATCCCGGACTGCAGGGGAGGCTGATGCAAAGGGCCAGGCTGCCAGGTGGGAGGGGGAAGCACCTGTACCTGAGAGGGGTCCTTGCCCTAAGTCCTGCCGGAAGCTCTCTTGGCTCTGACGCAGCTTAATGAATGTCACAGCCGTCTGTCCCTGGAGTCCCGCCCCTCCCCGCCCCTGCTCCTAGGTCAGGTTCTGCTGGGAGAGCTGGCCTTCGCCCCGCCCTGCCTGGTGAGTCTGATCGTACCTCCACGGCCCTAGGTCAAGCTGCGGCTGCCTGGGGCAGTGTCCCGCATGATTGGCTGGCAGCGGGGTTGGCCTGGGAGCGACCCCGGGGCAGGCCGGCCGTGCCTCTTCCGGGCCTGGAGTACTAGGGTATGCAAAGGCCGGCCTAGCGGTCAGCTGTGCGGGATTCCAGGTGAGTGCTCCAGGGACTCGCGCCCCGGGCCACGTGACCGTCGCTGCGCCGACATTGTTACTCGGGGTCAGGCTCCCGCTCGCGCGGAGCGTCCCCAGGGCCAGAGTCCTCGTGCTCGCCTCCAGGTGTGCGCCTGGGTGCGGCGCCCAGGTAGGGCCGGCCTGCGCCGAGTCGGGAGACGCCAAGGAGGGCACTGGCAGGGGTCCTCCGAGCCCAGGCTCGCGGGAGGCGGCGCTCGAGGACCCTACAGTTCTGTCCCAGTGCTTCCTGGAGAGGCCGCAGGGGCGCGTTCCCGGCCCGGCCGCGCTCCCTTGTCGCTCGCCGG
>NW_006160060.1:533831-538800 GCF_000334495.1 Tupaia belangeri chinensis
CGGGGGAGGGGCGTCCGCCACCGCCCCCCACGCTGGACCCCTCCCTTGCGTTTGTTTTGAAAACAGCGGAGCTCGGATTTGCTGGGCTGCGGCCTGTTTTGTTTCTTCTGATTTGTTTAATGCTCCCGGCTAATTGCAGATTTGCATATTCGTCGGAGCGCCGAGGCCCCGCCCCTGGCTGCCAGCTGCCAGGCGGGGGAAGGGAGGCGCCCTAGCTGCTCTGGTCCCCGCTGTCCCCTCAGTTCAGACCCCTCGGCCTGCCCTCTGGACCGCAGGCTGCACTGTGCTTTGGGGGCCCTTTAGTGCAGGCTTGTCTCCCCACTTTCCCACTTTGGCCCGTAGCTGTCACTCACCTCTCCACGGAGGTCTGCCTGGCAGGATCACACCCTTTCTCTGCTACCAGCCAGGCTCAGCCCTGTCTAGTGCTCTTCCTGAGCTCACTCCCTCTGGCCGCTGTGCTGGTCCTACCCTGGGACTGACTGCTTTGCTTTGCCTTTTTTTTAAAAGGATTAATTTCAATTAATTGTTATTTTATTTATTTATCTATTTATTTATTTATTTTAATTTGACCAGAGAAGAACAGAGAGAGAGAGAAAGCGAGCCACCAGGTCAGGGACTCGAACTGCTCAATCTGTTTGGCTGAAAATACTGATACACGGATAAACACGTCCACCCCAGAGCCCTCACCCTCACTCTTGGACTGGGATTGTGGAAGAGGATGGGGGGCCCTCTGCTCTCCCCTTTAGGCATCTCTTGCTGTTTTTCCTGCTGGAAGGTGGGGTGGGCGGAACCATTCCGTGCAAGGGGCCTGGCAGTACTGGTTAGAAAAAGGAGCCTGAGGAGGAACTCCCCGCATACGGAGCAGGCCAGGCCTCACCCAGTGGCCAGGGGAACACTTGCATGGCATGGAGGGACCTCTGACCGTGGTCGCTCAGGCGGGCGGGGCTGGTGCGCGGGGCCCCCCGCCCCCGCTCCTGCGCTCCCCCGGGCGAGGCCCTCGCTGGCAGCGGCGGTGTCCCCAGCGGGCAAGGCGGCCGACGGGGGAGGGGCGTCCGCCACCGCCCCCCACGCTGGACCCCTCCCTTGCGTTTGTTTTGAAAACAGCGGAGCTCGGATTTGCTGGGCTGCGGCCTGTTTTGTTTCTTCTGATTTGTTTAATGCTCCCGGCTAATTGCAGATTTGCATATTCGTCGGAGCGCCGAGGCCCCGCCCCTGGCTGCCAGCTGCCAGGCGGGGGAAGGGAGGCGCCCTAGCTGCTCTGGTCCCCGCTGTCCCCTCAGTTCAGACCCCTCGGCCTGCCCTCTGGACCGCAGGCTGCACTGTGCTTTGGGGGCCCTTTAGTGCAGGCTTGTCTCCCCACTTTCCCACTTTGGCCCGTAGCTGTCACTCACCTCTCCACGGAGGTCTGCCTGGCAGGATCACACCCTTTCTCTGCTACCAGCCAGGCTCAGCCCTGTCTAGTGCTCTTCCTGAGCTCACTCCCTCTGGCCGCTGTGCTGGTCCTACCCTGGGACTGACTGCTTTGCTTTGCCTTTTTTTTAAAAGGATTAATTTCAATTAATTGTTATTTTATTTATTTATCTATTTATTTATTTATTTTAATTTGACCAGAGAAGAACAGAGAGAGAGAGAAAGCGAGCCACCAGGTCAGGGACTCGAACTGCTCAATCTGTTTGGCTGAAAATACTGATACACGGATAAACACGTCCACCCCAGAGCCCTCACCCTCACTCTTGGACTGGGATTGTGGAAGAGGATGGGGGGCCCTCTGCTCTCCCCTTTAGGCATCTCTTGCTGTTTTTCCTGCTGGAAGGTGGGGTGGGCGGAACCATTCCGTGCAAGGGGCCTGGCAGTACTGGTTAGAAAAAGGAGCCTGAGGAGGAACTCCCCGCATACGGAGCAGGCCAGGCCTCACCCAGTGGCCAGGGGAACACTTGCATGGCATGGAGGCCTGGGGACTGACTGCGGGGGGACATGCTCTCATCCCCTCTCCTAGTTTGCCAGGCTGAGACCTTCTCACAAAGGGCCTGCCATTAAGGACCACGGAAGATAAGTGACAGACCCACAGGGGTTGGGCCAGGGAGGATGTCTCAGGGTTCTGAAGGATGGGTAGGAGTTTTCCATGGGGACAGCCACAGCAAGCTGGTGCCAGCATGGAGTCCACCCTCGAACACCATGGCTGCGGTTTCACAGAGGACAGACTCCTCTGAGCAACATGCCCGCTCACTCCAGCCTCCAGCAGCTCTGCTGTTCCTCCCCAACCAGAGCAGAGCAAACTGCCCGTGTAATCCTGCTAGGAAGGGGCAAAGGTGGGTTCAAACCCAGGACTGCGACTCCAGAGCTCAGCCCCAAGGCTCCTGCATGGAGCCACTGTGCATGTGACCTAACCTCCAGAGGACGCAGGCCAGGACTCGCCCATGGCCTTGGGGATCTGTGGGCCCTCAGGAAAGTAGTCTTCATCTGGGACCTCAGGGAGGACCCCCAAAGAGCCTGGCATGGGGGAGGATGGGAGAAGCAGGCCTGGGGGAAGACAGGCTTGTTTAGGGAGAACTCTGAGACTTGGTGGAGAGGGGGCAGAGGGGGCCAGGATTTGTTCTCTGATGCTGGGAGAAGAAATTCATGCATGGCCTTCTACCTTCAGGACCAGGGCAGGGGACTGCAGGGAGCCACTTCCCACCTACCTTCAGGACAGTCTGAGGGAAGGCCCTGGCTGATCCATGGGTAACTCCGGGCAGATGCTTTGGGGGTCTGTGTGGGTTCAGGTCAAATGTCCTTGGAAGAGGCCAGCCTCCCTTGGCCTTGCTTGTAGTAGGCTCCCTCCAGCTCAGCACTGAAGGAGAGTGGCAGGGATGCCCAGAGGCTGGCATGGCGTCCCTGCGGACCAGCCTTGCATCCTTTTCACAAAGACTATGTTGAGCATAGGGGCAAAGGGCCCCCACACACACACACCCGTGGCATCTGGAGCCCTGAGCCCCTTGGCCAGCCCAGGCTGAGGCTAAGGGAGTTCCCCGAGGCGCAGACGTGTTGTCTGTCGCGCAGGCGTGGTGGCTGCTTTACTTCCACCAGCCTCCCGCAGACCTGCCATGGGTCCAGCTCTGGGTCCTGCTGTCCAGGGCTGTGGGCTGGAGGGGATGGGACCTAGTGGTGAGGAGGGGAGGGCAGGGCCTGCCCTAGTGGGCAAGGCTAGGAGTGGACGTGCAATGATCCTGGGGTTGGGGCAAGGTTCGGCGGCTAAACTTGGAGGGGGTCACGCTTGCTGTGGAAGTCACTGGAGCTGCAATAATTAGACAAGTAATATGTGAATATGTTCTTAAAACAAATAGCAAAGTTACTTTGCTCTCCCAGCCCCGCCTCTGACCCTAACGGTCACTGCCGTTTCCAGCTGGAGCTGAGGGTTTCCGGACTTGGTGTCCCCATGTGGGTGGAGGGTGGAAACCCCACCACAGCACTCCCCAGCAGGGCTGGTTTCTTTTGGGGTCTGCACAGGCCACCTTCCTGCATTTGTCAGGAACCCATTTCCCAGTGTCCTCTGGTAAGAGGCCAAGTGCTTTATAGATTTTCACTACAGCAACCCATGCCAGTAATGACCCTGGTCTGTGCCGCTCGGCAGCCCGCCTGGTGTTTCGTGAACAGAGCTGCAGTGGCCAGCAGGGAGGAGAGCCATGGCGACCAGTGGGAGGGCAGCCACAGTGGCCAGCAGGGAGGAGAGCCACGGTGGCCAGAGGCAGGAGAGCCACAGTGGTCAGCAGGGAGGAGAGCCATGGCAGCCCGCAGGGAGGGCAGCTGCAGTGGCCCACAGGGAGGACATCCACAGTGTTGCACTTGGGGGCTTTGTCAGGAATGACTTCAGTTAATCCTTACAAACCACCAGGGGTAGCTCACCTTTACCATCTCCATTTCACAGATGGGGAAGAGGCACAGAGAAGTTAAATTACTTGACCAAGGTCACACAGCTAGTAAGTAAAATTGTGGGAGTCATGGGTTTGCCCTCTTTTCAGAAAGGAATTTTTAAAAAAGATTAAGTACACATACCTAGTTTTAAAAGCCAGGCAGTATTTATATTTTATAGTAGTGGTTATATTGCTGGACTCCCACAAGGCCAACTGCGGTTAGAGTCCCGGACCCAGTGGCTTGGTCCAGGATCCTTGGAGTAGAAGGGATTGCTGCATGGCCATCCCCCTTGGGGAGTGATCTCTCACTTCCCCTCTCACTGTCTCTGTCTCTCTCTCAGGCCAGTGCGCTTGCCCTAAGGCAAAAACCTCTACCAAAAAAACCCATAAAATCCTGAACAGGGGAGACGGGTGAGCCAGGCTTATGTTCTGGAAAGGCCCAGTGAGTGTATCTGCACTGGGGCTGGGCTGGGGCCTGTCTGAAGACAGTGCTGATTGTGGAGGCCAGACCATCCCCTCCCCCCCCCCGCACTCCAGCTCCCCAACACGGAGCAGAAAGGCAGGCAGGCAGGCTCCTGGAGTGAATGCTGTCTCCCCTTTGCCTTCCAGGGAACCTCGATGCCAGCCTGGAACAGACCTTGAGTGGTGCTGAGGAGCCTTAGGTGAGCGGGGTGCACCCACCTGGCGGAGGCGGTGGGTCCTGGGGAGTGTGGACCTGAGCCTGGGGGTGGTGCACAGCCCCGAAGCCCCTCCCATGTCTTGGACAAGAGCGAGAGCTCAGAGGGCAGGACGACTGCATGTTTGCAAGGCCAGGCAGGCACACGGGGCTGCCATGGGTGGGCTCTGCAGGGACACTGGGACCGCCTAGGCACTGGGTCTGGGACATTAGGCCTGGGAGTTCGAGGTGTGCGGCCTATCCGGGCACTTTCCGGGCCAGCAGCAGGCAGAAGTTTGTACAACTTCTTGGAAGCACACCTCCAAACTTCATCCAGGAAGCCCCGTAACTGGGGGTCCCCCTGAGACTGCTTCAAAACAGGAAGCGCCCGCTGTCTGCCTATCCGCCTGTTCCAGGAACGCCA
>NW_006160060.1:538831-548248 GCF_000334495.1 Tupaia belangeri chinensis
GAAGTTTTAGCTGGCCGTGCCTGGCGCCTCCTGCACTGCTGGCCTGAGCTCGACTGGGGTCAGGTGGGTCGTCCTTTGCTCCTGGCCAGGCAGGTCACCTGAGGTCTTGCTTGTCCAGGAAGTAAGGGGTGCAGTTCCTGTGGAGTGAGGGCCTACTCTCCTGCCACCCCTCAGGCCTGGGCTGTCCCCACCACCCCAAAGTGGTGCCAGGCAGCTGGGTACATGGTATCTGGGCCAGCTTTCTGCTCATCTGCAGGGTCCCTCAGCCACCTTGACCACACACTGAGCACTTGCATTCCAGCCCTGGGGCAGAACCCAGTGCCAGCTCCCTGCAGGCTCAGATAACCAGAGGGAGAGAGGAGGAGCAGGACCCTCCTCTGTGGGCCTGCAGCCCTCCATGTGGCATGAGGGTGGTAGCTAGAGGTCTCATGAGGGCCCCTGCCAGAGCAGAGGCCAGAGTTGTTCTGGAAGGGGCACCAAAGGTTTTCCCCGGTTGGATGGCCCTGGGTTTAAGTCCTGGCCACTGCTCACAGATCAGCAGAGAGGCTTCCGCTTCTGCCGCTTCTGCCTGGCCTTGTCTGACTAGGAGCCTGCACCGCCCCACTCCCCCGCCACCGCCTGCACTCCCTCCCTGGGCCCTGGAACATTCCATTCATTCCCTGCTAGCCGCAGAGGCACAGAGGCTGGGGCCAGGGCCGCCGAGCTGGAGCTGCCCAGCAGGCTGATACTCTGGTGAGCAGGGCAAGGATAGGCCTGGGCGCCTGGCCGAGGAGCATGGACATTACCACCCACTTATCTTACTGCGGCTGGGTAAGCTGTGGGGGCAGAGCAGGGCCATGAAGGATGGGCCTTCCTGCCAGGCCCTTCTCTTCTGGAAGGCCCACGGTGCCCAGCAAATACCTTCAGGGCCTCTCCTGAGCGGAATCTTGGAGTCAAGGGCTCATCCTCTTCTCCCCCTGCCCTAGCTGGGATCTGCTGGGCAGAGAGAACCTAGCACAGCTCCTTGAGTCTGGAGTCCCCAGGCGCTTGTCTAAACCTTCCCATGACTGAGTAAGCCAAATCCATAAGGCCAAGGCCCACCTTTCTGAAAGCCCCAGTGGGCATGCGGGGCTTGGGCACATGGGGGCCTGTGCAGAGGCAGGAGGGGGAGCAGGCATCTCCCCCAGGGGGTGGCCTGCCAAGCTCTTGTCTCTGCCTTGGGACCCTGGGTGGAGAGGGCTCTGCTGGGGCACTCGATAGGCCTCCAGAGCCGAGGGGCACGTGGATGGTCGGAACCAGAGTGTGTTGGGGGGGTAGAGAGTAGCCACAGCCTGGTCAGGGGCTTCCTGGGGCCTGAGCAGAGGAGGAAGCAGGTGCAGGATGTGAGAAGGAGCCTCCCTGTCCAGCAAGCAGCTCCTATCAGCCAGTGCCCTGAAGAGCTGTCCCCTGGCTACAGAGCAGACACCCTCCTACTCTCCTGGAGGGGACAGACCCTATGGGGCAGAGGGCTGTTGCAGGGATGAAGAATGCAGCATCCTCATGCCAGCTGTGTGGCCCTATGCGAGTCATACTCCCCTCTGCTCAGTGCCTGCACCTGAAAAATGGGCCAATCATGGTAACTCCCTCCCATGGTGACTGGGCACCCAGGTCCTCAGAGAGGGTAGGGCAGAGCCAGGCCCAAGGCTCGTCCCATGGCCATGTCAGCTCTCACTGGTGCACCCAAGTGACCGCTGCTGGGATGCCGTGATGTGGAGTTGCTGGTTCCTGGGGTCCTGTCTCGTGGCTTGTGTTTTCTATGCTGGAAAGTGTTTGGCGGGGCCCAGCTGCAACAGTGAACTGGGCTGTGGTGCTAGGGGCTGTGTAACCAGCCGCAGTTTGGAGCCCTGGCCTGCCTGACCTGGAAATGCTATGGTATGGCGAGGCCTTCAGGAGCTGGAAGGCTGGGGAGGGATCGTGGTGTGACCAGACCCTGCCAGGGGTGCTTCTCTCTCACACATGTGCTTACTCCCTGTTGTGAGTGAAATAACTTGGGGGGAAAGATACAGAAGTTCGTGTTTTTTTAGAAATATTTTTTGCTATAGGACTTGTGCGCTTACCAGAGAGACAGAAAGTAAGAAATCACTCCCGGGGGGTGGGGGGATGGCCACACTGTAGTCCCTTTTCCTCCGTTCTCTCAGGATTTTTGGCACAGGTGTACATGTGTCCAGTGTGAGTTTCAAGTCGCTGGATCCAGGACTAAGACCACAGCCCGTCACGTGGAAGTCCAGTGACATAACTGCTACACCACCTGCTAGCCCCCAGGAAGTTTGTTGTTTTATTTATTTATTTATTTTTTGGAGAGATTTTCACTAAAGGGCACGTGCGCTTGCCAGACAGAGACAGAGAGACAGAAAGCGAGAAGTCACCCCCCGGGGGGATGGTCACGCCGCAATCCCTTCTCCTCCATTCTCCTCTCGGGATCTTGGGCATGCACGCACACGCGCCCGGCATGAGTTTTAAGCCACCTGGTCCGGGACGCAAACCGCGGTTAACTACGTGGGAGTCCAGCGACATAGCCATTACGCTAACTGCTGGTTCCCAGGAAGTTTGTTTTTTTAAAAATAGGATTTAGGTGCCAGTAGATAGAGTGGTGGATAAGGCTCTGGATTCCCACATGGCTGTCCATGGTTCGAGTCCCCAACCCAGCAGCTTGAAAATCACTCTTCTGTGCAGCTAGCAGGCCTGCAAACGTGGTGAACGTCCCTAAAACCCGCTGAACTTTCTGTGAGAATTGTGGCAAGTGCCAACCTCACAAAGTGACAGGGTACAGAAAGGGTAAGGGTCCTCTGCGTGCTCAGGGAAGGTGGCGTTAGGACAGGAGCAGAGTGGCTGTGAGGGACAGACGAAACCTGTTCAGAAAAAGGCAAAAACTACAAAGAAGACTGTGCTGAGGCTCGATTGTGTGGAGTCCGACTGCGGGGCTGAGAGGACCCTGGCTAGTAAGAGGTGTGAGCGTGCTGGACTGGGAGGGGGCAAGAGGAGAAAGGGTCACGTGACCCAGTTCTGAGCCTCATCTTGTTCATCGGGAAGACTACAAACTCATGAGGTGGATGTTAGTTTCATTTGATTCAGTTGGTTTATCTGTAAGGGAATAAAGTAATCAATAAAATTCCCCTTTTGGGGAAATTTGATTCATGGTTCAAAAAGGGAAAAAAAAAAAAAAAGAAAGAAAATCACTCTGGACACATATACATGTGTGCCCAAAATAAGTTTTTAGGGTCAGTAGGTGGTGATTAAGGTGGTGAAGGCATGGTGGCTTGATGGTTAAGGCACTGGACTCTCCCACATAGCTGACTATGGTTGGAATCCTCCACCCAGTGGCTTGAAAATCATGCCAGATCGTGGGGCCAGCAGGTAGCGTGGTGGTTAAAGGTGCTGGGCTCCCGTGGCCGACCTCGGTTCAAGTCCTAGACCTGGCGGCTTGCTTTCTCACTTTCTCTCTCTCTCTATCCCTCTATAGTCAAATAAAAGTAAATAAATACATGGATAAAAATAAAGTAATTTAAAAATTTTAAAAAAATATTATGCCAGGTCTGTGTTTGTGTGTGCCCAAAATCCTGAGAGGAGAAGGGATTGTGGTATGACCATCCTCCTGAGGGGTAATTTCTCACTTTCCCTCTCTGTGTCTCTCTCTGGTTAGTGCATATGCCCTATGGCAAAAACCTTAAAAAAAGAAAAGAAAATTTGTTTTGAGGGGCCAGCTGGTGGTGTGGTAGTTGAGGTGGCTGGATCCCATATGACCAACTGCATGGTTCAGGTTCTGGATCCAGTGGCTTGAAAAACATACCAGGCATGTATGTGTATGCATGTGTCTAAAATGCCAAGAGGAGTGTGGAGAAGACTGCCTGTATGACCACTCTCCCTGAGGGCTGCTTTCTCATTGCCTTTCTCTCTCCCTCAAGTGAGTATGTGTGCCCCAAATTTTTAAATTTTTTAGGCAATGAGAAAAATAGTTGTTTTGCTAGAGAATGAGAGCAAATGTAGGCGCTGATGTTCAGGTGACCTTGGAGGGCATGGCCGACCCTGCAGGGATGTTTGGGGCCCAGAGTCCTTTGTCCACCTCTGCCATTGGGGTCTGGCCCCACAAGCGCATGCCCTGGGAAGACTGTCCTGGAAGTCTTGGTCACGCTCGCAGGGGACCCTAACCAGAACAGAGCGGGGATCTCCGAGGTGCGACGGCCTGGAGGCAGAATCTGTCACCCAGAAATGCCAGTACCCTGACCTAGGGAGGGAGGGAGACCCGTAAGTGATTGGGGTGACTCGGAGCCCAGCCTCCACCGATCCATCTCTCCCCCCACAGGCTGCTGGGAGCGATGGCATTGCAACTCTGGGCCCTGCTGCTCCTGGGCCTGGTGGGCGCGGGCAGGGGCCTACGGCCCCGCAAGCTGGACTATTTCCGCAGTGAGACGGAGCTAAATCACCTGGTGGTTGACGAGGCCTCGGGTGTAGTGTACCTGGGAGCGGTGAACGCGCTCTACCAGCTGAGTGCTGACCTGCAGTTGGAGCAGCAGGCAGCCACTGGCCCCGCCCTGGACAACAAGAAGTGCACGCCTCCCATCGAGGTCACCCAGTGCCACGAGGCCGTGCTGACTGACAACACCAACCAGCTGCTGTTGCTGGACCGGCCGGGGGAGCGCCTGGTGGAGTGTGGCAGTCTTTTCAAGGGCATCTGTGCCCTGCGCGCCCTGAACAACGTCTCCAAGCGCCTCTTCTATGAGGATGGCAGTGGCGAAAAGTCCTTCGTGGCCAGCAATGATGAGGGTGTGGCCACGGTGGGGCTGGTGAGCGCCACGGCCCCTGGCGGAGAGCGTGTACTGTTTGTGGGCAAAGGCAACGGGCCACATGACAATGGCATCATCGTGAGCACCCGCCTGCTGGACCGGACTGAGGGCAGGGAGGCCTTCGAGGCCTACACGGACCATGCTACCTTCAAGGCCGGGTACCTGTCCACCAACACACAGCAGTTTGTGGCTGCCTTCGAGGATGGCCGCTACGTCTTCTTTGTCTTCAACCAGCAGGACAAGCACCCGGGCCAGAACCGCACGCTGCTGGCACGCATGTGCAAGGAGGACCCCTTCTACTACTCCTACCTGGAGATGGACCTGCAGTGCCGGGACTCCCGGGACGCTCAGGCCCCCGCCTTCAGCACCTGCCTCGCGGCCTCCGTGGCCACGCCTGGGGCCAGCAGGGTACTCTACGCTGTCTTCAGCAGGGACGGCCGGAGTGCCGGGGGCCCTGGTGCAGGCCTCTGCCTGTTCCCACTGGACAAGGTCCATGCCCAGATGGAGGCGAACCGTGATGCCTGCTACGCAGGCACCCGGGAGACTTCCTTCTACAAACCCTTCCACGGGGAGATCCTGTGTGGCAGCCACGGACTGGTATGTGTCCCAGTGTGTTGCTGCATGGGCTGGGCCCAGGCTGCACATGTCCGCGGAGGCATGTGGGCTGAGGTCCGACTGGCATGAGCGTGAGCACATTGCCACTTTCCTGTGGCCCATGGTGGTGCCGAGATGGTGGGCCACATGTGCGGGGGGCTCAGTCTGCAGTGTGGAGCCCCTGTGGGGAGGGCCTTCCAGGGCTATTTGTCCCATGCCCACCGTCGACACCATGGTCCACATACAGGGTACCAGTGAGAGCTTCCCATGTGGCTCGGAGCACTTGCCCTACCCACTGGGCACCCGCAGGGGACTTGAAGCCACAGCCGTGCTGCAGCGTGGAAGCCTCAGTCTGACGGCCGTGACCGTGACTGCCGAGAATGGTCACACGGTTGCTTTCCTGGGCACTTCTGATGGGCGGATCCTCAAGGTGAGGTGAAGGGCGAGAAAGTCCCCGGGTGGCCGCCCGTGCTGCAGGCCTCTGCCTTCACCTCCCGCCCTCCTGCCCACAGATCTACTTCGCCCCTGACGGCACCTCCACTGAGTATGGCTCTATTGTTGTGGAGATCAACAAGAAAATCAAGCAGGACCTGGTGCTGTCTGGAGACCTGGCCAGCCTGTACGCCATGACCCAGGACAAGGTGAGCCAGGGTAGCCCAGACGCTATGGCCACGCTAGGGCTGGCAGGTGCACCCTGGGCCGGAGCACGGGGGCCGACAATCAGGTCAGGTGCGGGCCTAGGGCACAGGAGGTCAGGAGGCTGTGGAGCTGGCCTGGGACAAGCCTCTCCCCAGGGCTGGATGAGGGGTTGCAGCGGCTCCGGCAGCATCCTCCATCCTGTGTCTTGGGGTGCTGTCCCCGTGTCTGTGGCATGGTCTCTGTCTCCATTCTGCATCTCCGGTGCCGTCCCTGTGTCTGTGGCGTGGTGTCCTCTGCCCTGGTTGCCTCTTCCTCTCCAGCCTGGTCTGCCCATCCCTGATGGAAGGGAACAGTGTCCGAGTGTCTGGATCAGTGTCTGAGTGCCTGTCCCCACAAGGGAGTGTGGGGGCTCCTGCTCACCCAGGTGTCCGGTCCCCATGAGGGAGTGTCTGGGGCTGCTGCTCACCCGGGTGTCCGGCCCCCACAAGGGAGCATGGGGGCTGCTGCAGCACTCACAGCCTTGCCGGCCTTAGGTGTTCCGGCTGCCTGTGCAGGAGTGTCTGGGCTACCCGACCTGTCTGCAGTGCCGCGACTCTCAGGACCCGTACTGTGGCTGGTGCGTCACCGAAGGACGGTGAGTCAGCATGGGGCCTGGGGGCGCAGCTTCACCCTGGGGCCTGTGGACTGAGTCTGAGGGGCACAAGACCCTCTGGGGCTGACCTGCTCTTGACCCCACAGATGTACCAGGAGAGCTGAATGTCCACGCGCTGAGGAGGCTGGCCACTGGCTGTGGAGCCGGGACAAGTTCTGCGTGACCGTCACTGGTGCCCAGCCACAGAACATGAGCCGTCGGGCCCAGGGGGAGGTGGGGGTGCAGGGCAGGGGTGGGTCCTGGTAGGGGCTCTGGGCACTAAACCTGAGGGATGTGGCTCTGTCCTTGGGGTACCTGTGTCCAGGGCACATGCCCACTCTGTCCCAGGAATTACTAGGGTGACAGGCCTGTCTTGGGGATAGCGAGGTCACTTCCAGAGGCTTCTTTGGCATCAATTCGTGTACTTGCAGGGGAAGGTGGTAGGGCTGCAGAGAACAAGCAGGGCGAGGGGGCTGTGGGTCCTGGGCCTGGTGAGGGCCCTGGTGTGAGCCACAAGTCTCCTTTCCAGGTGCAGCTGACGGTGAGCCCCCTCCCTGCCCTGAGCGAGGACGATGAGCTGCTGTGCCTCTTTGGGGAATCACCCCCTCACCCTGCCCGTGTGGAGGGGGACACTGTGGTCTGCAACTCCTTGAGCAACATTCCCAGCACGCCACCAGGCCAGGGTGAGGTACCCTGCTGTCCGCTGGGCAGCCCTTGTCCCTCTGTGCTGCTCAGCTGTGCGGCAGCCCCCACAGCGGTGGGCGGTGGGCTCCGGGATCCAGAGACGCACCCTGAGTGACAGTGTGGGTCTGGCAAAGTCGCAGCTGACTCTGGGCACTCTGAGCCCCCCGCAGGCAGCTCCCGCCCAAGGCCGACAGCGGAGAGACTCAGGAGCTCTCCAGTCTTGCCCTGTGGTCCTTTACGGTACAACTGCTGGGCGCCGGGCTCCAGGCCCTGTTATCTGTATGGGTACCCCTGCTCCACCCTGACCTGGCCAGCCTCAAAGCCCCAGAGGCTGAGGCTGCGAATGTGGATCGGGACAGCACTGCCCTTCATCCGAGTGCTGGGCACAGTGGGGCCTCATGTTGATGTGGCAGGGACTTGTAGGCCCTCCTGCCCAGACTCCGAGGAGCCACTGCCTGGACGCTGTAGGAGCACAGAGGCCCCTGGGAGAAAGGCGAGCCCCGTGCTGGGACCTGACACCTGGTGGAGAGCTGATAGCAGGTGGCAGGGCCAGCCTGTGCTAAGCCCTGCACACAGTCTGAGGGAGGGTCTCCCTGTGAGGGCCCCAAGCCCTGGGATAGTCCTACCCTGGGCCCTGGGCCCTGTGCAGGGCAGGGAGGAGTTGGCACCAGGGGAGGCCCCTCTCCAGGCCTCCCTGTGCCCTTGTCCTGAGCCGTAGTGCCAGCCTCGCCTTCCGTTCCATGTCTGCCACCCGACACCACCCCCACCTGTTGTCCACAGACCACGTGACTGTGAGCATCCAGCTCCTCTTCAGACGTGGAAACGTCTTCCTTACCTCTCACCAGTACCCCTTCTATGACTGCCGGGAAGCCATGGGCCTGGTGGGGAACCTGCCGTGAGTGTGGGGCCGCCTTGCCCTGTACTTCCCTGGCCTCTCCCTGTGTCCCTGAGCTGTCTGGGCCCCTTGCCGTCCGTGCTGCCCGGACCCAGGTGGCCCTCACCCTCCCTTCAGGTGCATCTCCTGCACAAGCAACCGCTGGACCTGCCAGTGGGACCTGCGTTACCACGAGTGTCGGGAGGCCTCACCCAACCCAGAAGATGGCATCGTCCGTGCCCACATGGTGAGGCCGTGGGCCATGAGAGCCTGGTGCTTGGCCGTGGCCAGCAGGACCTGACCTCCCACCTTCTTTCATAGGAGGACAACTGTCCCCAGTTTCTGAACCCCAGCCCACTGGTCATCCCTATGAACCACGAGACAGATGTCACCTTCCAGGGCAAGAACCTGGACACAGTGAAGGTGAGGGGTTGTGGGTCCTGGCATGGTCCCCCAACTCCCAGGTCAGGGCTCAGCACATGGGGAGACGGAAGGAAGGGGAAACAGGCCTGGGGAGGAGCACGTCAGAGGGAGGATGGGCGACCTCAGACAGGCTGTGCACTGGGCGGGCCGCGACGAGGTGTCAGTGCCGAGGGGCTGGAGGGCCACAGCAGGCTGGCTGCTGTGTCTTGATGGTGCTGCCCACAGGGCTCCTCCCTGCACGTTGGCAGTGAGCTGCTCAAGTTCGAGGAGCCGGTGACCATGCGGGAGCCGGGGGTCTTCTCCTTCCGGACCCCAAAGGTACTGCTCTGGGCAGGCCGCTGGGTGGGAGTGGCAAGGCCTCGGAGCGCGGGGCAGAAGGGAGGCCTTGGGACTGGGGCCTGTGCTGCCCTGTGCACCGAGCTGGGCGCCCTCAGTTTCTGACCCGTCTCTGGGACCCGCGTCCAGCTATCTTCTCCTTGGGGCCCGGGCGTCTGAGCCCGTGCACTGTGCTGTCACTCCGGGGTGCCTTGGCTCTCCAGGCTGCCCTTGGCACGAGAGCCCACATGACCAGTGTGGTGTCCCCTCACGGCCCCCACTCCTCTGGTGGGGGGAAGGAAATGCAATGTGTCCCTGCGTGTCCCCCAGCTGTCCCACGATGCCAACGAGACGCTGCCCCTGCACCTGTACGTCAAGTCCTACGGCAAGAATGTTGACAGCAGGCTCCAAGGTGGATAGGCTGGAGGGGCCGCGCTGGGCGGGGCGGGTGGGTGGGC
>NW_006160060.1:548551-555339 GCF_000334495.1 Tupaia belangeri chinensis
CCCGGGGGCGCCCCGGCCGGTGCCGGGCCGCGGCCCCCGCCTACGGGTGTGTGTGGTGCGGCGGGCAGGGCAGGTGCGTGTACGAGGCGCTGTGCAGCAACGCCACGTCCGAGTGCCCGCCGCCCGTCATCACCAGGGTGAGCCCCAGCCTGGCCCGCCCCCACCTGGGCTGCACCCCACCCTTGGGTCCCAGGCCTGCTGTAGGCCCGAGGTCACCAGGCCTTGCCGGTTTCAGATCCAGCCTGAGACAGGCCCGCTGGGCGGGGGCATCCGTGTCACCATCCTTGGGTCCAACTTGGGCGTCAGAGCAGAGGATGTCAAGAGGGTCACCGTGGCGGGCCGGAGCTGTGCCTTTGAGCCAGAGTGGTAC
Source organism: Tupaia belangeri chinensis (assembly GCF_000334495.1). Taxonomy (NCBI): domain Eukaryota; kingdom Metazoa; phylum Chordata; class Mammalia; order Scandentia; family Tupaiidae; genus Tupaia; species Tupaia belangeri. Next base: position 548,922 of record NW_006160060.1, read on the forward strand.
TCTGTGTCCACCCGGTAAGTGGGTGGCCCTCAGCCTGGACCCTGTTGTCCTGGTTGGTCCCCACTGGGATCCCAGGGCTGGTGACTGGGCAGAGGGAGAGGCTGGGGCTGACTGAAGCACATGGTGCGGGCCTGTGGGATGAGGGTGGGACCTAGGCAGGGTCTCGGCAACGCGCCTGCTGCCCTCCAGGATTGTGTGTACAGTGGAGGCTGCAGAGGTGCCTTTCACGGGGGGTGTCGAGGTGGACGTCAACGGGAAGCTTGGCTATTCACCTCCCAGTGTCCAGTTCACCTACCAAGTAAGCTGGGCCGGCCTCACAGGTGGGGAAGGTGGGGTGGTCTGGCCTCGGCGTGGACCCTGGGGTGGCCCGGGCCACTGAGCGCTGCAGGTAGCCATTCTGCCCGGCATAGGCAGGCAAGGTGCCCCATAGCCCTAACCCGAGCCTACGGTCACTCCTTCAGCAGCCACAGCCACTCAGTGTGGAGCCCAAGCAGGGACCACAGGCAGGCGGTACCACGCTGACCATCAATGGCACCCACCTGGACACAGGCTCCAAGGAAGATGTGCTGGTGGCCCTCGGCAACGTCCCTTGTAAAGTGTGGGTGTTGACAGTCTGTCTGATTGGCCCTGGACCTGGAGGCAGGGTGGGGGGCGCTCTTCCCGACTCTGAGTGCCTACGGGACCGTCCACTCACTGTCCCGGGCTGGGTCAGTCCCTGGTAGGGTTGATGCTGACTGGTCCCCCCACCCTAGAACGGAGTTCGGGGCACAGCTGCAGTGCGTCACGGGCCCCCAGTCAGTGCTGGGCGAGGTGGACCTGGAGATCTCATACGGGGGCTCCCGCGTGCCCAGCCCTGGCGTCACCTTCACCTACCGTGAGAACCCGGTGCTTCGGGCCTTTGAGCCGCTGCGGAGCTTTGTCAGGTATGCCCCACAGCCAGTTGTCACCCTTCCCTGTGGGCTCAGCCACCTCCCTGTGCCCTGGGCCCACTGGGCTGAGAGTACTCTAGCAGGGCTGCTCCAGGGAGCAGAAGTGGGCTCTGGAACACCACTGCTCCCAAGCTGGCTCCTTTCTCGAAACCCAGATGGGCCCCAGTGCCCACCCCACCCTCACATGCTCAGACTGGTACCTGCACCGGGAGCTCCACATGGCCGGAGGAGGCCTGGGTGGGAGGTCGCGGCTGCAGGGTATGCCCTGGAGCTGGCTGGGCTCCTCGTTGCCCAGCCAACCCTCTCAGGGTCCTCCCCTGCCCCTCACCCCACAGTGGTGGTCGGAGCATCAATGTCACCGGTCATGGCTTCAGCCTGATCCAGAGGTTTGCCATGGTGGTCATTGCTGAACCTCTACAGTCCTGGAGGCGCCGGCGGGAGACCGGACCTCTGCAGCCCACAACGGTCAGTCCTGGCTGGGCTGGGGGCTGCTCGGGTGCTGGAAAGTGGGTGGGGTGGTGTCTGTACCGCATGGTCTGATCCCCAGACTTGACCCACAGGTCACGGGCACCGAGTATGTGTTCTATAATGACACCAAGATCGTCTTCTTGTCCCCGGCTGTGCCTGAGGAGCCTGAGGCCTACAACCTCACAGCACTGATCCAGATGGACGGGCACCGTGCCCTACTCAGGACTGATGCCGGTGCCTTCGAGTATGTGTCTGACCCCACCTTCGAGAACTTCACAGGAGGGGTCAAGAAGCAGGTCAACAAGCTCATCCATGCCCGGGTGCGTCCCACGGGTCTGCGTGGGTGGTGGTGTTGGGACGAGCTTGTCCATACATCCCCACCAGGTAGCCCTAACCTCCTGCTCCACCTCAGGGCACCAACCTGAACAAGGCAATGACACTACAAGAGGCTGAGGCCTTCGTGGGCGCCGAGCGCTGCCTCATGAAGACCCTGACTGAGACCGACCTGTACTGCGAGCCCCCAGAGGTGCAGCCCCCACCCAAGCGGCGGCAGAAGCGGGACACGACACACAACCTGCCTGAGTTCATTGTATGTGGGGCGGGGGATGCCCAGGGTCTCGCGGACTGGACTGGTTGCCTGAACCTGCTCCTCTATGCAGGTCAAGTTTGGCTCACGAGAGTGGGTGCTGGGCCGTGTGGAGTATGACACGCGGACGGGCGATGTGCCGCTTAGCCTCATCCTGCCGCTGGTCATCGTGCCCATGGTGGCTGTCATTGCCGTGTCTGTCTACTGCTACTGGTGAGCCCTCCGCAGCCAGCCCCTCAGGTTGCCCCCACTGCCCACGGGGCATCCTGACCTGCACGCCACACCCACAGGAGGAAGAGCCAGCAGGCCGAGCGCGAGTACGAGAAAATCAAGTCCCAGCTGGAGGGCCTGGAGGAGAGTGTGCGCGACCGCTGCAAGAAGGAGTTCACTGGTAGGCAGGGCTACCACGCTGCGGGGCCGCTCACCACACTGCAGGGCGGGGGCAGCTCACCACACTGCAGGGCCAGGGCCATCGCACTGCAGGGCGGGGGCCGTTCACCACACTGCGGGGCTGGGCCTCACCTCAGCTCACTCCACAGACCTGATGATCGAGATGGAGGACCAGACCAACGACGTGCACGAAGCAGGCATCCCCGTGCTCGACTACAAGACCTACACCGACCGCGTCTTCTTCCTGCCCTCCAAGGACGGCGACAAGGACGTGATGATCACTGGCAGGCTGGACATCCCGGAGGCTCGGCGGCCCACGGTGGAGCAGGCCCTGTACCAGTTCTCCAACTTGCTCAATAGCAAGTCCTTCCTCATCACCCTGAGGAGGGTGGGTGGGGCCTGTGGGGCGGGGGGCCGAGGGCCTGGGCGGGCACTGACCACACCCCCACAGTTCATCCACACCCTGGAGAGCCAGCGGGAGTTCTCGGCCCGCGCCAAGGTGTACTTCGCCTCACTGCTGACGGTGGCCCTGCACGGGAAGCTGGAGTACTACACGGACATCAACAAGCTGCTGGACCAGTACGTGGGGGCCAGGAACCCCAAGCTGATGCTGCGCAGGTGCGTGGGGACAGCGCAGGGCAGTGGGGCCTTCCTCGGCACCTTGGGAGCTACGGGCACTGCACAGGTTTGTGGGGAGGGGTGGCCTGGGTGGGAAGTGGCCCTGGCAGTGGACACAGTGCAGCTGCCACCATGGCGCCTGGTGGTCTCTGCTGGTCACTTTGGCTGAAGATAAAGGCCTACCCATGAGAGCTGGCACAGCCTGTGTGCCCCGGGTCTGAGTGGGGAGGCCAGGTTGAGACTGGGTGCTCCCATGCTTGGAAGAGCCCGGCGGGCCCAGAGTACAAGGCCTCTGCTCCCCAGGTCCGAGACTGTGGTGGAGAGGATGCTGTCCAACTGGATGTCCATCTGCCTGTACCAGCACCTCAAGGTGGGCAAGGCCTCTGTCAGCACTCGCCTGCTCTCAACAGCTTCCTGTCCTGGCCGGGTCAGTCCCCTTCATGCCCTGAACACCCACACTGCCCTTGCCCTGCCCAGGACAATGCTGGCGAGCCCCTATACAAGCTCTTCAAGGCCATCAAACATCAGGTAGAGAAGGGGCCAGTGGACGCCGTGCAGAAGAAAGCCAAGTACACCCTCAATGACACGGGGCTGCTGGGGGACGACGTCGAGTACACCCCCTTGGTGAGCCTGGGGCTGAGGCGCCGGGACTCTGCCTGGCTGGGGTCAGGCCGTGCGTTCTGTGACAGCCGTGACAGCCGTGACAGCCGAGGTCCGAGTGGGCTGGACAGTGCCAGTACACACGCTGTGCTGGGGAAGGGGCAACATCGGGGATGTGGACCCCCTGCAGAGGGTCTCTTGAGTGTCCCGGCCCCGATGCAGCTCTTCCTGGGTGCTCCAGCCCACTGTGGGACACACGTGGGGCCTGGCAGGTTCATGGTGAGGCTATGTTGGTGCAGTCCGTGCGTGTGCTCTGTGTGGCCTTGTGGTAACATGAGCCCTCCCCATCTGTCTGCCGAGGCTGGGTGGTCGAAGCGGGGTTGTCTGGGTGCTCGGGCTCAGAGCCCAGCTGGCCTGACACTCACGGGCATGGCTGGGTGGTGAGGCGGGTGGGGTCAAAGTGTCCTGTGGGGTGTGGGTGAGGGGGGAGGCTCCCTTAGCGCCCTGCTCTGTGTCCCCTGGCAGACGGTGAGCGTGATTGTCCAGGACGAAGGGGTCGATGCCATCCCAGTCAAGGTTCTCAACTGCGACACCATCTCCCAGGTGAAGGAGAAGATCATTGACCAGGTGTACCGCACGCAGCCCTGTTCCTGCTGGCCCAAGCCCGACAGCGTGGTCCTCGGTGTGTGCCACACGTGGCCTCTGCCCAGGGTCGGGCCTGCTCATAGTCCCTGCGTCCTGGGGCAGGGTGCTGTGGCCTGGGGATGCCAGCAGCTGGCTGTGTCCTTGTGCAGAGTGGCGTCCGGGCTCCACTGCCCAGATCCTGTCCGACCTGGACCTGACTTCTCAGCGGGAAGGCCGGTGGAGGCGCATCAACACCCTGATGCACTACAATGTGAGTGCGGGGGCCGGCAGGGCTGGACCGTGGTCCAGTGGGCAGGTGCCCATCCTCATACCTGTTCCATAGGTCCGGGATGGAGCCACCCTGATCCTGTCCAAGGTGGGGGTCTCGCAGCAGCCTGAGGACAGCCAACAGGATCTGCCTGGGGAGCGTGAGTCCTTCCCTGCTGCCCAGTCCTGTCTAGCCCCTGCGGGTCACATGGGCCTGCTGCCATCTAGGGGGCGTTGCTGGCCCTGCGTGGGCCCTGGGCCCCAGACACCTGTGCTTGGGTCCTCACCTCAACCCCTGTGATTTCGGCCTGCCTGGGCGAGGATCCCTCAGTGCCCGCTCCCACAGGCCATGCCCTCCTGGAAGAGGAGAACCGGGTGTGGCACCTGGTGCGGCCTGCAGACGAGGTGGACGAGGGCAAGCCCAAGCGCGGCAGCATGAAGGAGAAGGAGCGGACCAAGGCCATCACTGAGATCTACTTGACGCGGCTGCTCTCCGTCAAGGTGGGCCTCCCGGGCCTGCGACGGGCACGCGTAGGGAGCTCCAGCCTGACCCCGCTCCCCCACAGGGCACGCTGCAGCAGTTCGTGGACAACTTTTTCCAGAGTGTGCTGGCGCCCGGGCACGCAGTGCCGCCTGCCGTCAAGTACTTCTTTGACTTCCTGGACGAGCAGGCGGAGAAGCACGACATTAAGGATGAGGACACAATCCACTTCTGGAAGACCAACAGGTGAGGCCCGCCCCGCCCGCCCAGCAGCCCAACTGTCCGCCCCAGCAGCTGCTAAGTCTGCCCTTTTCCCCAGCTTGCCGCTCCGGTTCTGGGTGAACATCCTCAAGAACCCACACTTCATCTTCGATGTGCATGTGCACGAGGTGGTGGATGCCTCCCTGTCGGTCATCGCACAGACCTTCATGGACGCTTGCACACGCACAGAGCACAAGCTGAGCCGTGTGAGTGCCGGGGCGGGCTGGGGCTGGGGGTGGCCTGGGGGAGCCAGAGCCTCGTCTAGGGGTGGCAGTTCTCATTTGGACCTGGACCTTGGGACAGGCAGGTGGAAAACGCCAAGGCTGGGGCTGCCTACCTGTCCCCCCATGGCGAAGCCTGGAAAGAGGGCCCCGGGCTTTCCTCTTGTGCAACCTCCCACCCTTACACAGGCAGAGACCGAGTTTTGCTACAAATACAGTTAGCACAGTCTACTTGGAAGCATTGGGAGTTTGGGCAGGGTGGGTTCCCAGGTGGGCTGCATACACCCCTTCTCTGCGGGCACCAGTGGCCATCCCGGCCAGGGTGTCAGTGGGCTTGTACCTACAGGACTCCCCCAGCAACAAACTGCTTTACGCCAAGGAGATCTCCACTTACAAGAAGATGGTGGAGGAGTAAGTACTGCCCCTAAGCCAGACCCTCGGGCCTACCCTGCCACCCCTGGCCAGACCCTGATGCCCCTTGGACTGGGCCCTGCTGCCCACCCTCTACTGCCCAGGGTGGGCCTGGGGCAGGTCAGGCCATGACTGGAAGGAGGGCCATGGTGGGCAGCGTGGACCCCAGGCAGCCTCCCTGCCAGTACAATCCCTGCTCCGACAGTTACTACAAGGGGATCCGGCAGATGGTGCAGGTCAGCGACCAGGACATGAACACACACTTAGCAGAGATCTCTCGGGTAAGAAACCATGGGGATCTGTGTACTGATGCACTCCCACTGCCTCTGTGCCAAGCTGGGCCCTAAACTGCAGGACATTGGTGTGGAGGGGCCGGGGGGCCATGTGTCAGGCACTGTCCTGGGTGGGCTGAGTGGTGGGAGGAGGGGGAGCCAGCTGCACCTCCCACCTGGGTTCACACAAGACTTGAAGTTCCCTCACTGCTGTGACTGGCTGTCCCCTCGAGGGCGGCCACCTGCTATGCCACCTCGCAGCCACTGCTCCACGGGCGGGGCCCCTCCCC
>NW_006160060.1:555540-559685 GCF_000334495.1 Tupaia belangeri chinensis
CCTCTCCCTGCAGGCGCACGCAGCCTCCCTGCCCTCTCCCCGCGGGCGCACGCAGACTCCCTGCCCTCTCCCCGCGGGCGCACGCAGACTCCCTGCCCTCTCCCCGCGGGCGCACGCAGACTCCCTGCCCTCTCCCCGCGGGCGCACGCAGACTCCCTGCCCTCTCCCCGCGGGCGCACGCAGACTCCCTGCCCTCTCCCCGCGGGCGCACGCAGACTCCCTGCCCTCTCCCCGCGGGCGCACGCAGACTCCCTGCCCTCTCCCTGCAGGCGCACACAGACTCCCTGAACACCCTGGTGGCGCTGCACCAGCTCTACCAGTACACCCAGAAGTACTACGATGAGGTGAGGGCCCAGCCCTGCGGGAGGGGCTGTAGCTCGCCCTCCCCGGCTGCTGCACTGACTGGCCCCACCCACAGATCATCGATGCCCTGGAGGGGGACCCTGCTGCCCAGAAGATGCAGCTGGCCTTCCGCCTGCAGCAGATCGCAGCTGCCCTGGAGAACAAGGTCACTGACCTCTGACTCCCAGCTCCCAGCACTACCTTGGCATGGCGCGTGGTGCCCATGCTGGGCGTCGGATGGCCCCTAAAGGGACAAGGCCGAATTCCCCTCCTCAGCAGAGGGTGAGCCCCAGGCCTGCGGAGGGTGCAGTGGGGACCCTCCTCTGTGTCACGGCCTGCAGTACCCTCCTGAGCGGCACTGCCGGGCACCCACACCAGCACAGCTCCCTACAGAACCAGCCCCAGGTGCCCCGTGCCGTGTCTCCTGAGTAACTCGCAACGTGCCTTACGATGCCCGCTGCTGGGGCAGCTGGGCCCCCGCCCCTGTGCTGTGCAATAGCAGCCACCTCGGATACCCTCATTTTGGCCTGGGTGGGGTCTGCGTGCCTGCAGCCCTCGGGGTGCATTCATGGACCCCGAGTCTGTCTGTCCACATGGACGAAAGGAGGACAAAAACGGTACGATGCCTTCCTGACCTCGCCTGGCCTCCCCAGGGTGCCAGCATTCCAGGTGGACTTCAAGGACACCTGGCCCCACCTCAAAGGTCAAGCTGGACGTCAGACATCAGGGCCCAGGTAGCCCCGGGGGACCCAGCAGATAGGTCCTGGGCTCAGCCTGTCAGACAGGCTGCCCTGCAACCCCCCGCCCAAGCCTGGGGCTGGCAGCGGCGCCAGCAGGACCCCACCCATTTTGTAAATCTCGTTCAGTGTAAATCAAATACAGTGGTCTTTTTCACTCTGGTGTCTGCTGGGCTCCTGGTCACCACTTCCCAGGGACGGGACTAGCTCTGGCGCCATCTGGTGGCCCAGACAACCTCCTGGGCTGCTGGGAGCCCTGTCCTAACCTGTGCTCTTCAGGAGGTGAGGGCAGTGCTGCACATGTCGACCTCTGGCTCCTGGGTGTGCTGACCCCACCCTACCCCAGGTGTCCAGGAGAGGACGCCACAGCCGTGGGGTCAGGAGGTCAGCTATTGTCTGTCTCACAAGACGTCAGCGCCTGAGAGTGACCCCTTTGGGGAGATGGGGCATGGGATTGGGCATGAGTGCGCACAGTGCAGGGCGACTGGGTAGCCGAGGCACTCAGCTACTCTGCGTGTCTCACCATCCTGGGCCTGGCCACGTCACGGCAGGCTGATCAGACAGGTCTGCCCTGTGCCCATGAACAGCCACAGCAGGAAGAGGGCATTTCAGTCCTCAGGTAACCGACATTCTGAAATTCGTGGCTTATGACAATGGCTTATTTAGTTGACAGTTTTAAGACCAAGGACTGCATCTGGTAAGGGCCGTCTGGTGGCTAAGCATGGAGGGCGTCTATCTCCCTGTAGACCCAGAGTGTCCAGTCATGGCCCCACCCTGGTGCTTGTCAATCGTAGTCACCCCTCTGAGGCTCCACTTTTATTTATTTATTTTGTATTTTTTCCGGGGCATGTGTGCTAGTTGGAGAGAGATAACAGAGACAGAGAGGGAAAGTGAGAAATCACCCACCCCCCAGATGGCTGCACCCCAATCCCTTCTAAGGGATCTAGCATGCATGCACACATTCCTGGCATGTTTTTCAAGCTGCCAGGTCCAGGACTTGAAGTGTGGTCAACCAAGTGGAATCCCTTACCTTCACCACCACCACCCCCTTTCAACACCACCATGAGACTGGTTGTTATCACCCTCTCTATCCCTTCCTTCATCCCAAATGCTCCCACCTGACCTGGCAGAACTGCCCTAATGTGCAGGGCGCACCCGTAAGCACCCAACCTGTTCGCCCGACATAGCTGTAGGGAGCCCTGGTGGGTGACTGGTCAAGAGCCCTGGGTTGGGGCAGCCTCATTCAAACTACATGAAACAGGGTGGCTGTTCGCTGTCTGCCCCCAAAAAAGGGGTGCCGGCTCCCTGAACTCCCGGGTGGCACTGCAGCCGCTGTACCCGTGCACCCAAAATACTCCAATGACACCCCTGCCTAGGACCTGAAAGGACCCCTCCTGGGTGGCTCTGCCGGCACACCACACCGCTCGCTCCCTGCTGCAGGTAGTCCCTCAGACTGGCTGGTCAGGGCACCTGGCAAGGGGTAGGGGCCAGGGACAGGTCAGGCTTCTAGACTGGCCACCCTGCAGGCCGCCACTGCCATTGACCACTGCACAGTCCGGAGAGCAGTCACAGGACCCACACACACTGAAGCCCCCTGCCTGCAAGGCCTGTCAGGGGACTAGCTTTGAGACTGGGGGGCTGGGCACAGTTGCTGCGTGGGGTGGGCAGAGGCTGACCAATGGACAGGCTGCCTTCCCAGTCGCTATCTGCCCCTGGTGTTCTTCCCAATATAGCGGACGGGACAGGCGGGAAGGGAGGGTGACAGGCAGCCTGACAGCCATTCCAAGTCCACATCGGCTCGCTAGTCACCTCCCTAAGCAGCTGTTGCCCACCCGATGTCACCCGTGGCCCCAGAGAGGGACATGGCTGAGAAGGCCTGGAACCCTCCAGTGAAGGGTGCCACCTCCCACGGCCCTCCCAGAACTGCAGGATCTGCCGCTCCCGGGGGAGGGGGGACCCTCTGTGCCCTCCACCAGGGGGTGGAGGTAGTCACTCTGTTGTGTCGCCAGGAGCCCACGACTCCCATCATGCCAGAGGAAAGGACCTCTCTGCTGCGGGCCTGGGCTTCCCAGTGCGTTTTCCGAGGAGTGGCAGAGAGCCTTTGCCGTGGGAGCTGCTGAGGCCGCTACCTCTGGTCCGCGCTGACCCTGACCGCGGGCTTGGAGCTGGCAGACCCTCTCCCCTACAGCTGGGCCGTGGCCCGTCGCCATGGAAATACGGTCCCGGTTCGGCCGCTTCCGGCCCGCCTCCCCCCGCGGTACAAGGCCAGACGTCGGCTTCCCAGCGGGCGGAGCCGGCGCGCGGGGGGACTCGCCCCAGGGGTGTCCGCTGGCCGGGCCCCGCGCCGGCGTCTCGCTTGGTGGCCGGTACTTCACATCGATCGCACTGAAACGAGGGCCATTTTGTCTGAGGGTCGAGTCCTCGCTCCGGGAGGGGCGGCCTCGCCCCGCACACCGTGCCTGCTCCCGGGGCGGAGGGCCCCGAGCCCGCGACACTGCACGTGGGACTGCGAGTCGCTGTGCCCCGACCCCCGCCCGGATGCGGAGTGGGCCTTGAGGCGACCCCACACCGCCCCGCCGGGCCAAGAGAGCTGGGTTTCCTGGCCCTCAGCCAGGACCCCGACAGGAGTCTCTGCAGCCCCGCAACTAGAGGCGGCGCCACGGGACCAGGGGAGGTCAGGGTGGGCTTCCTGGAAAGAGGCAACAGCTGAAGAGGACGGTTCCCGGAGGAGGATAGGTGCCAGACGCCAAAGACGCCGCGTTCCGGGACGGCGCCCTGCGGGCACGACTCCCGGAGGCACTCCTGGTGCCGCCGCTGTCCCTGGTCCTGACACATCTGGCTCGCGCCACCCTCTGGGGGCCCGAGGAGGGCCCAGGCGGCCCGCGGGCGGAGGACCGAGGCCGCCCAGCCCGAACGCCGCCCCGGGGACCGCAGGCAGCCAGGTCGGCCCAGGATGCGGGCGCCGCCATCTGCTTCGGGCCGATTTTAACCCAGCGCCGGGCTACGCGTATGTTCCGCCATGACGAGCTCAATCACCGCGTCTCGCCGGGCCTTCCCCCCCCTGCT
>NW_006160060.1:560276-567539 GCF_000334495.1 Tupaia belangeri chinensis
CCTGCCCTGCCGTGTCACAGCTGGCTGGAGGGCGGGTCCCCCAGCCCGCGATGTCTGGTCTCCCGCAGTCAAGGGTCCGGAAGCCTCCGGGACTAGCAGGTGCCCGCTCCAGCCGGTGCTATTGTTTGCAAGTCCTGCTAGGAGGTCAAGATCTCTCCTAGGACTACCTTGGGTTCCCTGGGGGCCTGACACTCCCACTCCCGTTTTCAGAGGGCCTTAGCAGGCTGAGTGGAGACTGCTAGCAGCCCACTACCGGGAGCATCTGCACCTCAACCCATTTTTTGCCCTAACTGGGAGAGTCAGCTGGCATCCCCCGCAGCTGGGCTCTGGAACCAGGGGGTCTGGCCAGGGGCCCAGAAACGCAGTAGAGTCTGAATGGGGTGGGGAGTTGGAATTGGTCCAAGGCCTCATACCCAACCACAGAGATGGAAGGGACTCAGGATGGTTACAGGGGGTCCTGAATTGCAGCTGGGAGTTGCAGCTGGAATGTTACTCAACACCCTTTCCCAGCATGTGGTGAGGGTCCTTCCTGAGGCCAGTGCCAGGGTCATAGTGGGTGGAGAGCAGGGCCATGGGGCAGGCTCTAGGCTCTCACCACAGTCTCTTGAAGCTCCTGGGAGACAGTTTTGGAGCCTGCAGCAGGGCAGGGGTCCCAGCTGGCTCCTGTCTGCACTGTGCTTGGCAGCCATTCCAGCACCGGCCTGGCTTGGCCTGGCTTCTGGCTTCGACTCTAAGATTGCAAGGGCAGGAAGAGGTTTGGGGCCATGTGTGAGTGGCCTAGGGGCCTTGGACAGGGCCTAGCTGGACTCACCTGAGTCTCAGCACCTGGAAGTCCCTGTGGAGGTGTTAGGTGCTGAAGTGAGGCCCTGTTGGCCCTTCCATGCTCTCCTGGCACTGTCTGCTCAGTTACTGCACAGCTGACCACCAGGTGCCAATTCCTGGTCATCTGACTGCAGGGATGGAAAAGGGCCTGCTGCCCCAAGTGAGGAGCGCTCTCTCACCTCACTCAGACTGAGTGCATGTTCCCTGTGGTTCGCAGGCAGGGGCCAAGGGATGCTGGCACCTCACTCCACCCCAAGAGCTACCCCTTCCCTCTCTCCATTCACTCTAGCTAGGGAACCCCAAGGGGTGAGCACACGAGAAGGAATCGGCAGCCGAAGGCCCAGCTGCCAGCAGGGCTCCCCAAATCTGCTCACATCCAGCCCCAATCCTGAGGGCAGTGGAGCCAGGAGGACAGGGCAGAAAGGGGGTGGCCCTGACCATGTGCTTAAGAATGACGGTGGTGTCTGCGGTGTCCCCTGCGAATGGTAGCTGGCTAGGAGGCTGGTGCAGAGGTGCAGGGTCTCGACCCCAGGGGAGTGGGGCTGGACAGAGGAATGTTTTTTATTTAGTTATTTGAGAAAATTTTGTTACAGAGCACGTGCAGGAGAGACAAAGAAAGTGAGAAACCACCTCCTCCCCAGGGGGCATGGCCACGCCCCAAACCCTTCTCTAGGGATTTTTGGGCACACATGCACACGCGCCTATAGTTAGATTCAAGCCGCCCGGTCTGGGACACGAACCGCGGTCAGCCATGTAGAAGGCCAGCGCCTTAACCACTATGCCACCTTCTAGCCCAGGGGATGAATTTTGTGGGTCCAGGAGCTACCCCTGGCTGGACATTTTCTACTGTTCAGCTTTTTGGGTACCAGTAATGACGCCATGAACACCTCTGGCAAACATTACGTCTGTATTTTGAACATTGGGAGGCGCTGGGCGTGCCGGGGCTTGGGAGGCGGCTCTAGAGTCCGGGTGAGTCCCCAGAGCGTGCAGACCCCTCCCCGGTCCCTGCGCCGGCCCGGGATCTCCGGCTCACTCGTGTGCTTTCCAGTTCGGCCTACGACGCGCGGCTGCGCCAGAAGGTGGCGGTGAAGAAGCTGTCACGGCCCTTCCAGTCGCTGATCCACGCGCGGAGGACATACCGCGAGCTGCGGCTGCTCAAACACCTGAAGCACGAGAACGTGAGGGGCGGGCCCACAGGGGCGGACCAATGGGAAGGCCTTGTCCCGGGGCGGGCAGATGGTCAGGTGCGCCGTTGGGGACCCAGCCTCCTGCCTCCTGCCTCCTGCCTCCTGGGCGGAGTCGGGGGAGGAGCGAGACCCGAAACCATGCGGGTGGGCGCGCTCCGGGGCTGCGGCCCGTGGGGCGTTGCGAGTCGGCCGAGGTCCGGGCAGAGGTTCCCCGCGGGTCCCGACTCCTCTCCCCAACCAGGTCATCGGGCTTCTGGACGTCTTCACGCCGGCCACAACCCTCGAGGACTTCAGTGAAGTGTGAGCGGCAGGGCAGGCGCGGCGGCCGGGTAGCGAGTCCGGGAAGGCGGGGGTGCGGCTGTCCTGACCCTGACCCCGCCCCAGGTACTTGGTGACCACCCTAATGGGCGCCGACCTGAACAACATTGTCAAGTGCCAGGCGCTAAGTGACGAGCATGTCCAGTTCCTGGTTTACCAGCTGCTGCGAGGCCTGAAGGTGGGTGCTCAGCTCCTGTCCCCTTCCTGGCGGCGCGGCCCGCCGTGCGAGCGAGGCGGGGACCTGGTGCTCACCGGGCTTTCCCTCCTGCAGTACATCCACTCGGCCGGGATCATCCACCGGGTAGGTGCCGCCGGGGCGGGGTCTGCGGCGGGCTGCACTCTGCTGCTCATGCCTCACCCTGCCCTGCCCGCAGGATCTGAAGCCGAGCAACGTGGCTGTGAATGAGGACTGTGAGCTCAGGGTGAGGGGCCCCGGCGTGGGGAGGGTGGTCCGAGTGGAGAGGATTTGGGGGGTCGTTGAGAACCCGTGGTGGTGGCTCTAGATCCTGGACTTTGGGCTGGCACGCCAGGCGGATGAGGAGATGACGGGGTACGTGGCTACGCGCTGGTACCGGGCTCCCGAGATCATGCTCAACTGGATGCACTACAGCCAGACGGGTGTGTGCCGGACAGCGCAGGGAGGGTGGCTAGGGCCCTGGGGGACAGGCAGGTCTGGGCCAGCCTCAGTGGGGACTGGAGCATGGGGGTGGCCCAGTAAAACCTGTGTAACCAGTCCCCGTCCACCCCCACTCCCCAGGGCTGGATACGGAGCGGGAGGGTGGGGTCGCTGCTCTGGAGTGTGACTGAGGGAGGTCCCTCCTCCTCTCCGATAGTGGACATCTGGTCTGTGGGCTGCATCATGGCTGAGCTGCTCCAGGGAAAGGCCCTCTTTCCAGGAAACGACTGTATCCTTGGCCCAGGTTGGGAAGCAGTGTCAAGGCAGGGCCCCTCTGTCATGGCAGGAAGCAGGCTCTGGCCTTTCCGGCAGGTCTGCTCCCTCAGGCACAGGTCACACCACCTCAGCTGTAGGGCAGCTGGTTCTGGGCAGCACCCCAGGGTCGGGTGGGGGGTGGGGTGGGTCTGGGAACCCGTGGCTGGCTGGTGGGTGTTTCCTGACCATGTTAGACATTGACCAGCTGAAGCGCATCATGGAGGTGGTGGGCACTCCCAGTCCTGAGGTTCTGGCAAAGATGTCCTCAGAGCACGTGAGTCAGCAATTCAGTGCCGCCAGCTCCCTCTGCTGCCCAAACCACAGGCCCTGCGGGAGGGGTGGCACAGAGGGGTGGCACAGAATGCCGGCATGGTGGGAAACAGCCCAGGACGGCCACCGATGCTGTAGGGGAAGCAGGTGGACAGGGAAGGCACCCTGGCACAAGGGACAATGAGGGAAAGGCATAGCACTGCAAACGCCACACGCCCTGGCCGTGGACAGGGGAGCCACTTGGTCTGTGGGAAGAAGTCTTGGGCTGCCAGCTCTCTCGTCCAAGCCTGTGGGAGTGAATTCTCTTGACAAGCCCCCTGCCCAGTTTAGGCCAGGGAGGGAGGTTTGGGGGTGAGCAGCCCCTCAGTCCCTTTTCATGTGCCCCCAGGCCCGGACATACATCCAGTCCCTGCCCCCCATGCCCCAAAAGGATCTCAGCAGCATCTTCCGTGGCGCCAACCCCCTGGGTGAGGACTGGCCCTGGGCTAGGCTGGGCTGCATGTCCTGCCTGGATGCAGAGCTGACCTGCCCCTGCCCCACAGCCATAGACCTTCTGGGGAAGATGCTTGTGCTGGACAGTGACCAAAGGATCAGTGCGGCGGAGGCACTGGCCCACACCTACTTCAGCCAGTACCATGACCCGGATGACGAGCCAGAGGCGGAGCCCTATGACGAAAGCGTGGAGGCCAAGGAGCGCACAGTGGAGGAGTGGAAAGGTGGGCACGGGGGCATGGAAGAGGGGCTTGGAGGGGTGTGGTGTTCAGGGGTGGGGTAGGCCCTGCTCCTACCCAGAGTAGTCTAGGAGTGGGGACAAGACCTCCCACTCCAGTGTGGTGCAGGTAGAGATGGGGCCTGTCCAGCAGAGACTTGGGGGCAGCACAGACCAGTCCTGGCTCTTAGCAGAGGGTCCAGGCTAGGGAGCAGGTGCCAGAGAAGCAGGTGGGAGGTGTTATGCTTGGGGAGGGTACAAGCTCACCCTTTGTCCTCACCCCCCAGAGCTCACCTACCAGGAAGTCCTCAGCTTCAAGCCCCCCGAGCCACCACAGCCACCCGGCAGCCTGGAGATTGAGCAGTGAGGTGGTCCTGGCAGCTGCACTCAGACCCAGGGAGGCTCCTGAGCTTGCCCTCTTCCTCCCAATAGCCTGGCAGCCTGGATCCCCTCACCTTGAGTATGAAGTCTGCATACACATGAATGCCCAAAAGTGTGTGCACGTGTGCGTGCCACATGGAGGAGTTCGGGCAGAAGTGTCTTTGCCTTCCTTGGTTCTCCATCTTTCTCCCAACTATGGGGCTCTCCCATGGGACCTGACTGCAGGGGCCCTTGATGTCACAGGGGTCCCCCTGGGGAATGTGTCTATCTCCAGATCTCCTGTTCTAGAGGGCTATCTGGGGTAGAGGGAGGATCCGCTGGGGCTAGGACCCCTGGAGACTCAGAAAGGAGGGGTCTCAGTGGTTAGAACAGCTGCACTTAGAGCTGGGGTCTGCCAGTGAACAGCCGAGACCACAGGTTTGAGAGTTGACCAGGGCCACTGTGCCACCAGGCTGGCAGGGTCAGATCAGAAAAGTCACCTGGAACCTTGGGTTCACCTGAGTTATATGTGTGTGGGCATGCATACATGAACATATTCTTTTGGTGTTCACATGTCAGGACATGGGCAGATGTGGCTGGCGTGTGTGAACCTATGAGTGCCCAAGGACCAGCAGCTGTGTTCACTAGGAGGCCCAAATCTGGGTGGCCCTATTGCTGTCCCTTTCATATCGCAAGGGATGCTAAGAGTACTGTTGCCCCAGGCCATAGGACCCCTGGCAGGGGCTTTCCACTCTGGCAGCAAGCCACCACAGTTTCCAAAGCCGAGGGGACAGCCCCAGCCAGGGAGCTGATGGGCTAGGGGCAGCCTTGTGGATGCTAGGTGAGCAGCACTTGTGCACATCGACCTGGTCTCAGACACTCCTGCCCCTGGACCTTGGCCCAGAGCCCACAGGCCTCTGCTCACTCTCTACCTCTGCTGTGCGGTGGCCCTGCAGCTGAGACCTGGGGCGTCTGTCCATGGCTAGCCCTCGCCTTCCCTCCCTTTCTCCCAGAATGGCGGTGGCTGAGCAGCCCAAGATAGGACCTTGCTAGGAGACCTGCTGAGGTTGGCTTCTCCCCAAAGGGGCTATGGCCTCTGGCCCCAGGGACCTGGGAGGTCTGGATGTCTGCACAGGGCACAATAAAGGGCTCCCTCTTGCCCAGCTGTCTAAGATCCCAGGCCTGCTGCTTGGAGAGGGTGCCACACTGCACACCGCCAGCTGGCCTGGCCGCATCACAGCCCTGCACTGGCCAGCTCTCTTGGGCCCTCAGTCAGACAAGCAGCCATCTCTGGCATCCTCTCTGCTCCTGGAGGGTCTGAGAGCCCAGGGAGCCCAGAGGATGAGACTCATGGCCCTTGAAGAGAGCACCATGCACATACCCAGCTGGCCTACGGGGACAAACTGGCTCCTGGCCCAGGTGCTCCCCTTAACTCAGTGGTCGGGGAGGTTTGCAGGAGGCAGTTGGCCTACCTTTTGCAGGGAGTTGGGCAGGGAGAGGGTGGTGGATTTCCTTTCCTCTCCAGTTAAAGATCAGATCACCCATGAGGTCACACTGAAACCTCTGCTGCTTACAACAGCTTGTGGCGGGGAGGCTCAGGCCAGCTGGAGACTGCAGGGTCCCCAGGGCTCGGGGATATTCTTTGTTCTTGCTGTGGGTCCAGGGGGAAGACCACCTGGCAGCTTGATCTCCAGTAGCCTAGTCAGTGTGGCAGCTGGTCCAGGGTTTGGGGTGGGGAGTGAAAACAGAACTTGGGGAAGCCTGGTCTGATGAAGGGCTGTTGGGCCCCCCTACAGGGAGTATGGAGTTTAGCTGGGGGCTTCCAGGAAGAGGTGGGTGGACTGTCACCAGAAGCCCAAGGCACAGGGACAGTGGAGTGGTGCTTGGCTGCACTGCTGGCTTCAGCATTTGGGGAATGCCCTGATCATGGGGGGTGGGGGTGTTCAGGTGTGAGGCTGCTCTGGGTGGGTGAGCTGTGGGGTGGTGGCCGGCCAGATGTGTGTCAGAGAGGTGGCTAGGATCCTGTTGCCCTGCAGCCCACTGGGCTTCTGGGTGGACCCGGTGTTCCCTCCTCAGGTCTGCCTCACTGGCTGGGTCTCTGCCCTGCAGAAGCATCAGATAGTGGGGGCAGAGGTCTGAGAAGACAGTCCCACACTGAGGGTCAGGGTGAAGGCAACCAGGTCCTTCCTTCAGCTGGGGCAGGGTGGGAGAAGGCAGTCTTCCTGCAGGACAGGTGGGGAAGGGGTGGGGCAAGGACCAGCACTATGCATGTGTGCATGGAGCATGCACTCCAGGAGCCTCATGGGGAAAGCAGGAGCTGGGGCACACGGGTCTCAAAGGGCCCATAGCACCAGTCGCTCCAGCCCTGGGTTGGGAGGCCTGGGATCTACAGGGAGGGGATGCAGCCTGTGGAGTGTGGGAGGCAGTACCACCCTGTCCACACAGAAAGTGGGTTACAGGAGTAACAGGTCTGGTGGACAGAAAGTCCGGGGCTCAGGTTGCCTAGGAGAAGTCCAGTGCCCTGGACGGCAGTCCCCACCTCAGGGTGGACAAATTCCGACAGAGCAGATTCAGCCGAGGGATGGTGCGGCCACTCGGGGCCCAGGTCGCTGGTGCTGCGGGGCGGTGCTCCCCTCCCCCCAGCCTCCGGTCCTCTCCGGGCGGCG
>NW_006160060.1:568266-572133 GCF_000334495.1 Tupaia belangeri chinensis
GGTGGACAGCCGCACGGGCGCCAAGGTGGCCATCAAGAAGCTGTACCGGCCCTTCCAGTCCGAGCTGTTCGCGAAGCGCGCCTACCGCGAGCTGCGCCTGCTCAAGCACATGCGCCACGAGAACGTGAGTCGCCCCGGCCCGTGCCGCCCCCGCCCCCGCCGGGCGCCCCTCCGCGGGAGGCCGTGCAGTGTCCCCCAGGAGGAGCCACCCGTTCCCGGGAGAGACCTCCCCGCGTGCGGCCTTGACTGGGGGCTTCTCCCGCGACATCTGCCTCTGGCTTGCCCAGGTCCAGGACCAGGACCCGGCAGCCGCGGGGAGGGGTGCCTGCCCCCTTCCCAGCGCCTCTCCTGAGCCCGCTCTCTGACCCCTAAGGGTGCAGGCCACGCCGGGGGCTGGAGTTGAGCACCTTGCTGTCACCTCAGAGTCCTTGGCTTTCCTGCGGGTGAAGAGGTTTAGGAGAACACTGGGCAGGTGGCCACCACAGTGACAGTTGTACATAGGGGCAGTCGATGGACAGTCTGGAGCATGTCTGGATGTCCGCCATCTGGGAGACGCCTCTCCTGTTTCTGGCCGTTTGTGGGACTTCGCGGCCTTTGCTGGTCACCGAGAGCCCTCTCTGCCAGGGCAGCGTTTTCCCCTTCCCTTTCCTTCCCTTCTTCCTTCCGTCTCTCTTCTTTCTGTCTCTCTTTATCTTTCTGTCTAGCTCTCTTTCTTTCATTGCCAGAGGGCATGTGAGCTCCAGAGAAAGCAAGCACCGCCCAGTGGGGCACGATCACACCACAACCCCTTCTCCAGGATTTGGGGGACGCAGATACATTTGGCCAGCATGTTTCTCAAGCCACGGAGGCTAGGGTTCGAACCACCATCAGCCCCTTGGGGCCCAGCTCTCCTGACCACTAGGCGAGGGCATTAGGCCTCTTTTCCTGGTCCAGTTCTTCTTGGACCCCTAGTCTGCCCACTCCATGGCACGCCTCCCTCACTGGTCAGGGCCTGCCCTAAGGGTAGGTGGCCTGGGCACCCACAAATGTTCTGGCCCCTCCTGCGTCATCAGAACCCCTAGCACCCTGAAAATGAGTCCCCTGGCTTCTGGCTACTGCCACCCTCTTAGCCACTCTGGGTCCTTCATTCTCTCAGACCTCCATGTCCACTCCTTCCTGTGTGAAACCCATGTGGACACCAGGCCATGCTGGTCTCCCTAATCCGCAGTTGCACCCAGGCCTTGTTCCCAGGAGTGTAGCTTCTCCCCCACAGCCTCCCACCTGCTTGTGCTGGGCCAGCTCTGCTGTGCCAGTGGGTCTGAGGGGCCCCGTTGGACTCCCGACCCACATCCAGGCACTGCAGCCTCCAGGGGCCACTGCCCTACGAGGCAGCTGAGGCTGAGGGGGCAGGCACCTTCCTTGGGGAAGCCAGTCCTGCCCCATGCTCCACAGTCAGCCACTTCAGGTACCCCGGCCTCTGGCCCCCTGCTCTGGACTGCAGTTCAGAGCACAGAGCACAGACGTTTCCATCCGCCGGGTAGACAGCCCCTCCACCAGCCGCCAGGACGCCATCGTCTGCCCTTCTCAAACAGCAAGCTCCTGGTGCCCAGGGCCTCTCCCGGTGTCCCTCCCCGTGACTTATTTGCTTCCGCTGCCCTTCGGTGGTCACCCAATGGTCACCCAGCTGTTCTTCCCCACTTCATCCATTCTGTCCTCGCTCCTTTCTGTCCCTACACCACAGCAGGAGGCCGTGTTCAGTCACACCCCTCTTTGAACCCTTCCATGGAGACTTCTGCTGGCTCTCCCTGACTCTGCCCTGGCCTGGGCCTCAGCCACCTGGCCTGGCTCCCCATGTTCCTCAGACTCTCGCAGTGTTCCCCTCCCGCCCCAGCCGCCATGTGTGTGGCCTTTGCCAAGTGTCCCCTACTGATGCCCGCCTGCCTTGGTGACTTGGCTGTGTGGTCCCGGTGTTCCCTGGGCCTGGGAGGCTCAGCTAAACCTGAGTAGCCGTTACCCCTGTGTCATACCCAGCCTGCTGTCCGTCTCCTCCAGGCAGTGTCCCTGCAGGTCTGGCTGGCCACAGTGCTGCCCACAGGGCTGGCCAGTGGAGGCATGGCCTCTAAAATGATCTGGGGGTATTGGCTCTCCCCAGAGGCTACCCTAACCCTGGTTTTGGGTCTGACTGGTTGTGGGGTGGAAAAGGGAAGGACTGGTCAAAGGCTGGGGTCCTTTAGGCAGTTCGGAGCCAGCCCAGACTCGGGGCTGCCCTTCCCCCCAGAGGACCCCGGCTGTCACCATCCAAAAATAGCCAGTGTCTGTGAGCAAGTGTGCCAGGGCAGTGCCATGCTGCCAGGTGACAGGGCAGACTCTGTGGGCAGCGGTGCAAGCAGGCCTGCTGTGGTGTGTCCAGCCTGTGTTCTCTGCTGCACCTGAGCCCACCTGGCCTGACCCTCCCCAGGTGATTGGACTGCTGGATGTGTTTACGCCCGACGAGACCCTGGATGACTTCACGGACTTGTGAGTGCCCCTGGGTTGGCATGGGGCGCCCTCCCCGCAGCCTGGTTGGAGGCTGGATGCACACTGCCCCCACCCCGTGTTAGTGGGGCAGAGCTGGGGCCTCCTCGTCTCTCACAGCCAGGCACCTGGGGCCTGTCCAGTGCCGAGGTGTGAACCCTGGACTCGAGCATTTGCTAACAGGCAAGTCTCGTGCTCAGGGTCCTGGCACCAAGTGTGTGGCCCGTAACAGGAGCTGCTGACCTTTCCCAGCCCACTGGTAGGGGAGAGGCGGCAGAGCCTGCTGAGCCTGCCCTACGGACAGCCACCCCTGGACGCACACTACTGTTAGCCAGGAGCCCGGGGCCAGGCTGGAGAGGGCTGGGAAGGACAGCAGGCTTTTTGCTTGACTTGCAGAGGTCAAGGTCCCACCCTGGCCTTGGTGTCCTCTCTGTGGCTCTGCCTCAGCCCACCCCTCTACAAACTCCTCTTGCCACCTCAGACCTGCCCCCAGATACCTCCCTCCTCTTTCTTTTATACCAGAGAGAGAGACAGAGACAGTGTGAGGGAAAATGAGAAATCACCCTCAGGGGGGATGGCCATGCCACAATCCCTTCTCCATTCTCCTCCTAGGATCTTGGGCACATACGCCTGGTGTGAGTTTCAGGTCACCGGGTCAGGGACACGAACCACGGTTGGCCATGTGGGAGTCCAGCAACATAACCATTACGCCATCTGCTGGTCCCTGCACCCAATTCTAAAATGGAAACTCCACCATGCCCTCCCTTGTCTGTGAGGCTTCATGCTCCACTGCCTTCCAGATGCTGCCCCTAGTCTGGCACCAACACCTTCAGTTAAGAGTTCAAAGATCCCAAAACACAGCCTGGTTCCCCCTGTCTGATGTTCCCAACATGGGGGTGGGAAGAAGGCGGGGTTACTGCTGAGAGTGACAGGTGGGGCCAGACCCATGGAGTCTTGGCTGCATGTGGGACCGAAGGGCTGCACCCCAGGCGGGTGGGGATGAGTGCCGTGGGGAGGGGTAGGCCTGAAAGAAGCCTGACTGGACCTGGCCCCCAGTTACCTGGTGATGCCGTTCATGGGCACAGACCTAGGCAAGCTCATGAAACACGAGAAGCTGAGTGAGGACCGGATCCAGTTCCTTGTGTACCAGATGCTGAAGGGGCTGAAGGTGGGTCCTGGGAGGTGGGGCAGCCCTGAGGTGCCAGGGCTGGGAAGGCTCTGTGCACCTGTGGTCCCAGGAAGCTGACGCTGCTTGCCCGTCTCTGCAGTATATCCACGATGCTGGCATCATCCACAGGGTAAGTCCTACTGGGCCCCCTGCCCTGGCTGTGTGGGCCAGGGATGGCCACAGTCCCCCAGCCTTTGCTCTTTCCC
>NW_006160060.1:572704-574602 GCF_000334495.1 Tupaia belangeri chinensis
TTTCCCTCTAAGGGAGGTGTGGTGAGGTCATTGCCCCTCGCACAACCCCTGGGTTCAGGCACCGCTGCACTTCCTCAACAAGCTGCAGGGCCAGGCCCAGTTGGGGCCCTGTGTGTGGGTGCTGCCTGGGCCTCTGGCCTCCCACATGCTCCAGTAGGCGGGGCACAGTGGCTTGCATTCCTCTGTCCCCAGGACCTGAAGCCTGGCAACCTGGCAGTGAACGAGGACTGTGAGCTGAAGGTACTTGGAGGGGCGAGTGTTGGGTGGGTGTAGGGGCTTCCTCCCCATCTGCCCATCTGCCTGCCTGCTCTCAGGCCCAGCCAGAGATCAGACCCAGGCACCCAAGCAGGCTTGGGCTCGGGGAGGCATGTGGTGGGGTGGCCTTGAGCCCTCCCCATACTTGCTGCAGGTGAAGTGTGGAGGGAACCTGGCCCAGGGCGGGGCTGGGGAGGTGCCAGGAGAGGAGACCTTCAAGGCACCTGCTCTTGAAATTGGTTGATCTGGGTGCTCTGGCCACAGGAAGGAACCTGGGGTGGCATGGGGTCAGAGACCGTGGCCTGCAGCCCTGGAGCATTGGCAGGAGGCCCAGTTTTTGGAGGGCTTAAGTCTAGCCCCTTGGGGTCTCCTGGAACACAGCTGGTCTGCCTACTCCTCAGGGGTCTCCTAGACCCCACCTCCCTGATTCTTCCTGCAGATCCTTGACTTCGGCCTGGCCAGGCAGGCAGACAGTGAGATGACTGGTTACGTGGTGACCCGGTGGTACCGGGCACCCGAGGTCATCCTGAACTGGATGCGCTACACACAGACAGGTGAGGCACTTCTGAGACCTGGGCCGTTTGGGCTGCACCACCTGCTCCCCACTTCCTGATGGGGAGCCACATGGCGGCTGTTGCCCAGAGTGGCTGCTGAGATGGGTGGGAGCCTGAGGGAGTGCCTTGCCCCCATGGAGCGCTGACTGGTCTTGTCACAGTGGACATCTGGTCTGTGGGCTGCATCATGGCTCAGATGATCACAGGGAAGACGCTGTTCAAGGGCAGTGACCGTATCCTGAGCATGGCAACCCTGGGCGCACGGACCCAGCTCCTGCCAAGGCTGGGCGTGTGGGCACGGGGCACTGGGTGCTGGGTGGGGCCCCTGCCCTCTGGCCCTTTTGCTGTGCTCCTGACCTCAGCACAGACCTGGACCAGCTGAAGGAGATCATGAAGGTGACGGGGACACCTCCTGCTGAGTTTGTGCAGAGACTGCAGAGTGCCGACGTCAGTCGGGGCGGGGGCTGGCCCGGGTGTGGGCTGGTCCTTACCCTCACCCTCTGCCCCACACAGGCCAAGAACTCCATGAAGGGCCTCCCTGAGTTGGAGAAGAAGGATTTCGCCTCCATCCTGACCAGTGCAAGCCCACTGGGTAGGACTGGACTGGGTGGGCCCAGGTACTGCTGTGAGGGGCCTCCCAAGTCCTGCTCTGACGTGCCATCCCCCCAGCGGTCAGCCTCCTGGAGAAGATGCTGGTGCTAGACGCGGAGCAGCGGGTGACAGCGGCCGAGGCACTGGCTCACCCCTACTTTGAGTCCCTGCATGACACGGATGATGCCCCCAAGGCCCAGAAGTACGATGACTCCTTTGACGATGTGGACCGCACCCTGGACGAGTGGAAGTGTGAGTGCCCGAGCACCTGTCCCCAGGGTGCCACCAGGTGGGAAGAAGGCAGGTCAGAGGGCAGCTGGACTGTGCAGCTTGGCCCACTGCAGAGGAGCAAAGGCACTCCTGGCAGAGACTGGTCCCAAAGCTGGCACTGTGGCGGCCTGGACCCCACTGGCAGCTCTGAGCTCCAGGCAGCAGTGTGCTGCTCCTGGCCCCCAGCCTGCCACCCTACATCCAGCCAAGAGACAGGCCACCCTGGAA
>NW_006160060.1:575833-579294 GCF_000334495.1 Tupaia belangeri chinensis
GCTCCCCACTGCCTGATGGGGAGCCACATGGCGGCTGTTGCCCAGAGTGGCTGCTGAGATGGGTGGGAGCCTGAGGGAGTGCCTTGCCCCCATGGAGCGCTGACTGGTCTTGTCACAGTGGACATCTGGTCTGTGGGCTGCATCATGGCTGAGATGATCACAGGGAAGACGCTGTTCAAGGGCAGTGACCGTATCCTGAGCATGGCAACCCTGGGCGCACGGACCCAGCTCCTGCCAAGGCTGGGCATGTGGGCACGGGGCACTGGGTGCTGGGTGGGGCCCCTGCCCTCTGGCCCTTTTGCTGTGCTCCTGACCTCAGCACAGACCTGGACCAGCTGAAGGAGATCATGAAGGTGACGGGGACACCTCCTGCTGAGTTTGTGCAGAGACTGCAGAGTGCCGACGTCAGTGGGGAGCCAGAGGGGCGGGGGCTGGCCCGGGTTGGGGCTGGTCCTTACCCTCACCCTCTGCCCCACACAGGCCAAGAACTACATGAAGGGCCTCCCTGAGTTGGAGAAGAAGGATTTCGCCTCCATCCTGACCAGTGCAAGCCCACTGGGTAGGACTGGACTGGGTGGGCCCAGGTACTGCTGTGAGGGGCCTCCCAAGTCCTGCTCTGACGTGCCATCCCCCCAGCGGTCAGCCTCCTGGAGAAGATGCTGGTGCTAGACGCGGAGCAGCGGGTGACAGCGGCCGAGGCACTGGCTCACCCCTACTTTGAGTCCCTGCATGACACGGATGATGCCCCCAAGGCCCAGAAGTACGATGACTCCTTTGACGATGTGGACCGCACCCTGGACGAGTGGAAGTGTGAGTGCCCGAGCACCTGTCCCCAGGGTGCCACCAGGTGGGAAGAAGGCAGGTCAGAGGGCAGCTGGACTGTGCAGCTTGGCCCACTGCAGAGGAGCAAAGGCACTCCTGGCAGAGACTGGTCCCAAAGCTGGCACTGTGGCGGCCTGGACCCCACTGGCAGCTCTGAGCTCCAGGCAGCTGTGTGCTGCTCCTGGCCCCCAGCCTGCCACCCTACATCCAGCCAAGAGACAGGCCACCCTGGAAGCCCCTCCACACCCACCTGCCTCCAAGGCCTTTCCACTCACCCGTGTTTGTCCTCACCTCTC
Source organism: Tupaia belangeri chinensis (assembly GCF_000334495.1). Classification (NCBI taxonomy): domain Eukaryota; kingdom Metazoa; phylum Chordata; class Mammalia; order Scandentia; family Tupaiidae; genus Tupaia; species Tupaia belangeri. Next base: position 576,952 of record NW_006160060.1, read on the forward strand.
CTTGCCCCACTTCTGGACCCCTCCCTGCCGTCTGCACAATGCATGGCCAGCCCTCCCTGCCACCCTCACCATCCCTTCTGGTCCAGGGAGCAGTTAGCCCCAGCCCCATAGCTGCTCTGCTCCCCCTGGCTTCTGCTGGCTGTCCTCCCCCCAGCTCCCCTGGTCTTTGTGGGCCGCCTTGCCCTCCAGTCCCAGGTCCTCTGCTGTGCTCCGAGGCCTCGGTCTCTGCTCTTCCTGCAGCTGCAAGGTGGCCTGTGGCAGGTTGTCTGAGAGAATGAGCAGGGACGGGTGGGGCTGCCACCAAGTCCCAGGCCCCACTGCTCTGCCTCCAGCCTGGGACCTTTGTCCAGCACTCTGGGGTGGAAGGGCTGGGTGGGCTGAGGCTCTCAAACTGTGTTCCTTAGGGTCACAGGGTCCTCAGGCCAAATCCCAGGTGAAAGCACAGGCTGATTGTATTCCCCACTGTCACCCTCGCCCCTCCCTAGGTGTCACTTACAAAGAGGTGCTCAGCTTCAAGCCTCCCAGGCAGCTGGGGGTCAGGGCCTCGAAGGAGACAGCCCTGTGAAGACCTCAGGGCCCCAAAGGTGCAGTGGGTGCCAATGTCCCTGACTGGGGGCTTCGTGCCTTCACCTGGGAGGAGTCCTGGTCACCCGGCCTTGGCTTGCACCCCATAACACCCATTTGGATAGCCCAGTAGACCCTCACTCTGCGGACTCCTCCCTGAAGCCTGTTCCTCCACTCTGGACACCCACCTCAGTGGTTCTTGGAGGAGCATCTGAATGTTCTGGACAGAACCTCTGCCTAACTGGGCTAATCTCTGACCCCTGGAGCAGCGCCTCTCCACTGGGGGTGAGGCCTGAGAACTGGCAGTGCTGAGTCAAATTCTGGTTTTCTGCTCTGCCAGTTCTGGACTGTGCTGAGACCCAGCTCACGAGAAGGAGGGACAGCGGGCGGGGCTTGGGGGTCAGCAGGTGCTAGTTCAGGTGCACCACCTCTGTGGAGGCGCTGGGACTCCCCTGCACCCACAGGCTGGAACACAGACCACCACAGGGTGTGCCCTCATGGCTGGGAGGAAATAAACTCTTTTGTAGACCTCTGCTCTGGCTGTGTCCTGATATGTCCCACTGGTAGGCCTGGGCCACTCCCCGTGGAGGTCTGTGCCCAGCCCAGCTGAGCCAGCAGGCCACCCTGAACCCACCTCCACAGCTGTGTGCTAGTGAGCCTCCGGCCACCCCACATCAGGGGTGGCCCCTTTGCTTCAGTGGTGGTGGACCTATGGTGCCCTGGAGCCAGACCCAGGGGCAGGCCCAATGGAGGAGGGACAGGGGGTCCAAACTGGGACCCAGAGGTTCAGGGTTGGGCACTTCCCATGAAGAACACCTCTGGGCCAGGTGGCCGACATCTTCTCTGACCCACCCCGTGCTCCCCCCTCCGGCCAGGCCACCTGTATCTGAGGGCCTGCGATACCCCTGCTGGTCATCTGATGTCTCCAAGGGTTGCAGCTGGGTTAGAGGCCACATCTGGGCACTTGCTGCTGCTCTGGCTGCTCCGTGTCACTCACCCGTGTGCTCAGAGTGGGGCCAGGCCCTCAAGGGGCAGAGCAGGCCATGTCCCCTCCCCTGGCCTGGAGTTTGGCCCAGAGCAGTGGGAGAGCTACAACAGACACCAATCCTGCTCAGGGGCCTCCCCTTCCCATTGGACGCCCACTGCCTTCCTCTGGATCCCGATGGCCAATCCCCACGCCCTGAGCCCTCTCACCCCTCTCAGGTCCTTGTCCTGACCCTCCTGTAGTTCACCCTTCCCTCTATCAGGCCTCCTGTCCTGCCTGTCTGGTCGTTGTAAGCGGACGGGTGTGTGTGTGTGTGTGTGTGTGTGTGTGTGTGTGTCCTTCTGTCCAGCTTTGTAGCCTCCACCCTGACTCTTGGAACCTTTGTCCACTCTTTAGCCACGGGTCTTCCCATCAGTCCTCCATAAACCTTGAGGTCGCCCTGCTGGGCATCAGTGCAGCCCAGCTCTGGCGGAGCCAGGTCCGGGCTGGCGGCACCCCTGGTCTCCCCAGCTGCCCTCCTGCCTCACTGCCTTTGCCCTAGCAAGCCCTCGTCCTCCGTCCTTCCACCGGCCGTTCCCTGGGCTGCCGGGAAGTTGGGGCAGAAGGGAGCAAAGCCTGGCAGGGTCGCGCACGGGGGCCGCAGCGCCTGCCGGCGTTGGGAGCATCACCGGTCCTCACGCCAGTCACCCCTCCCGGCTCTCGAGGGGAGCTGGGGGCGGGGCGCCCAGACCTCGGGCCGCGTGGGCGGCAGCCGTAGCGGTGGGGGGGGGCCCGGGGGGGCCCGAGGCCCGCCC
>NW_006160060.1:579666-585382 GCF_000334495.1 Tupaia belangeri chinensis
CGCCCGTGGCCCCGCCCGCCCTGCTGCAGCCCCAGCTTCCGGCAGGGCTCGCAGCAGCGGGCGGCAGACCCGGTGCGAGTCCGGGGCTACGGAAAGCAGGCCCTGGGCGCCAACGTGTGCCCCTGCCTCGTTGTAGTGTCGCCTGCCGCCCGAGGTCTTTGTGTCTGGGATCTGTGTGCTCCTGTCCTGGCCAGTGCCGCCCCAGGTTCTGTCTCGGGCAGGTCTTGGGCCTTGGCCTGTTCCCGGGGCTGCGGGGCTGCGAAGTGGGTACAGGCTGAGTCCGGGGCTACGGAAAGCAGGCCCTGGGCGCCAACGTGTGCCCCTGCCTCGTTGTAGTGTCGCCTGCCGCCCGAGGTCTTTGTGTCTGGGATCTGTGTGCTCCTGTCCTGGCCAGTGCCGCCCCAGGTTCTGTCTCGGGCAGGTCTTGGGCCTTGGCCTGTTCCCGGGGCTGCGGGGCTGCGAAGTGGGTACAGGCTGAGGATCGCCTGTGAGCAGTGCTGGGTCCTGTTACCCCCAAAGCGTTGCGTAGTGACCACAGCCCAGCCATGGGCACTGCACTCGTGTACCACGAGGATATGACAGCCCCCCGGCTGCTCTGGGACGAGTAAGTGTGGCCTGGCTGTGGTGGGCTGGGGCAGAGGGTTCTGGATACCGAGCTCTCTGTGCCACAGCCCTGAGTGCCAGATCGAGTGCCCGGAGCGCCTAACCGCAGCCCTGGACCTCCTGCGGCAGTGCGGCCTGGAGCAGAGGTGCACGCGGCTATCTACCCGGGAGGCTTCGGAGGCGGAGCTGGGCCTGGTACACAGGTCAGACTCCAGGGGCCACACACCTCTGGGGACAGCCTGGTTGGGGCCTCTGGGGCCACCCCAAGCCTACCAGCACCTGTTTCACCACTGGCTATGTAGGCCAGTGGGTTCGTGGAGCAATGGGGTGGGGCTCCAGGTCCTGGCCGCCTTTCCCCTGTTGGTGACCCGGCCCTGACTGCCTGCCTGTCTGCAGCCTGGAGTACGTGGCCCTGGTTCGGGGAACCCAGGCCCTGGGCGAGGCAGAGCTCCAGGCTCTGTCTGGACAGTACGATGCCGTCTACTTCCACCCGGTGGGTGCCCTCCACACACCCCCATCACCCAGATACGGCCATGTGGCCTGTTTGTGTCCACACCCCAGCTGCCCACCCCAGCCAAGGGCCCCCGAGTTCACATGAGTGACAACGCTCAGCTTGCTGCCACTCCTGGCTCAGCAGGTGGTGTCCTGAGGCCTGGAGCAGGTGTGGGCTTGGCCTGCGAGGGTGCAGAATGGGTGGGACTCATGTGCACCCTGCCCCACAGAGCACCTACCACTGCGCTCGGCTGGCTGCGGGGGCTGCACTGCAGCTGGTGGACGCCGTGCTGGCTGGAACTGTGCGCAACGGGCTTGCCCTGGTGAGGTGAGAGCTGGCCCCCCGGTGGCCCTGGGAGGGGACAAGATGACCCTGACCCATCCTTTACCCTACCTCACTCCCAGGCCTCCTGGGCACCACAGCCAGCGGGCAGCAGCCAGTGGGTTCTGCGTGTTCAACAATGTGGCCATTGCAGCTCAACACGCCAAGCAGAAGCATGGGCTGCACAGGTGTGTGCCAGGCTGGCTGCAGGGGGGTCACCAGGCCAGATGGGGAGGGCGCAGCAGGTGGGTTTCTGGCCTGAGCTGGGAGGCCCCCCTCAGGCACCCCGGGGCTGTCCATCCCTAGGATCCTCATTGTAGACTGGGACATTCACCATGGCCAGGGCATCCAATACATCTTCGAGGATGACCCCAGGTGAGCTGGATGGGGACGCGGCCCTTCCCTGCAGTCTCCCCTTTGGGGGTGTGTGCAGCCTGGCCTGGGAGATCCGAGGGAGGAGGAGTGGCTGTACGCCCCAGGTCCGGGTTCTGGGAGGAGCCATGAGCTCTGAGGTGCTGACCACTGACATTGACTGGCTGTCCTCAGCGTCCTTTACTTCTCCTGGCATCGCTATGAACACGGGCGCTTCTGGCCCTTCCTGCGAGAGTCGGATGCAGACGTGGTGGGGCGGGGGCAGGGCCGTGGCTTCACTGTCAACCTGCCCTGGAACCAGGTGCCTGTCTTGGCCCCCAAACCCCACCCAACCCACCTCCCCGCCTGTACCCCTCCCCACTCTGCCACTCTGGGCCTCCAGTGTAGCCTGGAATGTTCAGAGCTCAGGTCCCAGGAGTAAAGATCCCACAGCACTGCCCTGTTGGCAGGGCAGGCCTCTGACATGGCTTCCTGCAGGTAGGGATGGGCAATGCTGAGTACTTGGCTGCATTTCTGCACGTGCTCCTCCCACTGGCCTTCGAGGTAACTCTTGGGGGCTTGGTGCCTGCAATTCCACTGGGAAGGCAGGAGGAGGGAGGGAGGGTCTCCTAGGAGGAACTGGGTGCATGGAGGCAGGCAACACTGACCTCCCCTTCATCGGGCTCTACCCTGGCCCTGACTGCAGTTTGGCCCTGAGTTGGTGCTGGTTGCGGCAGGGTTCGACTCAGCCATCGGAGACCCTGAGGTGAGGGCTCGGCCTGGCTGGGGAGGGCCCATGAGGTCCTTGGCCTAGCCCCAACCCAGCTGGCTCTTGTCACAGGGGCAGATGCAGGCCACGCCAGAATGCTTTGCCCACCTCACACACCTGCTGCAGGTGCTGGCTGGCGGCCGGGTCTGTGCCGTGCTGGAGGTGAGCGGGGAGAGCGAGTGAAGGATTGCCAGGCCAGGACTTGGGACACTAATGCCCATCAGGAGCCTGGGCATCAGGCCCAAGGTGCAGTGTGGGGTGTCCTGCCACAGATAGCGAGCCCACCCTAGTGACCCAGTGCATTTGCAGGGCGGCTACCACCTGGAGTCGCTGGCACAGTCGGTGTGCATGACGGTGCAGGCACTGCTGGGCGACCCTGCCCCACCCCTGCTGCGGCCCATGGTGCCCTGTCAGAGGTGCGAGGATGGGAGGGTGGGGGGGCTGGGGTGTGTGGCCAGGCCTCACCGCTCCAACCCTGTACCTGCAGCGCCCTGGTATCTATCCAGCGTGTCCGAGCAGCCCAGGCCCCTCACTGGACAAGCCTCCAGGAGAACGGTCAGTGTTACCTGGGCATGGGCTGGTGGGTGCTTACCGGAAGCTCCAGCGCAGTGGCATGACTCTCAACTGTCTCTAGACTCAGCCCCATTGCTGGGTCCCCGCACTCGTTCCCCAGATGAGAGGCCCCCACCACAGCTGCCTGGAGGTCCTGTGTGTGAGGCAGCGGTAGCAGTGCCAAGCTGTCCCCTGGGCCAGCTGTGCCTCTGCCCCATACCCCCTGTTCGCACGGCTGCTGCCCTGACCACACCAGTTGCCAGCCTCATCCTGCCTCCTGGTGTCCTCCTTCAGGAGGGGTCAGCCTCGATGGAGAAGACAGAAGCCTGGGCCAGGTGGATAGGCAGGTTTTGGGAGAGGGTGGGTCTAAGTCACGTGTCTGTGTGTGACTGACATGGGGTCACTTTGTGTCTGTGTGTCCCTATGGTCTGCCCACCACAGGCTACACAGGTCCCTGGCCCAGGATGAGGCCCTCATGGCACTTGGGAAGCTCCTGAACCTCTTAGATGGGATCCTGGATGGGCAGGTAGGGGCACCTGAGAGGGCACCTGAGAGGGGCTGGGGCTGGCTGTGGACCCAGGGACAGGACCCAGGACTGCTGGTGAGGTATGGCCTGTCCATAGAGAGCCAGGTTGTACAGACAGAGGGCAGGGCTGGCCAGAACCTGCAGCCGCTGTGGTGGGCAGAACACCCAGGTGTGGCCTGCATCTGCACCCAAGATGAGCGCCAGCTGGGTAGCGGCCTGGGCCCAGGGCCGGGGAGGAGAGTCTGGGGAAGGGGAGGCCAGTGCTGCCCACCTCCGTCCTCCTAGCTCCTCCTAGAAGACCCTGCCTCCTCTGCCTTCTCCGTGGGGCTCTGCCTTGTGCAGGCACTGTTCTCGCAAGAGTCCAGTCTGGAGGTTGTGACCCCCCTCATGTCCCTCAACCAAATGAAAGCTCTTTGGTAAAAAGGTGAAAGGGAAGATTTAAGATGTAGCCTTAGAGAGGGGCCAGCAGTTGGTGTAATGGCTATGTAGTTGGACTCCCAGGTAGTTGATCACAGTCCGAGTCCTCGACCCGGTGGCTTAAACTCACGCTGGGCGTGTGTGCGTACATGCCCAAGATCCCAAGAGGAGAATGGAGAAGGGACTAAGGCGTGCCCATCCCCTTCTGGGGAGTGATTTCTTGCTTTCTGTCTGTCTCTGTCTTTCTGGCAAGCACACGCACCCTATAGCAAAAACCCTCTTAAAAAAAATGATGTAGCTTTAAGCATCATATTTACAGACATGGAGTGAGCAGACCTGAATGTAAGGGAGATCCATAACTGTTGCCTGGACAGGAGCCAGGGAGGGAGAGCAGGTCTGTCTGCCTGGCTCAGACTGGGCTATGCCTTGCCCTCCACTGTCCACTGACCCTGCAGGTGGGCAGCGGTGTTGTAGCCATCCCAGCCCCTGCTGCAACAGCCACCCTGGACGTGGTTATTCAGCAAAGCCTATCCCTCAGAACCGAGAGGTGAGTGCTCACTGGCTGTTCTGTGCATCAAGGGCAGAACCCTGTTACATCGTGGGGATCTGGGGTGGATTCTGGGCAACATAACCATAGCTGATCCTGGCTGGCTCTTCTTTCAGGGTGCTCTGTGTGGTCCTAGGACAGCTGGACCGGCCCCTGGACCTTGCTGATGATGGGTATGATTGTCTGGTCACGCGTGTGAACGGGCATATGGCAGGCTGAGCAGTGCATACAGGCCCTCTGCAGCTGGGCTGTGGGAGCAGGCCCCTGGGAGCAGTGCCAGGCAGGCCTCCAGCCCAGGCCTGCAGTCAGCACCCTTGGCCTGCTCCTGCTGCCTGGGCTCAGGAGGTGAGCAGGTCTCATGCATATGGCCAATCATGTTCACTCTCCCACTTGGAAGGAGGACCCTGTGGCTGCACATCAGGGGCCAGGAGGCTTCTGCTTTGTCCATGTTCCAGGTCTCCATGCCACTGCCAGGGGTGAGTGGCAGACAGGTGCTGGGAGCCCGGCAAGCCCTGGAAGCTCACTGCCATGGTCAGAGGGCCCAGGCCCAGGCCCCAGCCCTTCCTGGCTCCCTGCTCATGGTCCATGCCCTGAGCCCAGCAGGTGGGGAGGGCAGGACCAACAGGAGGGGTGTCCCCTGGGTGAAGGTGGTGCCCTGCTGCTATCTTCCCACAGACGACTGGTGGGTTCCTGAGCTGCATCCTGGGTCTGGTGCTGCCCCTAGCCTATGGCTTTCAGCCTGACATGGCGCTGATGGTGCTAGGGCCTGCCCACGGCCTGGAGGTCCCCCAGGCTGCTCTCCTGGCCACCCTGCTCCGAGGGCCGGCAGGGGGCCGAGTGCTGGCCCTGGTGGAGGAGGTAGGCTGGGCAGGGGAGGCACGCCTGCAGTGGGACGCAGCCCAGAGCTCACAGCTTTCACCGCTGTCTAGGGATCCGCAGTTCAGCTCGCAGGGGTCCTGGCCAGCGTGCTGCAGGGACAGGCCCCGCCCAGCCTGGGCCCTTTCGTCTCGGCTTCCGCAGAGGACAGCCAGGCCCTGAAGTACCTGAGGCGGCAGCTGGGGGCGCGGTGGGGGATGCTGCAGGTGGAGGCTGAGGCGGACTGGGGCTGCCTGCCTCCGTAGCAGCGCGCCCACCCTG
>NW_006160060.1:586227-589783 GCF_000334495.1 Tupaia belangeri chinensis
GGCCAGCATCACGCGGCTGTTCGAGGACCTCTGCGAGGCCCTCCTGCCGCCAGCCCAGCCCCACCTGGGCCGGCGCGCTGCGAGCCGGCGGAGGGCCACGCGCAGGCTCAGGAGGGTGGCCTACGATGCTCTTTTCGCAAGTCTTTTCCGAGAGGAGATCCCGCAGCTGCAGCCTGGCCTGGCAAAGCTCCCAGTGAGGAACAAGATCCTCATGTTATCCTTCGACTTGAGAGTGGGCGGCCTGGGCCCCGAGGCGGACCGTTTGGAGGAGCTCGTGGGAGAGCTGGAAGAGGCCGCCCGCTGTCCGCTTGTGGAGGTGGCGTCTGTTCTGGACCTCCTGGTCCAGCTGGCGGGGACCGGACCCCCTCGAGTACTGCAGAGAAAACGGGACTACTTTCATAACAACAGGCACGTTGGAAGAAACGTTCCACACAGCGGCTACGATTGCTATAACCTGCGTGCGTTTGAGATGGACGTTCAGTCTCTGGTCACCAGAGAGGAGGATTTGTGTCACAGCTTGATCCAGGAGACCCTTCAGGTGATGGAGGCTGCTCCGGGCACCGGCCTCTCCACCTTCCGGCTCTTCTCATTTGGTGACCCTTGTGGTGACAGGTTTGAGAGAGACACCCGGGTCTCGCTCTTTGGTGCCCTTGTGCACAGCCGAACCTACGACATGGATGTCCGACTGGACCTGCCCCCAGTGTCGGGTAGCGCGGATCTCTCGGCACTGGCCATTAAGGTAGACAGTTTGTCCCCTGTACCCATACCCCACGGGTCTCTCAAGGTATTTGGGAAATGCTTTACTTGACCTTACTTTGATCAGGCTAAAGATTGCTGAAGTCGGGAACCAGCAGTTAGCGTAATGGCTATGTCTGGACTCCCATGTAGTCGACCGCGGTTCGCGTCCTGGACCCAGTGGCTTAAAACTCACGCCGGGTGCTTGTGCGGGCATGCCCAAGATCCCGAGAGGAGAATGGAGGAGAAGGGATTGCGGTGTGGCCATCCCCCCTGGGGGGTGATTTCTCGCTTTCTGTCTCTATGTCTCGCTCTGTCTGGTGAGCGCACGCGCCCTATAGCGAAAACCTCATAAAAAAAAAAAGGATTGCTGAAGTAACTCCATTTACTATCTAGAGCTATTTTAATTTAATTAAAAGCAAATAAAATTTTCGTTCCTTAATTGCACAAGCTGCATTTCAAGTGCTCAACACACTGATGTTGGAAAAAATGCTATTAATGTGGGACCAGCAGTTGGCATAATGGCTACAACGCTGGACTCCCATGTAGTCGACTGCTTTTCCAGTCCTGGACCCCGTGGCCTTCAACTCACGCTGGGCATGTGTTCGTGTGTGCCCAAGGTCCCGAGAGGAGAATGGAGGAGAAAGGATTGACCATTCCCCTGGGGTGTGATTTCTCACTTTCTTTCTCTCTCTGTCTTTCTGGTGAGCACACATGCCCTATAGCAAAAGAAAAAAAAAATAAGCCTGTACAAAAACAAAACAAAACAAAAATGTGTCATCCCAAACAATGCTAGGGCAGATGTCTTGGTGTGTATACATTTTTTCTGTGTCTAGTATGACTTATTTTTTCCACTTTTTTGCCATAGTGTGTGTGTGCACTCACTGGAGAGAGACAGAGAGATGGAAAGTGAGAAATTGCCCCCAGAGGAATGGCCATGCTGCAAACCTTTCTCCGTCATTCTCTTGGGATTTGGGGCTTGCATGCACAGGTGCTCAGCTTGATTTTCAAGCTGCCGGGATGGGGACACGAACTGTGGTTGGCCAGGTGGACCAACACCTTAGCCACCATGCCACATGCCAGCCCCGTGATGTGATTTTACTTATGTTGGATTCACCAAGATGGAATTTCCAGGACAGAAGCATTTTGTAAAAAGTTTCATTGTGGAACCAGCAGGTGGTGGTGGTGTGGTGGTTAAGGGGGCTGGACTCTCACATGGCCGACCGCGGTTCGAGTCCTGGACCTGGGAGCTTCCTTTCTCACTCTCTTTCTCACTCTGTCACTCTCTGGTCAAATTTAAATAAGTAAATAAGTAAAGTTAAAAAAAAGTAAATAAAACATGGGATGGGATGGAAGGCTGTCTTTCCATCTGTCTCTCACTAGTGGAAGAAATAGAAATGTTTCATTGTAAGTTATAACTGAAGTTTATGTGCTCTATGAAATTGGAAATTGGTAGCCTTAATTAATTCGTTTGTTTAATTTTTCAATGGTTCATTTAGGAGAAAACACTGTAGTACATGAGTGCTTGAAAAAGCTGAAGAGGCATTTGAGTAGGCCTTTCCTTCCAGTGAGAAAATGAAAGTATGTGGATAAAATTCCTGGAATTCTGACCACAGTTGTGTGAAATGCAGACACAAAGGAGGAAAAGGTTATGGTTTACTCTTTCCTGTGGCCTCTAGGTCCCTCGGAGTGTGGATCAGTGGGAAGACGAGGGATTCCAGTCAGCGTCCAACCTGACTCCTGAGTCTCAGTCTGAACCGAGTGTGACCCCGGATGTGGACTTGTGGGAAGCCGCCCTCACCTACGAGGCCAGCAAGCGGAGGTGCTGGGAGAGAGCTGGATGGTGAGTGAGCCTTTGCCTTTAAAGGCACTGCCCCAACCCTTGAGGGCATGGCCTACTCAGTGAGCCTAGGTGGCAGTTTCTAGAAGTAGCCGTGATGAGGTTTCGGTCAGGCTGGTGTACAGAATCACCTGAGGCCTGGGAACTAAGAGGGGAGGGACTTGCAGAAGGTCCGCACTGTGCGAGTAGCTTCTGCACCTCACTTTCCAGTCAGTGGCCACCAGGTCACGTCCTTCCTGCTGGGGCTCCTGGGCACGGGTGTCCTGGCAGGCCATGTACTGAGTGCCAGGAGGAAAGACTGCCTGGCCACAGGCTGCTGATGCAGGATCTGGGGTGAGCTCCTCCAGTCGAAGCTGCCTTCACCGGCTGTTCTAGCAGCTTGCTTCCCAGAGAGAGCGCCGTCAGTCCCTGGGCTCGCACTTAGGGCTGCTCAGGGTCTTTCCTCCTGGCATCTTTGGGAAACTACCAACAGGATCAGGAGACACGCACCCCAGTGTTTGGTTATAGAATCCTCTCTGCACAGCTGGTCCACTGATCCTTCTAAATGCATTTTGGGGAGCACTGAGTTAAAGAGTCAAGGCTGGCTTAGAGCTGAGTTCCTCTAGCACCTCCTGGAGAGTACGTGCTCAGGGACAGTTACACATTGCCTGTGTGTGCTGGGCACTGCCACTTGGGGACAGCTCTCCTGGCCATAGTCACATGCCCGCCTCCTCAAGGGACAGCCAGCTCCTGCTTCCCAGGCCAGTAGTGTGAGCAGTTGTCTTATCCACCAGTAATCTCGCACTAGGGCACTGGCCTTGTCTTTTCACAGATGGCCTTGTCTTTTCACAGATGGCCTTGCTGTCTGCCAGCCCCTCGTGTTTAAAAACTAACCTAGGGGCTGGCAGGTGACATGCGGGTTGGGGTGCCAGACTCCATCATGGTCAACTGTGGTTCAAGTCCCAGACCTGGTGGCTTGCTTTCTCCCTCTATCCCCTCTTC
>NW_006160060.1:590664-591029 GCF_000334495.1 Tupaia belangeri chinensis
TTCTTCCAGCCCCTCGTTTTTAAAAACTAACCTAGGGGCTGGCAGGTGACATGCGGGTTGGGGTGCCAGACTCCATCATGGTCAACTGTGGTTCAAGTCCCAGACCTGGTGGCTTGCTTTCTCACTCTATCCCCTCTTCCCTGTGTCTCTTTTTCATTAAACTGAATAATAATAAATAGGCTAAATTAGATAATTCTCTCTTTTTTCCAAAGAATTATTTAATTCCATCTTTGTTTTAATTTTTTACTTTTTTTTTATTTTTTAGTTTGACCAGACAGAGACAGAGAGAGAGAGAAAAGGAAAGCAAGAAAGAGCAAGAAAGCAAGCCACCAGGTCTGGGACTCGAACTGTGGTCGGCTATGTGG
>NW_006160060.1:591857-610378 GCF_000334495.1 Tupaia belangeri chinensis
CAAAAATCTCTCTAAAAGGGGGGGATGGAGGAATGTACTTACTCATCAATAGTTTTATTTTTAAAATTTTATTTATTTATTTTAATTTGACCAGAGAGGGACAGAGTATGAAAGAAAGTGAGAAAGCAAGCCAGCAGGTCTGAACTCGAAGCACAGTCGGTCCTGTGGGAGTCCATTGCCCTTAACCACCACGCTACCTGCTGGCCCCAGTAATTATTTTATTTAACTTTATTTTTTCAAAGAATTATTTATTTTATTTGTTATTTTTTAATTTGACCAGAGAGAGAGAGAAAGGGAAAGTGAGAAAGCAAGCTGCCAGATCTGGGACTCAAACCATGGTTGACCATGTGGGGGTCCAGCACCTTAACTACTGCACCATCTGCTGGCTCCCATTTATGTATTTTTATCTTGACCAGAGAGGACCAGAGCGAGAGAAAAAGAGAGAGTGAAAGAAATTGAGAAAGCAAGCCATCAGATCTGGGACTTGAGCCACACGCTGTTGGCCTAGTGGGAGTCTAGTGCCCGTTTTATTTTGGGACCAACAGACAGTGTGGTAGTTACATTGCTGGACTCCCACATAGTCGACTGCATCTCAGGTCCTACACCCGGCTCAGGGGGCAGATGTGCATGTGTGCCCAAAATCTCAAGAGGAGATTGCTGTGTGGACATTCTCCCTAGGGGGTGATTTCTCACCTTTTTTTTTTCTAAAGAATTATTTATTTACTGGGAACCAGCAGTTAGTGTAATGGCTATGTCGCTGGACTCCCACGTAGTTGACCGCAGTTCGAGTCCCGGACCCGGTGGCTTAAAACCCAGGCCGGGTGCATGTGCGTGCGTGCCCAAGATCCCGAGAGGAGAATGGAGGAGAAGGGATTGCGGCATGGCCATCCCCCCTGGGGGGTGATTTCTCACTTTCTGTCTCTATGTCTCTCTCTGTCTGTCTGGCGAGCGCATGCACCCTATAGCTAAAAAACCTCTCAAAAAAAAAAAAGAATTATTTATTTATTTTCATCATTCACTCATTTTATTTTTTAATTTGACCAGATAGATACACAGTGAGAGAGAGAGAGAGAAAGAGGGAAAGTGAGAAAGCAAACCACCAGGTCCAGGACTCAAACCATGGTCAGCCATGTGGGAATGTGCAGCGCCTTAACCACCACGCCACCCGCTGGTCCTGATTTCTCGCTTTTCGTCTCTCTGTCTCTGTCTCTCTGGCGAGTGCATGTGTCCTATAGCAAAAATCTCTTGCTCAAAAAAAATTATTTTATTGGGACCAGCAGTTAGCATAATGGCTATGTCGCTGGACTCCTACGTAGTCAACCGCGGTTCGAGTCCCGGACCTGGTGGCTTAAACTCACGCCGGGCATGTGTGCGTGCGTGCCCAAGATCCCGAGAGGAGAATGGAGGAGAAGGGATTGTGGCATGGCCATCCCCTCTGGGGGGTGATTTCTTGCTTTCTGTCTCTATGTCTCTCTGTCTGGCGAGCGCACACGCCCTATAGCAAAAACCTCTCAAAAAATTATTTTATTTAACTTTATTCGTTATCATCATCATCATCATTTCTAAATTTAGCCAAAGATACAGAGTGAGAAAGCAAGCTGTCACGTCCAGGACATGAATTGCAATCAGCCATGTGGGAGTCTAGTGCCTTAGCTACTGCACCACCTGTTGGCCCCATAAATAAATAATTCTTTTATTTATGTTTTATTTATTTAGAAAATCACAGGATTGGGGCTGGCAGGTGGCATGGTGGTTATAAAGGGGGTTGGACTCTCACATGGCTGACCACAGTTTGAATCCTGGACCTAACTTGTTTCTCACTTTTCTCTCTCTCTCTCTCTCTGATCAAATTAAGATAGATAGATAAAATAAAGTTAAAAAGAGACACAGGATTTTGGTAATCTCACCAGAGAGGACAGGACTTGGCAGGATAGGGGAGTGAATTCTGACAGGATAGGTAGGGAGGAGGCCGGCGATGAGTGGAGTTCTATAGGACCACGGTGATCAAGTCCCCACACAGAAACATCTGGAGATGTAATAGTTCTTGTTGACTGGCTTGGACCTCTTGCCTTTGACACTGTTAGGGATCTCGGTCCACACCTTCCCGTCACCCAGCACCATGTTTGCAGTGCCTGTCGAAGGCTTCCCGGCCCAGGAGTTTCCTGTCACGGCAGATGATGAGTACTGGGGTGTGTGCTTGACTGACTGTGACCTCGTGTTAAACTCCTCCTCCTCCCACTTGTGTAGCTCCCCTGGAGTTGTATTCTTGGGCTCATTGAGGCTCATGGTTGCGACTGCACTCTCATCACTCCTGTCTCCTCCATGTTGCTTCAGCCTCTCAATAAATAATTATTTAAAAAAAAAACAAAACTTAAGGAAAAAAACAAAACTAAACTACAAATTACCTTGTTTCTTTTTCTTTTTTTTTTGGAGAGGTTTTGCTATAGGGCAGGAGCACTTGCCAGAAAGACAGCAGAAAGCAAGAAATCACCCCCCACAAGGGGGATGGCCACGCTGCAATCCCTTCTCCATTCTCCTCTTGGGATCTCGGGCATGCACACACATGCGCCCAGCATGAGTTTAACCCACTGGGTCTGGGACTCGAACTGCAGTTTTCTACGTGGGAGTCCAGCAACATAGCCATTATGCCATCTGCTGGTCCTACCATGTTTCTTTTGTAAATATTTTCTAGTAATGTTTCATTTGTTAGCTCCCATTTTTATAAGTTTAGTTCTTCAGGTCACTGTTGGGAGACTTGACTGCTTGGCAGCTGGCTGTCTTCACTGTCCTGTTAGTTATTTACCTGTTCATATTAGCCAGGGGATGTGTCAAGAAAGCCCCCTTCTCGGGGTATGGTCACCTCGCTGTCCCTTCTCCTCTGTCTCTCCACCTTTTTGGGATTTGGGCACTCATGCATACATGCCTGGTGTGTGGTTTTTTGTTTTATCATTTATTTATTTATTTTGAGAGGTTTTTGCTATAGGGTGCGTGTGCTCGCCAGAAAGAGAGAGACAGACAGAAAACAAATCATCCCCCAGGGGGATGGCCACGCCGCAATCCCTTTTCCTCCATTCTCTTCTCGGGATCTTGGGCATGCATGCATATGCGCTCGCTGTGAGTTTAGGCCACCAGGTTCAGGACTCAAACTGCAGTCAACTACATGGGAGTCCAGCGACATAGCCATTCCACCAACTGCTGGTCCCGCCTGGTGTGTTTTGCAAGTCACCAGGTTGGGACTCAGACCGCACAGTCAGATGTGGGGTCTAGCTTGTAACCACCAGGCCAGAGGCTGCCTGTCACCCTGCACTGAGTGCACTCAACCACCATGGTGCTCCCTGGGCACAGGGGTGCCCTCAGACCCCAGCACGGAGGCCCCAGCCGTGTTCCCTGTGAGGAGGCCAGCTAGAATGTCCGAGGCATCGGTTTACCCAGCACCGTGCCGAGCTTAGTCTGGTAGTTCCTGCGGGGATTTTGGTTGCTGTGGGAGCCCTTGTTGATGTGCAGTCCTAAGGTGTTTGTCCTTTTGTGGCTGACTTATGTTGCTGTGTATAATGTCCTCAAGGGTCATCCGTGTCGTAGCGTGTGTCAGAATTTTTTTCCTGTACAGATAAACTGTGTTTCGTTTACCCATTCATCTTCCATATGGCGGCTTCTGCCTTTTGGCTATGAAGCTGCTGTGAACGTGGGTGTTGAAACCTTGTGTTTTCAACATAAGCATATGTTGTGGGGGCAGCAGGTGGCCTGGTGGTTGAAGGCGTTGGACTCCCACATGGCTGACCATGGTTTGAGTCCCAGACCTGGCAGCTTGCTTTCCTGCTTTCCCTCTCTTTGTCTCTCTCTCTGGTCAAATTAAAATAAGTAAATAAGGGGCTGGCAGGTGGCGTGGTGGTTAAGGAGCTGGATTCCCACATGGCCAATGGCGGTTCTAGTCCTGGACCTGGAGGCTTATTTTCTCGCTTTCCCTTTCTCTCTCTATCTCTTTCAGGTTAAATTAAAAATATACATATAATAACAAATTAAATTAATTACAGAAATAAATAATTCTTTTAAAAATTAAGTAAGTAAATAAAATAAATTTTTTTTTTGCGGGGGAGAGGTTTTTGCTACATGGTGTGTGTGGTCGCCAGAGAGAGACAGAAAAGTGAGAAATCACTCCCCGGGTGGATGGCCACACTGCAATCCCTTCTCCTCCATTCTCCTCTCGGGATCTTGGGCATTTCATGTACATGTGCCAGTGTGAGTTGAAGCCGCCAGGTCTGGGACTCGAACCATGGTTGACTACATGGGAGTCCAGCAACATAGCCATTACGCCAACTGCTGGTCCTTAGATAATTCTTTTTTTTTTTTTTTTTAAGAACTATTTTTATTTAATTTTATTTATTCATTCATTTATTTTAATTTGACCAGAGAGAGAGAGAGAGAGAGAAAGTTAGCCATCAGGTCTGGGATTCAAACCGTGGTCAACCATGTGGGAGTGTACAACCTCTTCACTATACCACCTGCTGGTCCCGATAAAGAATTCTTAAAAAAAAAAGAATACGTTGTGAGGTGTTTTCCTCATGGCTGCTGTGCCCGTGGGTACCTCCCGGCACAGGGCTGGTGGCACTCCTGGTGCTCCCTGAGCCCAGGCACATGCTCTGGGAGAGCATCTGCACAGAGCCGTCCTGGTGGGATCCATGGCAGCCAGTGCTGAGCCTGAGCAGTGCTGAGAGGGGCCGGCTGTCAGTGAGCCCTCTTAGAAGGTTGTTACCCCTGCCCCCCTTCCCTCGTTCACAGCACCCCTAAGGGAAGGCGCACCTGTGCTGAGGTGCTTTCCCCTGTCCGCTCACTGCCGACCCTTGGTCTCCCTCGCAGCCCCCCTGGCCACGGAGAGGAGCCCTACCTCACTGAGGCGGGAAGAGGTGCCTTCGACAGGTTCTGCAGGCTCCGCCAAGGCGAGCTGCAGCTGCTGGGCGGTGGTGCCCTGCAGGCCCCGCAGCCCCTGGTGGTGAAGGAGTGCGAGCTGGTGAAGGATGCCCTGAATGTCCTCATTGGGGTCGTGTCTGCCACGTTTTCCCTTTGCCAGGTGAGAAGTGCACCCTGAGGGTCGTTGTCATGGGAGCAGCTGTATTTCACGGCCCAGGCTCCACCAGGCACTGTCAGCATGATGGGGACGGGGATGGGGGACTAGGCCCAGGGCAGTGCGTTGCAGGAAGGCTGGCACTGTGGCTGCAGGTGACTCTGGCAATTCCATTTTGGTTCTGAAAATGTTAATTTGTTAGTGATTTTTTAAAAACGAAACAAAAGTAGGGCCAGCAGGTGGTGTGGAAGTTAAGGCAGCTGGACCCCACCTTGCTGGTTACGGGGGTTTAAATCCCAAACGTGGTGGCTTGAAAAATCACACCGAATATGCCCAGAATCCCAAGAGGAGAATGGAAGAGAAGAAATTGTGGGGGTGATTTATCACTTTCCCTCTCACTTCTGCTCTCCCTCTCTGTCTGTCTCTGGCAAGCACACACACCCAATTGCAAAACTAAAACAAGTAAAATTAAAAGTAAGATGCTTATTGCTAACAGTATGACAAAAGAAAATGTACCTCCCCCACTTTAAAGAGTTTTTTATTGACTGTGCCCATTGGACAAGGAGAGAGAACACTGCCTGGTGGAGCATGGTTAGACTGCAGTCCATTTTCATCCTTTTCTCTTTTGTGTCAGGATTTTGGGGCATGCATGTATATGTATCCAATGAGTTCTTTTTTTTTTTAATAATTATTTTATTTAACTTTATTTATTCATTTATTTTAATTTGACCAGAGAAGAACAGAGCAAGGGATTGGGGGAGTGAGAAAGCAAGCCTCCAGGTCCAGGACTCGAACCATGGTCAGCCATGTGGGAGTCCAACGCCGTTAACCACCATTCCACCTGCCAGCCCTACATCCAGTGTGTAAAGAATCCCAGTCCTGCCGGGGCTGGGATTGGGATTGGGATTGGCCATGTGGAATCTGGCTTCCTTAACCACTGTGCTATGGACACAACTGTCCTCTCTCCTAACTTTTTTTTTTGAAGAGGTTTTTGCTATAGGGCACGTGCGCTCGCCGAGAGACGGAGAGACAGCGAGAAATCACCCCCTCAGGGGGGATGGCCATGCCGCAATCCCTTCTCCTCCAGTCTCCTCTTGGGATCTTAGGCACGCACTCACACGCGCCCGGCGTGAGTTTAAGCCACCGGGTCTGGGACTTGAACTGTGGTCAACTACATGGGAGTCCAGTGACATAGCCATTACGCCATCTGCTGGTCCCGTCTCTCCTAACTTCTGTTCCCACCCTGGAGAAGCACCAGGTGCCTTCTGAGCTGTCCTGTGCTCCAAGGGGGTTAGTCGTACCTTCAGGAGCACCTGCCCTGCTGGAAATGGTCACACGAGACTGGGCGGTTGTCACTGCTCTTCCCACTGGACCATGGCCGTTTCTCTTGGACAGTTGCCACGAGCTCACTTGTCCTGGGTCAGAGCTGTTTACTTGGTCCTCTCAGGTGCTTGTGGAATGAATGAATAAATGTAGGAGACTAAGTCTCATTCTGCAGTTTTTTTCCTCTTGTATAAGTACTCATCTTCCCTGGCCCTGTGTGAGCACATGCACGCCTCTGGGTTGCTCAGGGAGGCCCTGAGACTCAAACCATGGCCTTCCCTATGGGTGCAGCTAGGATACCACTGCACCATCAGTTGGCCCGTCTCTCTCTGTATCTAAGCACCCTTTTACGGTGGCTATTTTCTGACTTGAGTGTCCTAGAAGCACACCCCGCATTTTCTCAAGTAGGTAGCTGGCCACGTGGAGTCTGTCTCCCTTCTCTCCTAAGTTTTTGCTGTAGGCGCTGGTACTTGCTAGAGAGCTCCAAAGTCACCCCCACGGAGAGTGCTATGTTGTGACCGCCTCTCCTCTCGGATTTCGGGCTGCACGTGACTGACCTGTTTCCCAAGCTGCAGTGTCTGGGACTTTTTTTTTTTTTTGGAGAGGTTTTTGCCATAGGGTGCGTACGCTTGCCTGAAAGAGAGAGAGAGAGACAGACAGAAAGCGAGAAATCACCCTCTGGGAGGATGGCCACGTCACAATCCCTTCTCCTCCATTCTCTTCTTGGGATCTTGGGCATGCACGCACACGTGCCTGGTGTGAGTTTAAGCCACTGGGTCTGGGACTCAAACCGCGGTCAACTAGATGAGAGTCCAGCAACATAGTCATTACGCTAACTGCTGGTCCCAGCATCTGGGACTTGAGCCGCAGTCAGCTGTGTGAGATCTAGCTGCCTGAACCACCACACCACTGCTGAAGTACAAGGCTCGCCCCAATTTAGTCATTTTTAAGTTATCTCTAGACCTTTTCATCTTGTGAAACTGAAACTCTGTCCCTGATTAATACTAACTGCCCATTTGCCCAGCCCCAACCCTTTAACTTCTATTTTCTTTTGTAAGAACCATTTATTCAATTTCATTTATTATCATGATTATTTTAACTCGCTGTGGTCATCAGAGAGAGACACAGAGGGGCAAAATGAGAAAGCAAGCTGCCAGTACCAGAACTCAACTGCTGTTGGCCATGTGGGAGTCCAGTGTCCTAACCACAATGATGGCATTTTAAACTGGTCCCATCCTCCAGTTTATTTTCTGTCTCTGTTTCCTGTCACTATGAATTTGCCTACTCTAGATCCCTTATATAAAGGGAATCCTAACAATATTTGTTTTGTTTTTGGATTAATTCGTTTAACATTTTTTTTTAAATTTGCTTTCTTGGGACCAGCAGTTAGCGTAATGGCTGTGTCGCTGGACTCCCATGTAGTCGACCATGGTTTGAGTCCCGGACCCGGTGGCTTAGACTCACACCAGGCGCATGTGCGTGCATGCCCAAGATCCCAAGAGGAGAATGTAGAAGGGATTGCAGCGTGGCCGTCGCCCCGGGGAATGATTTCTCGCTTTCTGTCTCTCTGTCTCTGTCTGTCTGTCTGGCGAGCGCATGCGCCCTATAGCGAAAAAAACCTCTTCAAAAAAGAAGAAGAAAAAAATTTCCTTTCTTCCATGAGCAAGAGACAGAGACAAGCATCCCCAGCAGGGTCTTTAGCTGGGATCCACGCTAGCTTCCTCTAGGCCAGGTCACGGCATGATCTGCCCAGTGTATGCAAGGGTCTCTGGACAGAAACCTAACAACCTGGACCCTGCAGTGTGGCTGCCGGATATTGCTTGCCCGCTGCTCATCCACCTGGCCCGATGTGATGGCGTTTGTTTTCTTTCTTTCTTTTTTTTTTTGGAGAGGTTTTTGCCACCCATGCCACAGTCCCTTTTCCATTCTCTCTCGGGATCTTGGGCACACACGCACACGAGCCCAGCGTGAGTTTAAAACACCGGGTCCGGGACTTGAACCACGGTATAGTACATGGGAGTCCAACGACATAACCATTTTGCCAACTGCTGGTTCTGTGATGGCTTTTGTTTTCTATAGAAGCTGTAGGGTACGTGTGCCCGCAGAAGTGGAGACAGATGGGGAGAGGGAGCATGAGGAAGCACCTCCTGGGCAGATGGCCATACCACAGTCTCTCCTCTGTTCTCTTGTTGGGGTTTTAGGCATGTACTCACGTGTGCCTGGGTGTGATTTTCAGGCTGCCAGTCCAGGACTCAATCTGCATAGTCAGCCATGTTGGAATCAGCTGTCCCAACCACCATGCCACTTGCTGGTCCCTCTAACATAATGTTTTTTTTAGCTATAGGGCGCGTGTGCTCCCCAGAAAGATAGAGAGAGAGAGACAGAAAGCGAGAAATCACCCTCCCCCCCAGGTGCAATCCCTTCTCCTCCATTCTCCTCTCGGGATCTTGGGCACGCATGCACACGTGCCTGGCATGAGTTTAAGCCACCGGGTCTGGGACTCGAACCGCGGTCACTACATGGGAGTCCAGCGACATAGCCATTACACTAACTGCTGGTCCCCTAACATAATGTTTCTAAGTATGCCACCTATGTGTGTCATACTTCAGGACTTACTCTTTTTGAAGGCTGTGTGAATTCTCGGATAGGCCATTTTGTTTAATTCGTCAGTGGGCACTTGGGTGCGTCCATGTGTCACTGTTGTAAGTAATGCTCCATGAACACGCATGTGGGCACCTCTCTGAGACCCTTCTTTCAGTTCTTTTGGATGCATCCCCGGAGGTGGAACTGCAGGGTCATGTGGTAATTCTGATTAACCTTTGAGCAGTCACTTCACTTTTCCACAGTGGCTGGACCAGGTAACATACTCAGCAGTGGAGGAGGGTTACACTTCTCTCCATGTCCTTGCTAACTCTTGGTTCTATTTGTTTTTCAAGTAACAGCCATTCCAGGACCAGCAGATGACATAATGGTCACATCACTGGACTTCCATATAGTCGATCGCAGTTTGAGTCCCAGACCTGGTTGCTTTAAACTTACACTGGGCACATGTGCATGTGCGCCCAAAATTCTAAGAGGAGAAGGGATTGCAGCATGGCCATCCCCAAGGAGGTGATTTCTCACTTTCTCTGTCCCCTGCGAATGCATGTGCCCTATAGGAAAACTCTCTCTCAGAAAGAAAAAGTAGACATTCTGATGGATGTGAAGTAACATTTGATTGTGGGTCTGGTTTGCGTCTCCCTAAAGATGAGTGATATTGAACGTCTTTTCACGTGCTCATTGGCCATTATCTTTTTTTGAGAAATGTCTATTTAAATACTTTACCCATTTCTTGAATTGGAGTTCTTTTTTTCTCCCTTTTGTAATTGAGATTTATTGGTTGTGTAGAGGGTTGTGTACGTGCATTTCAATTTGTACCCAAGTTTGTTTTTTTTTTTTTTTTACCTAAATTGTTTCTTAGGTATGAATTTCACAAACATTTCTTAGACTAGCGGTAACAGTGGAGCTGGAGAGTATTGCGCCTTCTCTAAGCTGCATGGCGAGAGCTACCAATAGTGTGATGGAACTTGTGGCCCTTTCCAAGACCTCAGCGCCTGCAGATGTCAGCCACGCATCTCCCTGTGCTTGTGGACTGGTTTGGTATTCCACTGGGTGTCAGGGTTTCTTCTGATAGCTTTATGGAAAGGATCAATGAGGATGACCTCAAAGGATTTGTACATGGACTCTTCACCCACCCAGTAAGAATTCAGGACTCTCAGAGCCCCACAGTGGTGTCCAACTTGCTCCTCTGCAACAGACTGGAGGCTTCGAGCAAACTCGAGCTGGTTAACACCATGGTGAACAGACTTGCCATAGGTTGCACCCTTGGGGACTGGGTGTTAGTGGCCTCCATTCTGCACACAAGTCCTGTGTATGACATAACCTTGCTCCGCCTTACAGCCCAATCTGCGCTTTATCAGGCCGGGTGGGGCACGGGGACTGCCCGCAGCGCACCCAATCTTTTTTCCCTCTGGAGAAAGCGCATCACGTTGGACTGCTTCTACTGCCACAGCTCCTGTATGTATTTGGATGCGCCTATCTTGGCTTACCTGATGGCTGCCGTCAGACTGGAAGGAAAGCCCAAGTTTTAACATATGTACCAAAAATTTAAAAAGCCAAGTATCATGATTCTTTTTCAGTTATTTCAGTGACATTTCAGCTTCAAATTTGTAGGCACATTTTCCTTGAAAGGATATCAAGTACCATTCTCTTCAGATTTGAAAGCTGTTAGGTAATTCCCACCAAATCACAGTTTAGTGTCATATGCACTGACATGCTCTAATCTCCAATCTTTTTTTTTTTTTTTTTGGAGAGGTTTTTCGCTATAGGGCGCGTGCGCTCGTCAGACAGACAGGGAGAGACAGAGAGACAGAAAGCGAGAAATCATCCCCCAGGGGGGATGGTCACGCCGCAGTCCTTTCTCCTCCATTCTCCTCTCGGGATCTTGGGCACGCACGCACACGCGCCCGGCGTGAATTTTAAGCCACCGGGTCCAGGACGTGAACCGCGGTCGACTACATGGGAGTCCAGGGACATAGCCATTACACTAACTGCTGGTTCCCTCCAATCTTTTTTTTTTTAAGAATTATTTTTATTTACCTTTATTTATTATTACCATTATTTTCCAATTTGACCAGAGAGAGAGAAAGTGAGAAAGCAAGCTACCAGTTCCAAGACCTGAACCACAGTTAGCCATGTGGGAGGCCAGCACCCACTTTAACCACCATGCCACCTGCTGACCCCAATCTCCAATCTTTCACAGCACATTAACAAAATTACTAGGAAAACTAGACTAGAAAACCACGACCCAAGGAGTAGTTCTCTTTAGGAAACAATACTACTAAAAAGAGAAAATAGAAATAATTTAAAATATTCAAGACACATTAAATGTATGACGGTGACTCCAGACTGCCATGTAGTGTGCTCTGTACTTAGGGTATAAAAACTACCACCCATGGAATGGAAAGCCAACACACGACAGTCAAAGCCTCCTGCACATCAGCACCCCACTCTTCTGGTTGCACAGAAAAACAACCAGTGAGTTGTTTGACCTTTAAAAAAAGCATTTACACTTAATTTTTTTTTTTTTAATTTCTCTAGTGCTACTGAAAAACTTACATTTTTTAGTAAATGATAAAAATATTCCTCTGGATTGTATAGAAGGGAGACGGACCACTGAGAAGACATGGGATATGACATTTCTTGGACTTGACTTCTTTCTTGCCAGCCCTGTCAGAGGTGGACTCTCCTCATCCTTAGTTTCTTTGTTTTCTGCAGGTCAGTCTGTAGAGACTCAGTCGGCCACTGCAGCCTGTCTTCCTTCTGCTTTCGTGGCTGAAGACCTCCTCCTGTTACCACTCTGGCTTCCTGCACTGCAGGAGCAGGTTCAGCTGACAATCTCGCCATCTCCTCACGGACTCTTTCTTGGCCGCCCCCTCGGCGGAGCTGACCTTCCTCTTGGGCGTCTTGGCTAAGGACAGGGAGCATGAGCAGTGTGCCTGGGGAGCCCCAGCTCACTGAAGCCTTTGCGGAGCTGAGCGGATAGATGCTGCTGCCGCTCCCGCCCCCGAGCTGCTGGCACTTGCAGCGGGGGCCGTGGGAGCGGTGGGCAAGGAGTTTTTGTCTTTTTGTTGTTGAGTTCTCTGTATCTTCCAGAATGTTACTTCTCTATTAGATACATGATTTACAAATATCTCTGATTTATCCATTTTTTGCTATTACTGCCTGTGCTTTGGTGTCATCCAGTAAATCATTGCCAAACCCAAGATCGTGAGGATTTGCTCTGTGTATTCTTCTGAGAGTTTTATAGTTTTAGCTCTTACATTTAGGGGCTCGATCCATTCTGAGCTACTTTTTCTATAGTGTTAGGAAGGGTCACCTTCACTCTTTTGCATGTGAACATCTATTTGTCCAGTGTCATGTTTTGAAAAGAATCACATTTCTCCATTGTATAGTTTTGGAATCTTTGCTGCAAAGCAGTGGGCCCTTTCTAAGCAGTGAGCCTATCTATCCCCCTGGTCTGTATGTCCGCTCTTATACAGTATCACATTTAAAAAAAAAAGATAATAAGCCAGACGGTGTGTGTGCTTGCCTGAGAGAGAGGGAAAGTGACAAAGCATCCCCCTCATGGGGAATGGTCATGCTGCAATTCCCTCTCTTCCATTTCTCCCTCCTTTTCGGAGTTTGGGCGTGCATGCACATGTACCAGATGTGTTTCTCAAGCCACAGGGTCTAAGACTCTAACCATGCAGTCATCCATGTGGGACCCAGCTGCCTTAACCACTATGCCACAGGCTGGCCCAATACCACACTGTTTTGATGACAGTAGCTTTTGTAGTAAGTTTTGGACTGGGAGATGTGATTCCTCTAACTTTGTTCTTTTTCAAGGTCTATTTGGGTATTTGAGGTCCCTCAAGAATTCACATTAAATTTGAAATTCCAGGGACCAGCTGGTGTCATGTTGGTTAAGGTGCTGGGTTCCCACATGGCCAACTGCATTTCAAGTCCTAGACTTGGTGGCTTGAAAATCACACTAGGTGCATGTGCATGCATGCATGCCCAGAATCTCAAGAAGAGAATGGAGAAGGGATTGCAGCATGATTTTCCAAGCCACAGGTATGGGACATGAACCATTGTCGGCCATGTGGAAGTCAGCCCTATTTTTTTTTTTTTTTCCTATAGGGCACCTACGCTCGCCAGAAGGAGAGAGACAATGAGACAGAAAGCAAATGAGAAATCACCCCCCAGGGGTATGGCCACGCCACAATCCCTTCTCCTGCATTCTCCTCAGGATCTTGGGCATGCACGCACACACACACCTGGCGTGAGTTTAAGCCACCAGGTCTGAGATTTGAACTGCGGTCGACTACATGAGAGTCCAGCCACATAGCCATTATGTCAACTGCCAGTCCCAGTAATTTTTTTTTTTTTTTGAGAGGTTTTTACTATAGGACACTTGCGCTCGCCAGACAGACAGAGAGAGACAGAGAGACAGGAAGCAAGAAATCACCCCCCAGGGGGATGGCCTCGCCACAGTCCCTTCTCCCAGGATCTTGGGCATGCACATACACACGCTCGGCATGAGTTTAAGCCGCCAGGTCCGGGACTCGAACCGCCGTCGACTACGTGGGAGTCCAGCAACATAGCTGTTATGCTGACGGCTGGTCCCCCAGTAATGTTATATAGTTCCCAGTGTACAGGGTTTTTTTAACCTGCTTGGTTAAATTGATTGTTAAATATCTTATTAGTTGTTCATATCGTAAGTGAAATTTTCTTAATTTTCAGATTTTTGATTGCTAGAATATACATAGCTATATATATATGGTTGTATTTATTTATATACACTTTGTATTAATTTTGTAACCTGCAGTTTTGTTAAAGTTGTTTATTTTTTGAGATGAAAAATTTCTTTAATTTAACTTTATCCATTTTTTAATTTATTTTAATTTGACCAGAGAGGGATTGAGTGAGAGAGAGAAAGTGAGAAAGCAAGCCACCAGGTCCAGGACTCAAACTGTAGTTGGCCATGTAGGAGTTCAGCGCACTTAACCACCGTGCCATGTGCTGACCCCGAGACATTTTTCTATAGGGTTCATGTGCTTGCCAGAGAGAGAGAAAAAAAGAGACACCAAGAGACAGAAAATGAGCTATCACCCCTCATGGGGGATGGCCACACCACAATCCCTTCTCTTCCATTCTCCTCTCGAGATTTTGGGCACACACACACACACACACACACACACACACACACAAGTGCCTGGTGTGAATTTGAAGCCGCCGGGTCTGAGATTTGAACCACAGTCAGCCATATGGGGAGTCCAGTGACGTAACCATTATGCCATCTGCTGGTTCCTGAATTTGTTTATTAACTCTGAAGTTATTTTGTGGATTTTTTTGGTGGATTCTATATATAACATTATGTCATCTGAAAACATTAGGTCATTGGGAAAGTCATGACTTATTTTTCTATGCCAAAATGCATCATGACTTTCCCAGTGACCCAATAGATCATTGTAGTTTTTCTTTTCCAATTTGGATACCTTTTAGTTATTGGTCTTCTCTAATTGCTTTGGCTAAGATCTCTGTAACTGTATTGAATAGAAGTGGCAAAAGCAGGCATCCTTGTCTTGTCTTTTTATTTGCCAGAGTGTACTTTGCTTGCCGGAGAGCATGAGAAGGAGAAAGCAACCCCAGTGGGACATGATACTTTATTTCTTTGTCCCATTGAGATTTTGGGTAGGCATGTCCATGCTCCTGGCATATTTTTAAGCTGCTAGGGCTGAGATTCGAGCTGCAAAGTCAGTCATGACCCATATACCAGGGTCCAGCTCCCATGTATTTTAATCTAAAAAGAAAAGCTTTTATTATTTTAAAAATTTGCTCTAGGGTACATGTGCTTGTAGGCTGTGGGAGGAAAGAGAGAGTGAGGAAGCACCACCTGGGGCCGGGAATGTCTATGCAATCTCTTTTCCTCCATTCTCCTCTTGGGATTTTGGGTATGCATGCACATGCACCTAGTGTGTTTTTCAAGCCACTACATTCTTAGTTTTTCACTGTCGAGTGTGGTGATTGTCAAGGGTTTTATAGCCTCCTACGTTTGGTCTCACTGTGCTTGCCTTTTTTTTTTTTCTGTATAGGGTGCGTGCGCTCGCCAGAAAAACAGAGAGACAGAAAGCGAGAAATCACCCCACCAGGGGAGATAGCCACACCACAATTCCTTCTCTTCCATTCTCCTCTTGGGATCTTGGGCACACACGCATATGCACCCGACATGAGTTTAAGCCACCGGGTCTGGGACTCGAACTGTGGTCAACTGAGAGTCCAGTGACATAGCCATTACACCATCTGCTGGTCCGGGTCTCACTGTGCTTTTAGGCTTGCCATGATGGGCTCTCCTGGGTTGTGCACAGTATTGTGGGGCAAGCTGTGACCAGCCTCTCTGTCATCTCCTTTGTTCACTTGTTCCTGGGAGTTGGATTACCAGATCCAGTGCAAACACAGTTTTTAAAGCTGCCCCAAGAAAATGATGCATGTGTTCTCGTGTTGCACGGAAGGTGTTTTGTTTTTCTGTACCCTTTTTCACAGTTGTCACTTTATTTATTTTATTATTTAAAAAAAATTATTATTTTTTGCTATTGGGCACGTGCGCTCGCCAGAAAGACAGAGAGAAACAGAGAGATAGAAAGCTAGAAACACCCTCCAGGGAGGATGGCCTTCAGTCCCTTCTCCATTCTCCTTTCGGGATCTTGGGCACGCATGCACACGCACCCAGCGTGAGTTTAAGCCATTGGGTCTGGGACTTGAACCACAGTCAACTGTGGGAGTTCAGCGACATAGCCATTACGCCAACTGCTGGTCCCACAGTTGACACTTTAAACATGCATTTTTCAGTGCAGTCAGTGGAAGATTATACCTTGTTTCAGTTTGTGTGTTTCTATTTCCGGGATGGAACAGTTTCGGGTATGTTTTCAGGAATTTGCTTTTTGAACGTCTCTTGTATGGGTCTGGGTTTGGGATCCTGGCGGGGACGCCAGTGGGTGGAAAGAGATGGCAGCACCTGGTGGTCCGGGTGCCTGGCCTCTGACCCCCTTCCTCTGGCCCTCCCCAGCCAGCTCAGGCCTTTGTGGTAAAGCAGGGCATCCATGTGTCAGGAGCCTCTCCCGAGAGCATCAGCAGCCTCCTCTCAGAAGTGGCTGAGTATGGGACCTGCTACATGCGCCTGAGTCGCTTCTCCCTACAGCCTGTCCTGGGCTCACCGCACAGCAAGGGCCTTGTGTTCCAGGTATGGCCCATGGCCTTGTGAGTCAGACCTCTGTGAGAATCGTGTATATGTTCTGGGGAGAACCTCAGCGATCAGAATCCTAGTCATGAGGGTTCTGAGCCATATCTGGCTCTGGGAGTTAGTTTGGGGGAGAGCTTACTTGCTGGGTAGACTCCTACAGTGTAGCTGTTCAGTGAGTGGGAGAGGAGGGGTGTGCGGGTGTGCAGGGTGTCTGGGGAGAGCTGAGGGGGCACCGTGGGGGGCAGGTGGTGGGGTAAGGTTAACAGTGTTGGCTGTGGACATGGGTGTGGGAGCCAAGCCGTCCCCTGGCACCAGGGCCCTGTCCATGTGCCTGTCCCCCCACCCCTCCCTCCAGGCCTTCACCAGTGGCCTGAGGAGGTATCTGCAGTACTACCGGGCCTGTGTTCTCTCCACCCTGCCCACCCTGAGCCTGCTCACCATTGGCTTTCTCTTCAAGAAGCTGGGCCGGCAGCTCAGGTGAGCCCCGCAGGCGCCTGGCAGGCTGCTTCCTACGGCTGCGCCCTGGCCCGTGAGAACATCCCTGGCCTGGTTGAGGTCACTGGGTACTGACTGTATGTTGGCCCACCATGGCCTGACCTGCCTAGCCCGAAGGGTTCCCAGTTCTGGCCTGAATAACATACAAGGTCCTTGTGGCTGTGGGCTCTGGTGAACAACCAGGCAGCATCTGGCAAGAACCACAGAGAAGGGAGAGTGAGGTGGGTGTGGTGGGAGCTGCACGAGAGATTTCCAGGCAAAGGGGCAGCAAGCGTGGATGCCCCAAGGGGGACCTGAGGGCTGGAGACTGGCAGGGTGGAAGCCTGGAGGTCTGGAGGGTGTCGGAGTGGTGGGTTTTGGCTGATCTAGGTGGGGAAGAGGGGCCTGTGAGTTGTGGGCCGGCTGGGTCTCAGGTAGAGGCGTGTCAGGTAACGGGTCTTAGGGTCATGTTGGGGCATGGGAAGGAGGTGGCACGTGGGTAACTGGTGACCTGGGACAGGCAGTGCTGGGCTCAGGGTGGTAAAGGTCTTTAACAGGGCAACACGGAGCATCTCGGAGGCGCTGCTCACCCGCCCTGACGTGTGCTTTGGGTCTAGGTACCTGGCTGAGCTCTGTGGTGTCGGCGCTGCGCTTCCAGGAGCTGGCGGGGCAGGGCCCAGGCCCGCCTTCCCCACGGTGAGGAGGCTGCCCTGGGGAGGGCGGCCCATGCTATGCGCTGTGCCTGCTGCAGGGCCCTGAGCAGCCGCCCTTGTCTGCAGGGCGTGAAGCTGCTGTCCTATCTGTACCAGGAGGCGCTGGATAACTGCAGCAACGAGCACTACCCGGTGCTGCTGTCCCTGATGAAGACGAGCTGCGAGCCCTACACGCAGTGGGTCCCCTGGGAGAGGGAGGGCACGATGGGGCCTCGGCCTGGGCGGAAGGCGACCACTCCTTGGGGCCTCCATGCCCACACTTGCCTGGCCAAACCCACCCCACCTCGCCCCCACCACGTCTGGCTGTGCCCACCTCAGCCTAGGTCATGCCTTTGTTGCCCTTTGGCTACTCTGTCTAACTGCCGACCCCCGACCCCTGCTTAGGTTTATCCATGACTGGGTATACAGTGGGGTCTTCAGAGATGTTTACGGCGAGTTCATGATCCAAGTGAACCCGGAGTACCTTGGCGTCAGAAGTAGGTGGTCAATGCGGGCTCTCCAAACAAGGCCTGAGTGGGGCCATTGCCCGTCCCGGTCACCCTGGGTCTGTTTCTCGTGCAGATAAGTTCTACTGGACTCATGGCTATGTGCTCATCTCCAGAGAGGCGGAGGACTGCGTCCCTGTGTTCCTGAGGCACACTGTCCACGACGTGTACGTCTGCGGGAAGACGGTCAACCTGCTGAAGCTCTGCTGCCCCCAGGTGGGAGGCCAGGGCCGCCTGCGTGGGTCTGTAGGCTATGCTGAGGGCTGGCGGTCCTCTCAGCTGCTTCCAAAGGTTCAGTGTGGGAGTCCGATTCCAGCCGCGGACCCCCTGCGGCATCCCCTGGACAGAGTGGGGACAGAGGTGACGGCCTGGCAGTAGTGCTCCCTCACGTTCAGGAGAGCTGCTCTTTGGAGCTGTGAGGTGGCTGCTGGCTGTTGGCTTAGGGACGAGCTCTTGGGCGGCAGAGCCTCCGGCCACACACGTCACTGATGTCACTGATGGCACAAATGAGCCGTGCGGGCCTCACCACAGGCCCCCCGCCCCCAGCAGCGTCACCTCAGTTGGTCTGCGTTGACCCCTGACTGTAGCCTCCCCCCCACCTGACAGTGTCACCTCAGTTGGTCCGTGTCGCCCCCTGACTGCACTCC
>NW_006160060.1:610532-618156 GCF_000334495.1 Tupaia belangeri chinensis
CCTCCCCCCCACCTGACAGTGTCACCTCTGTTGGTCCGTGTCGACCCCTGACTGCAGCCCCCCCTACCTGGCAGCGTCACCTCTGTTGGTCCGTGTTGACCCCTCACTGCAGTTCCCCCCGGCAGCGTCACTTCTGTTGGTCCGTGTTGACCCCTCACTGCACTTCCCTCCGGCAGCATTACCTCTGTTGGTCCGATATCCCAGTCCCTCGGATCTCAGTGATCTTCTCCCTGGAGGAGCTGAAGGAGGTAGAGAAGGACTGTGCCGTCTACGTTGGGCGCATGGAGAGGGTAGCCCGCCACAGCTCCGTCAGCAAGGAGGAGAAGGTGTGGCCTCCGGCCCTGCTGTGCACCTATCGTATTGGGGTGGTGGGTGGTGGGGGAAGGGCCCTGGGTGTGGGATGTGCGAGGTGGGAGGGTCCCTCCTGGGTGTGTCTCTGGGGACAGTAGCTGGTAGGGCTTAGCCTGAGGGGGTCAGAAGCCCAGGGCAGGGACTCTCCTTTTCTTAGGCCTTCATAGCCTGGTCTATACCAGGCTTTGCTGATGTGGCAGCTCCACTGGGGCTTTCCTGGGGCCACTGGCTATGGACAGCCTTAGTCTTAGACCATCTCTAGGGCAGCAGGGCCAGGGTTTCCACACTCAGGTGGCTGTCGTAGTCTTTTCTCCTGCTTAGAAAGGACGGGTAGAAGGGACAGGAACGCCTGCGGTGGGGATGAGAGCCCTGCACTCTCGGAGAGGCATGACGGTGGCATCAGCGCCACCCTCAGGGACGCCCTCCTGGGCCAATGCCTGGTTGGCACAGGGTAATCCCGGTGGGAAGGCCCTCTCTCTCTGGGACCCATGGGTCCCCCTCCAAGGTGGGCACACATGGCCCAAGATGTTTCCATGAGAGTATGCCTACCCATCCAGTGCCTGGAGCCAGTCTTGTCATCACCTTGAGGCCTCATGCTGTGTTGCACCTGCTGACCCCGATGTGCAGAGATGGAGGGTGGCCGGTGCTATAGGGGTGTTCCAGGCAGTCATTCCTCCTCCCAGTCCAGTCCAGGTGAGAGGACAGGCAATTAGGATCTGGCTTTGTGTACTGATTTTTCAGGAATTACGCATGGAAATTGCAAAACAAGAATTAATTGTTCATGCCCGGGAAGCGGCTTCCAGGGTCCTGAACGCACTGAGTGGTGAGCACAGCCCGAGCCCTCCCTGCTGCAGCTCTGGCCTGCTGGCTGGGACTCCTCCTAACTGTACCTCTTACTGCATCAATGCAGACCGGCAGATGTCAGAACAAATGGCCTTGGATGCCCGGAAGCGAGAGCAGTTCCAGAGACTGAAAGAGCAGTTCATGAAGGATCAGGAGGTGGGTGGTCCCTGCCCTGCAGTGGGTCGGGCTCCTAGAGTCTGGGTTTCACAAATGAGGCTGTGTGTGCTGTGCAGCGGCGCCTGGCAGCTCGGCAGGAGGAGCTGGAGGACGACTTCAGTTATGCCCGTGAGCTCCGTGACAGGGAGAAGAGGCTGAAGGCCCTGGAGGAGGAGCTGGAGAGGAAGGCGAGGTAAGGCTCTGCAGCTTAGGCTTAATCAGAGACAGTTTGACTTTTTATTCCAAAACTTCCAAGCATACGTTAAGGTGCGGCCAGTAAGCTGAACCCAGGACATCCACCTGGGCTGTCCTATTGGGCCACCCTGAGCTGCCCTGAAGCAGCTGGGTGTTGCTGCCAGCATCCTGGTGTGGTGCACACGCCATGTGTTTATGTACCGTTCCCGCTGCTGGTGGATGGGTGTGGGCGTTTGTCCTGCATTCCTCGTGGTGGGGCTGCTCACCCTATAAATGGGGATAGGGCCGCAGCCTTGAGCAGGTGTGCGCCAGTTTAAGACAGGCCTTTGTGGGAGGGGCTGGCTACTTCTTGACCACAGGTGCTATTCGTGGAGCCAGCATGCGGTATACATGTCTCCGTGTGCACTTGTGCACGTGTGTGTATGCACATGGGATAAGTGTGTGTAGGCATGCACGTCAGTAGGTGTTCTCTGTTCGCGTGGAGGAGATGAGGCAGAAGGCCATGTCCCTGGCCTGTGATGGCCAATTCAAGCTTGAGTTCACTTTCTGCTGGTGAGAGGTTTAGTCAGGAGGTGTGGCCTGTGAGGCAGCCTTTGAGTTAAGCAGAGCAAATGTTTCTGTAGGTTTTGCCCCCGTGTTCTCCTGTATCCCTCCCCAGGCCGGGGTCTTGCTCTCTGCCCTTGCCCTTGCTTTAGTGCTGTGGGTCTCCTTGTGCTAGTTGCTCACAGACGTCTGCCGAGCCTTGCTTGGCACCTGCCTGCAAGGGGCTCTGTCCCGAGAGTGGGAAGGCCTGTGGGTGCTCAGAGGGACCATCCCTGGCAGGAGCCTGGGGACAGTGCCCACTGGTGCACAAAGGGCACCTGCTGGACAGTTGGAGCGAGCACGGTGACCATGTCCTCTGGGTGTGGCACAGGCAGGCGCTGGTGGACCATTACAGCAAGTTGTCTGCAGAGGCAGCGCGCAGGGAGCAAAAGGCGCTGTGGAGAGTCCAGAGGCACCGGCTGCAGAGAGAGCGGCTTCGTTTCCTCCAAGAAGATGAGGAGCGCATTCAGGTATCAGCCGTTTCAGACAGTAGCTCCTCCCTGGGCCTAGGGGTCCCTGAGCCCCTGAGGTTGTACACACACCCGTGTGCCTCTCCGGCGGCTTGTCATTCTCGTGTGGCGCCGCCTTGCTGCTTTCTGTCGCTGTGCTGTGGGGGCACGGAGGGTGAGGAGCAACCCTGGCTCTGCATGTGGCAGTTGGGGGTGCCTGGCAGGCTTGAGCTGCTGTGTGGTGTGGACGCTGGCCCGGGGCGGGTGCTGGCTCTGTTGATCGTCCTCACAGCTGCTGCATCTCAGCTTGCTGACTTGAGTTTCAGGGGATGCTGAAAGGTGTGTCCAAGGTCCACAAACCCCAGGAGTCGCTGCCTGTCCTGTGCGCACATTTCCAGGTGAGGGTCTGGTACTCAAGAGCTGAATGCGCCAGACGTGGCTCCCTTATGGCTATGGTGGATACCTATGGACACGTGACAGGAGTAATGTACCCATAGTCCTTGGCGGGTGCCCATCAAAGTTGCAGAGCTGAAGCTGGTGGGGCAGGTCAGTTAGACTGCCAGAGGGAGGCATGAGACCAGATTTCTGGTGGGTCTAGTGTGCACTTGTGTTTTAGGTCGTATCTCCCGGCCCTGAGCACCCAGACGGACGCTGTGGCTGTGACTCCATGCGCACAGAGCAGCACTCAGCCTCCTTTGACTGCTCCGGCAAAGTGAGCGTGCAGCTGCCGCAGCCCCCCCAGGGCCCAGCGGTGGAGGCCAGGCAGGCAGAAGAGGTGGAGCCATTCACTGTCGGTGTCAGCATTGGAGACTTCCTGCCCATGGGCCTGGGGGCTGGGCGTTCCGTGCAGACCAACACTGTCCCTCTCCTAGAGGAGGCATTGCAGACCATTCGCTCAAACCTGCCCCCTGGACCCTCTGGGCCCCCTGGGGAGGCAACTGCTGTGGCCTGCACACAGCCTCCTGTGTTGCAGGAGTATGACTTTCGGACCATCCTGAGACCAGCGGTGGCCACCTTTCCTGGACCAGAGCCCCTCCAGGCAGTAGAGGGCAGTGAGGGGCCACAGCATGGGGGGGTTCTGAGCATGAAACTGAACACACTTGGCTCTGACATGCAGGTGGCTACACCTCAGGCAGAGCTGCTCAGGCCTGGCACTCCTGAGGCTGAGTACAGCAAGTCCACGCAGCAGCTCCCTGGGCAGACGTCAGGGGACAGTGTTCCCACAGGGGACTGTTCCTCTGGATTGGCCCCCACCTGGCTGCACGGGCACGTGTCAGACGCCAATATTCGGGTAGGGGAGAACGTGTCGGACGTGGCCCCCTCCCGGCCACGGTGGAGCACCCACAGACACGTGTCGGACGCCAGCATCCGGGTTGGGGAGAACGTGTCGGACGTGATCCCCTCCCGGCCACGGTGGAGTGCCCACGGACACGTGTCAGACGCCAGCATCCGGGTCGGGGAGAACGTGTCAGACGTGGCCCCCTCCCGGCCACGGTGGAGCTCTCACGGACACGTGTCAGATGCCAGCATCCGGGTCGGGGAGAATGTGTCAGACGTGGCCCCCTCCCGGCCACGGTGGAGCTCTCACGGACACGTGTCAGACGCCAGCATCCGGGTCGGGGAGAACGTGTTGGACGTGGCCCCCTCCCCGCTACAGTGGAGCGCCCACGGGCATGTGTCAGACTCCAGCGTACAGGCTGGGGAGAACATGTCAAATGTGGACCCCTCTCTGCCAGGGTGGAGTGTCCATGGGCACATGTTAGACTGCGGCATCCAGGCTGGGGAGAACATGTCAGTCCCCTCCCGGCCACGGTGGAGCACCCACACTTCTCAGTCCTACGTGGTGCTGGGGGAGCTCTCATCTAAAGACGAGCCCATGGTGTCCAGGCCCCAGCGGAGATGCCCTGGTGATGGATTCCAGTCAGGCCTCAGTCTGGGAACACAGCGCCCTCTCTTGGAATGTAGGCTGCAGCCACCTGTGGAAGTAGTGCCCTCCATCTGCCAGTCTGGCTCAGGCAGTGGGGAGGAGAGTAGCCTCCCAACCTCGCCTCCCACTGTGGTTGGACCCGGCACTCTGGGAGACAGTGCCTCTGAGGAACCAGGTCAGAGTGGGGCAACTGGTGGTCCTGGGTAGGGCTGTGGGGCCCCTAGAGCTCAAGCCAGTGGGGAGGTTAGCGCTGTCCTCAGGCCCTGCTGTCGGCCAGGGCCTGCACTGCCATCCTGCGGGCCCAGACGGGACTGCCTGGCAGGCACTCGACCTTGATCCTCTTCTGTCCTCTTGTGCCTGCTCAGGCCTGGGGAGCAGCAAGGACACCGAGGACCTCTCTCCAGACCGGCCTCTAAGCTTGCAGGTCAGGACGGGCACAGCCTGGGGTTGGGGACGGGCAGTGCGGCCCATGTTAGGCGGACTGAGGTCCTCCGTTTCCTAGGAAGAGGCAGCCACTCAGAGGAGCCCAGGTGCAGCGGAGGCGGTGGCTGAGGGGCGGCATGCGGAGCAGGCCTACCTGGCAGGCCTGGCACGACAGTACCACCTAGAGCCATATCCGGACTGCTACGAGTCCATGTGTGAGTGCGCGGGCTCCGGGGGTGAGACATGAGACGCAGGCCAGCGTGCCGGTGACAGTCCATCTCATGCAGCAGAGCCTCCTGTCGCCCACCTTCTTCACCACGTGGTTCCTCGGGCCTTCGCCTTCCCTGTGGACCCCCAGATCCAGGCAGCTGCAGACGAGACTGCGGTGCAGCTCAGTGAGCTGCTGACGCTGCCAGTGCTCATGAAGCGCTCCATCACCGCCCCACTGGCTGCCCAGTGAGTGCCTGTACCCCGCCTGCCCTGCCCAGTGAGTGCCTATACACCCCGCCTGCCCTGCTCTGCTGCCCAGTGAGTGCCTGCACCCTGCCTGCCCTGCTCTGTTGCCCCTCCCCACCCCACCTGCTGCTGAGCCCAGGCCCCTCCCCAGCGTCTCCCTGGTGAACAAGGCCATCGTAGACTACTTCTTTGTGGAGATGCAGCTTGAGTCACACTTGGAGGCACTGCGCCACTTCTTGCTGATGGA
Source organism: Tupaia belangeri chinensis (assembly GCF_000334495.1). Taxonomy (NCBI): domain Eukaryota; kingdom Metazoa; phylum Chordata; class Mammalia; order Scandentia; family Tupaiidae; genus Tupaia; species Tupaia belangeri. The sequence continues at coordinate 616,162 of NW_006160060.1, forward strand.
GGATGGCGAATTTGCCCAGTCCCTCAGTGACCTGCTCTTTGAAAAGGTGACCTCCCCAGTCTGGGTGGGCTGGCGTGGGGGGAGTCCCAAGCAAAGGGTTACTGCCCGCCATAGTGGCCCCCAGAAGCAGCCTGTGGCCCTGCGGCATTGGCAGAGTACGGGCGCCAGGGCCTGGTGATGGGAGGGCTGCAGCTCCCAACTGAGTGCCCGACTCCCCGGACTCCTGTTCCTTTCTCACTTCAGCTTGGGGCTGGGCAGACACCGGGGGAGCTGCTCAGCCCACTGGCCCTCAACTCCATCCTGAGCAAGGCCTTGCAGTACAGCCTGCATGGAGACAGCCCACATGCTGCCAACCTCTCCTTCGCCCTCAAGTACCTGCCCGAGGTGTTTGCCCCCAATGCCCCGGATGTGCTGAGCTGCCTGGAGCTCAGGTACAAGGTCAGCAACTGTCCTGGGGGACCGTGGAGGGGCCTGCCCTGCGTCGGGCAGTGTGCTAAGCCCAGCCCTCCGAGCAGGTCGACTGGCCCCTCAACATCGTCATCACCGAGAGCTGCCTGAGCCAGTACGGCGGCATCTTCTCCTTCCTGCTGCAGCTGAAGCTGATGATGTGGACACTCAAGGACATCTGCTTCCAGCTCAAGCGCACAGGTGAGGTCCGTCTGGAGCCTGGTGCCCTGTGGCTGCAGGCTGCAACTCACTCTCTGTCCTCTGCAGCACTGCTGAGCCACACAGCCGGCTCCGTGCAGCTCCGCCAGCTGCAGCTCTTCAAGCACGAGATGCAGCACTTTGTGAAGGTCATCCAGGGCTATGTGGCCAGTCAGATCCTGCACGTCAGCTGGTGCGAGTTCAGGGCCCGGCTGGCCGTGGTGGGTGATCTCGAGGAGATCCAGCGTGCCCATGCAGACTACTTGCACAAGGCTGTCTTCAGGTGAGACTGTGGGCTCTGGGGGCCGTGCCCCATTTTGGGCCAGCCCGGCAGCAATACCACTCTCCCCAGAGGCCTGCTGACGGAGAAGGCGGCGCCCGTCATGAACATCATTCACAGCATCTTCAGCCTTGTGCTCAAGTTCCGTAGCCAGCTCATCTCCCAGGCCTGGGGTCCCGCTGGTGGTCCCCGGGGCGCCGAGCATCCCAACTTCGCCCTCATGCAGCAGTCCTACAATACCTTCAAGTACTATTCCCACTTCCTCTTCAAAGGTGAGCCCAGCCTTGGCTGGAGGGTCTACAGGGGTGCCCAGGGTGGGGGCTGGAGGCTGGCAGGAGTCTGGCAGGAGTCTGAATGGCCGTGCTTCCTCAGTGGTGACAAAACTGGTGAACCGTGGCTACCAGCCCCACCTGGAAGACTTCCTGCTGAACATCAACTTCAACAGCTACTACCAGGATGCCTGAGGCCACAGCCAGCTGCCAGGTGCCTTAGGTCCACCATCACCTTTACTGGGTGGGGCTGGGCAGGAGAGGAGAATGACCACACAGAGACAGTCTTGAGGACACTCCTGGTTTATTTAAGGCCCTGGTAGACATGGGGCAGGGGTGTGGGCAGAGGGGCTGCCGCGCCTACCCAGGGCCCAGTGTCCCCACATCACCCAGTGGCATGAGGCTAGGCTCCTGTCCTCACATGAAGCAACTCAGCATGGGCGTGGGTGCCGGCAGGGCTGTGCTGTTGTGTCAGCATCAGACAGAGATGGGTCAGGACTGACTGGATATCTCTGCCGTCATAGAGAGGCAGGTTTGGGCTGGCTTGGCCAGACAGAAGCCCATCACACCTCAGCGTTGCAGCAGCACTGGGGGCCTCGGGAACTCCGGGTACTGGAGGGTGCCGAGGCCACTACGAAGATCACGTCACACACAGCCCTGCTGCCCAGAGGGGAGGCCTGCTGTAGTAGTGCTGCCCGCCAGCCGCCCCGCTAGCCTCCTCGGACTCAGGGGCCGCAGGTGCCTCGGAGGCCTCCCCCTCGCTGTGGTAAGGGGTCTCAAGCAGCTTTAGCACCCCCCGCA
>NW_006160060.1:619687-628926 GCF_000334495.1 Tupaia belangeri chinensis
CTACGAAGATCACGTCACACACAGCCCTGCTGCCCAGAGGGGAGGCCTGCTGTAGTAGTGCTGCCCGCCAGCCGCCCCGCCAGCCTCCTCGGACTCAGGGGCCGCAGGTGCCTCGGAGGCCACCCCCTCGCTGTGGTAAGGGGTCTCAAGCAGCTTTAGCACCCGCCGTACCTGAAGGAAAGCAAGGCTGAGTGGTGTCCAGAGCCATCCCTCCCGAGGACTGAAGTCAGGGACAGGTGCGTGCTCACCTCTGAGAAGTCTCCCTTCTCGGCAGCCTCGATGGCGTTCTGTGCGATGTAGTTCCTCAGGACGTACCTGGGGTTGTTGGCCCGCATCACGTGCACGTGCTCAGCCTGCCAGGCTGCAGCGTCGCCCACACCCTCCATGTCCGTGACCAGCCGTGCCCTGGAACCACACCGGGCAGGTCTCTCCTGCAGGCGCAGCCCCCGCACCCTCCCCTCCCCAAGGTGGGCTGCGGCCATGTCTGGAGGCACCAGGCGGCCCCTGAGCCCTCTGGGCATGCATGTGCCCTCACCTGTACTTCTGCAGCCAGGCGGCCCAGCGGCTACGGTTCCTGTTCTGCAGCTCGGCTGGGCTCAGCTGCTCTAGTTGGGACTGCTGCTCCACGCGCTCCAGCTCCTTTGTGACGTTGGCCCGGGTGCCGATGAGTGCAAAGAGCTGCGGGTTCGACTGTGCCAGCATCAGCATCATGGAGAGCTGCCTGTAGGGCGGCATGGATGGCCCCTTAGCCCACAGCCTCTCTGGGGTGTGTGCGCTGTGCTCTTGCCCTATAGGGAGACCCTCTAGGCAGGTGCGCCCCAGGCTGCACTGGGGGGTGACCACTCTCAGCGCCTGCCAGAGCAGCACCCTGCTCAGAAGGGCCCAGATGGGCAGTGAGGTCCTTCTCTGCCCTCCCAACTGGCTGCAGGCCCTGCTCCGCTGACTCCCCACTAAAGCCTTTTCTGTGCAACCACAGCCTGTTGTTTTTTAATCTAAAACCACAACCAGCTGACCACCAGCACCTCCTATGTCTGGGAGGGTTTCTGGAGAGCCCACAGGCCCTTCTTGGGAAGCCCAGCCTGCAGTGGGGACCACAACTCCAGCCTGGCACCTGCCTCAGCCTGTGTCAGCACTGCTCCCAAGGGGGTGGCGCCTGACTGAACCCCTGGGTGCACTTATGTGCGACCCCAGTGAGCATGTCTCTGCCTCCCCTAGATCCCTTTCTTTCTGAATATTCCTCCCTTTGTGGAAACAGATTTCAAGGAGTAAGACCAGGTTACCCACCGGGGATCCATCTGGGGTCGGAAGGCCACTTTCAGCTCCTCCAGGGAAGCACACTGGGAGGTCAGCATGGCCAGGAACTCGTCCAGGCTCGGAGACTCTGGCTCAGCTGGGAAAGAGCTCAGCAGACAGAAGGTGTTTGTGAAGTCGGCACCTGGAACGTGGCATTGCTCAGGGTGTGGGCAGGCACTGGACCCTGTACTTTCACCAGACTGGCCCACAGGCTTCCATCTACATGTGTGCTGAGCTTATCCAGCACCGGGTCCTGGGAATTCTGACCCTTCACCAGCTCCCACCCTTCCTGTAAAGTAGGTTAGTACAGAAACAGCACTGAGGGTGGTCCTGGCCCATGTTGCTATCGTCATATGGAAACAGGAGAAGCCACTGTAACATGCTTGGCACAGGGCTCAACAGATAACATGAGGTCCGTGACTTACACACTGCAATGTGCAAGGAAAATTCTAAAAAATGACCATGGGGCCAGCAGATGGCATGGTGGTTGTGGTGCTGGACTCCCACATGGCACACCGCAGTTTAAGTCCCAGACCTGGCAGCTTACTTTCTCACTTTTTTTTTCTTTTTTTTTATGGTTTTTGCCTTAGGGCATGTACACTCGCCACAGTGAATCACCCTCCAGGGCGGACAGCCACACTAATCCCTTGATTCTCCTCCTGGGATCATGGGCACACACACACATATGCTCGGCCATGTGGGAGTCCAGTGACATAACCGTTAGGCTATCTGGCCCTTCTCACTTTCTCTTTAAAAAAATAAGCACAAACAGGGACCAGCAGTTAGCGTAATGGCTATGTCGCTGGACTCCCATGTAGCCGACCGTGGTTCAAGTCCCGGACTTGGTGGCTTAAACTCACACTGGGCATGTGTGCGTGCGTGCCTAAGATCCTGAGAGGAGAACGGAGGAGAAGGGATTGTGGTGTGGCCATCCCCCCTGGGGGGTGATTTCTGGCTTTCTGTCTTTGTCTGGCGAACGCACACGCCCTATAGCAAAAAAAAAGTGTCCAGAGAGAGCTGGGGAGCTTCAGTATTAGGTCAGAGAGATTTAAGTTGAAACTTACAAGAGATGAGTACTATATATGATAAGAGTCATTCATCAAGGAAATACAAAAACTATAGATAAATACACCAAATAGTCCCAAAACATGCATTTGTAGAATTGAAGGAAAAAATAAACAATTATATAAGAGCTGGAGACTTTTTTTAAAAAGGTTTTTGCCATAGGGCGCATGCACTTGCTAGAGAGAAGGAAAGTGAAAAATCACTCCCCAGGGGGATGGCCACAGCACCATCTCTTCTCTTACATTCTCTGGATTTGGGGCACGTGTACACATGCCCGGTGTGTTTCAAGCCACTGGACTGGTACTTGAACTGTGGTTGGCGGTGTGGGAATCCAGCACCGCAACCACCACCTGCTATCCTGAGCTGGAGACTGAACACCACTCTCAGATGGTAGAACATCCAAAGGCTGATAAATACTTTATGCGTGGGGCCACCAGATTGCACATGGTTACATTGCTGGACTCACAGTGGCAACTGCAGTTTGAGGCCTGGACTGGGTGGCTTGAAACTCACCTGGGCACGTGTGTGTGTGTGTGTGTGTGTGTGTGTGCCTAAAACATGTGTGTATGTGCCTAAAATCCCAACAGGAGAATGGAGAAGGGACTGCAACATGGGCGTCCCCCCTGGTGGTGGTTTCTCACTTTCTGTCTTTCTCTGTCTCTGGTGAGAGTATGTACTCTATAGCAAAAATCTCTTAAATAAAAAGGAGGGGGGGGACAGCAGATGGCATAATGGTTACATTGCTGGACGCTGACGTGGCCAACTGTGGTTTGAGTCCCAGATCTGGAGGTATGAAACTCATGCTGAGTGCGCATGTGTGTGTGCCCAAAGTTACAAGAAGAGAATGGAAGAGAAGGAATTGTGGCATGGTCATCCCCCGGGGGGTGATTTCTCATTTTCTGTCTCTCTATCTCCCTGGTGAGTGCAGACACTCTTTAGCAAAAAACACTTTAAGAAGATTTATACTTGAATGGGACCAGCAGTTGGCATAATGGGTATGTCGCAGAATTCCCATGTAGTGGACTACGGTTCACATCCTGGACCTGGTGGCTTAAACTCACGCTGTGTGTGTGTGTGCGTGCCCAAGATTCCGAGAGGAGAATGGAGGGGAAGGGACTGCGGTGTGGCCATCCCCCCTGGGGGGTGATTTCTCACTTTCTGTCGCTCTATCTCTCTGGTGAGTGCAGACACTCTTTAGCAAAAAACACTTTAAGAAGATTTATACTTGAACAACAGTATAAATCAACTAGATTTGACACACATATGAAGTGCCTAATAAAAGAATACAGTTTTCTCAAATGCACACATGACAGTCTCCAAGGCAGAGCTTCAGTAAATTTAGTTAAGCGTGGAGAACAGCCAGTCTGAAAACATGTGGCCTGTGGGAACCAGCAGTTAGCGTAATGGCTATGTCGCTGGACTCCCACGTAGTCGACCGCGGTTCGCGTCCCGGACCCGGTGGCTTAAACTCACGCTGTGTGTGTGTGTGTGCGTGCCCAAGATCCAAAGAGGAGAATGGAGGAGAAGGGATTGCAGCTTGACCATCCCCCCTGGGGGGTGATTTCTCGCTTTCTGTCTCTATGTCTCTGTCTTTCTGGCGAGCGCACGCACCCTATAGCGAAAACCTCTCCAAAAAAAGAAAAGAAAGAAAAAAACTCATGCCAGTCATGTGTGCATGCATTCCTAAAAATCCCAGGAGAGAATGAAGGAGAAGGGATTGCAGTGTGGCCATCTCCCGGGGCGGGTAAGGAGAATGGAGAAGGGACTGCAGTGTGGCCATGGTGGGGAGGATGATTTCTCAATTTCCCTCTCTCTGTCTCTCCAGCACGTGCACATATGCCCTATGGCAAAAACCAAAACCAAAAGAACATAACACCTTAAAAATAAACTTTGGGGACAGCCTGTGATGTGGTGGTTCGGGTGGCTGGAGCCCATAAGGCCAACTGTGTAGTTCAATTTCCAGACCTGGTGGCTAGGGGACATGCAGGGCATGTCTGCATGTGTGCTCAGATGTCCCAAAGCAGGGGAGAAGTAGAGACGGGGTGCAGTGTGACCCTTTTCCATAGGCGTTGCTTTCTTGCTTTCCTTCCCTCTATCTCTGGCAAGCGTGCATGCCCTCTGACAATTTAAAAACAAAACAAAACCCCACCAACATATCAACAACCTAACTTCATGAACTAAAACAAGTAAAAATAAAAACCCAGCAAAGCAGAAAAGAAAGAAAAATAAAGACTACAGAGAGATAAATGAAATAGAGAATAGGAAAAATAATAAAGAAAAATCAGTAGGGGTTAAGAGTCCTTTGAAGTGATCAGAAAACTGGAAACCTTTAGTTAGAATGAAAAAAAGGTATGATATAGATCAGAAAGAAAAGTGGAGGTATCACTGCTGATTATACAGAAATTAAAAGAAATTACAAGAGGGACCAGCAGTTGGCGTAACGACTATATGCTGGACTCCCACGTAGTTGACTGCGGGTTCAAGTTCCAGACCTGGTGGCTTAAACTCACCCCGGGCACGTGTGCATGCGTGCCCAAGATCCCGAGAGGACAATGGAGGAGAAGGGATTGCGGCATGGCCGTCCCACCTGGAGGGGGATTTCTCGCTTTCTGTCTCTCTGCTTCTCTCTGCCTTTCTGGTGAGTGCATGCGCCCTATAGCAAAAACCTCTCCAAAAGAAAGAAAAAAATTAGGGACTAGCAGTTGGCGTAATGGCTATGTCGCTAGACTCCCACGTAGTCGACCGCGGTTCACATCCTGGACCCGGTGGCTTAAACTCACGCTGGGCGCGTGTGCGTGCGTGCCCAAGATCCCGAGAAGAGAATGGAGGAGAAGGGATTGCAGCGTGGCCATCCCCCCTGGGGGGTGATTTCTCGCTTTCTGGCGAGCGCACTGGCCCTGTAGTGAAAACCTCTCAAAAAAAAAAAAAAAATTACAAGAGAATGCTATCAAAGACACAGCATGACTCCACCCACAGGCAGTATCTAATCAAATTCAGACAACATGTGGAATGGGGGTGACTAGGGATCAGGAGAGGGAAAACAGGAGTCACTCATGTGCGGTTTTCCATCAAGCGAGTCAGCTCTAGGGCCCTGCTGGAGAGCATGGTGCCTGCCGTCCACAGTAAGGTGTTACACTCAGAACTGCTCAGAAGGTAGACAGATCCATGTTAGGCTTTCTTACCATAACCCACCAAAGCTTTTATTTATTTATTTAAATTTGACCAGAGAGGGACAGAGTGAGAGAGAGAGAGGGGGGAAAGTGAGAAAGCAAGCCGCTGGGTCCAGGGCACAAACCACGGTCAGCCCTGTGGGAGTCCAGTGCCCTTGATCACCACACCACCTGCTGGACCCCCAAAGTGTTAATTTGGCTATCAAATAACCCAGATGACATGGACAAATTCCTAGAAGTTACCAAAACTGATTCATAAGGAAATAGAAAATCTAATCAGAGCTATAATCAGGAGATTGGTTAGTAATCCAAAACCTTGCAAAGAAGAGACCAGGGTCAGAAAGGTTCACTGGTGGGGACCAGCAGTTAGTGTAATGGCTATGTTGCTGGACTCCCATGTAGCCCACCGCGGATCGCGTCCCGGACCCAGTGGCTTAAAACTCAAGCCAGGTGTGTGTGCATGCGTGCCCAAGATTCCTAGAGGAGAATGGAGGAGAAGGGATTGTGGCGTGGCCATCCCTCCTGGGGTGTGATTTCTCGCTTTCTGTCTCTCTCTCTCTGTCTAGCGAGTGCACGCGCCGTATAGCAAAAAAAACCTCTCCGAAAAAAGAAAAATAAAAAAATAAAAATAAATAAAAAAAATAAAAGAAAGAAAGAAAAGAAAGGTTCACTGGTGAGACAATGAGAGGAGGTGACACCAGTCCGTCTCAAACTGTTCTGAGAAGGTTTGAAGAGAAGGGAACGCGCCTAACTCACTGAGTCCAGCATGCCCTGATCACAAAGCCAGACACAATACAAGAAAACTATAGGCCAATACCTCTCATGAACATAGATGCAAAAATTCTCAACAAAATGCTAGCAAGCTGCATCCCGCAGCGTAAGACAGGGATTCTACAGCAGGACCAAGTAGGATTCTTCCCCAGAGTGTAAGGAGATAGGGGTGAAGGAATAAAACCAGAGGATCATCTCAGCCCACGCAGGGAAAAAAGAATTTGACAAAATTCAACATCCTTTCTCGGTAAAACATTCAATAAACTAGAAGAAAACACAATAAAGCCGGGTGTAAAAAAGCCCCCCAGCTAGCACTGTACCGATGGGGTGAGATGGAAAGCTGTTCCCTTGATCAGGAGGAAGCTGGGGTACCCACTGTCACCACGTCTACCCAGCACAGAGCAGAGTTCCCACTGGAGCAACTGGGGGCAGTGATGCAGGAAGGCAACCCCACTGACCACGCCCGACAGAGTGGGGATTCAGACACTGAGACCGGCTATAGTGTAGTGGTTAAAGGAGCCGGATACCACACGACTGACTGTGGTTCAAGGCCCAACTAGTGGCTCGAAAAACTGACCAGGTGCACAAGCACGCGTGCCCCACATCCTGACAGGACGGAGAAACGGAGAAGGCTGTGGTGTGACCATGCCCCACTGGGGACTGTTTTCCCCATCACCCTCCCTTGAGTGCTCCTGCCCTCTAGCAATTTAAAAAAAAAAAAAAAGAGGCAAAGAACTTCTGCTTGGGATCTGGAAAAGCTCTGGAGATGAGCAGTGGTGGTCACAGCGTGAGGATGGAGATGGGGAGGCTGCACATTTCACCACAAGGACACAGCCCCCGCCGTGGCGGGCGTCTCTCCACTCACCAGTCTGGTGCATGGTCTCTAGGAGCTGGTCCACCAGCGCCCTGTCCCCCTCCTGCTCCCTGTGCACGAGGCCCAACTTCCTGCGCATCTTCTGCAGGTAGTGCCTCTGGAACTCTGCATCGAACTCCTCGGCCACGATGGCTTCTCCCAGCTCCAGGGGCAGCTCTGGCTCCAGGGCCTCGGCCAGCTTCTGCAGGTTCCACTTGCACACCTCAGGCTGCTTGCTGTATGCGTAGCGCCCAGCGCTGTCAGAGGCGTTGCACACGTGCTGGGGGTCGTACCTGCACACAGGACGAGGGCTGCAGCGGTCTGCGCCCTGCCCCTGCAGTCGCCCTGGATGCCTCTGCGCACAACTGCCCTCTGTAGGGCACGGGCGCTCACAAGACAGAGAGCCAGGAACCAAGAAATCACTCCCCAGGGATGGCCACGCTGCAATCCCTTCATTCTCCTCTCGGGATTTTGGGCATGCACACATACACGCCACCTGCTGGCCCCCACAACCGCCCTTTCTAAATGCTGATTGCTGAGCTTCCTCGCTCAGTACCCTCAGGGGATTTCTGCTTTTGGCATCAGCCAACCAGGCACTGTGGAGAAATAAATGTCCCAAAGGATTACACACAGAGGACATGCTGGAAGGCCAATACTCCCTGCTCACTCTCCCCCCACCCCTAACAGTCCCTGTGCTGTGGGCTTCTCTGCCCACCCGGGCACCTATTCTGGCCAGGCAGTGGCTGACTGGGCCCAGGGAGGGCTCACCTGTCCAGGAAGCCGAAGGGCCCATAGTCAATGGTGAGGCCCACGATGCTCATGTTGTCAGTGTTGAGGACGCCGTGGCAGAAGCCCACACACTGCCACTCCGCCACTGTCCTGGCTGTGCGCCGAGTCACCTGAGGCAGGACAGGCACTGCTCACTCCCTCCTCCTGCGCCCAGCCTCCCACCCTTGGCCACCCTGTGGCTGTGCTCCTCTGAGCAGTCTCGCTTGCCGGTGGTTCCCATGGGGAAGTGTCCCCGGGTGCTCTGTGACCTCCTCAGCCATGGGACAGATAGTTCGGGTGCTCGAGGATCAGGAGGGTTGGCACATGTGAGCTCTAACCCCCACGTATATTGTCTGTCGTTAAATGCTCACCAGAGACAGCGAACCTGACATCCCAACACTCAGGCCTGGTGGGAAGGCCCCGTGGGAACAGGTAGACAAACCTGCGCTGGTCCAATGTACCCCAGGGTGTGTGCCCTCTCCCACGGGGGCTGCCGATCCTGCCCCTTCCTGGGCTTCCTGGCCAGAGAGAAAGCCGGCATGCCCTACACTGGCCAGTCTTGAGGACAGGCCCCAACCAATGGGGAGACCAGGAGCTGCATGAAGGCCTCACGCCTAGTGTCCACCAGACGCTGACCCCTCACTAACTTGAGCCTGGTGTGAGGTGCAGGCCACAGTGCTCCAGGAAGGAGGCAGCACCATCTCTCGACTTCACTGTGGGAGGATGGACGCCTGGATGACACGACCTGCCAGACCACCACCTCGCCTGCCCTCAACACAAGGCCCCCTCGCCCTCTCTGCACATCGGGCGCCCACATGCGGCTGAGGTAGGGCAGGGAATGAACAGGGATGGAAGAGCACCAACACGGCACGGCACACTTCTGCCAACTCTCGGGCTCTCAGCCTCAATGGCCCAGGGAGGGTCTGGCCCTGGCGGTCTGACCCCTCTTGGAGAAGGTGCGTTCCCTGTCTCCACTAGACACCCTCAAGGCCCTCTGACTCCCTATAACAACTTCAACGCTGTCAGACTGTGTGTGGGACGTGTGCACTGTTGGACAGGCCAGGGGCACACGTCTGACTGCACTGGGGTCGCCTGACCCGAGCTGGTGCCTTCAGCATCTGGCTCAAACCAAGACCCTAGCTCCCACCTGTGATTTCCTCCCCTGCAGGCACTCTCAGGGACACACCAGCATGGGACACACCAGCACGGGACACACCAGCACGGGGTACACCAGCACGGGACACACCAGCATGGGGACACACCAGCACGGGACACACCAGCATGGGGCACGGGGACACACCAGCAAGGGATACACCAGT
>NW_006160060.1:629086-629685 GCF_000334495.1 Tupaia belangeri chinensis
GCAGAGGGACACACCAGCGCGGGACACACCAGCATGGGGACACACCAGCACGGGACACACCAGCATGGGACACACTAGCACGGGATACACCAGCACGAGTGGGGGCACACCAGCACAGGGACATACCAGCACAGGACACACCAGCATGGGACACACCAGCACAGGGTACACCAGCACGGGACACACCAGCATGGGACATACCAGCATGGGACACACCAGCACAGGTTACACCAGCACGGGGCACGGGGACACACTAGCATGGGACACACCAACACAGGGTACACCAGCACAGGGTACACCAGCACGGGACACACCAGCACGAGTGGGGGCACACCAGCACGGGACACACCAGCATGGGGACACACCAGCACGGGGACACACCAGCACGGGACACACCAGCATGGGGACACACTAGCACGGGACACACCAGCACGGGGTACACAAGCACGGGGGGGGGGCACACCAGCACGGGGTATCCCTTCTGGCCTGAGCACTATGCGAGAAGTCAGGCCTGGACAGCCAGGGTGATTTGGGGCTTGGGGGCAGCTGAGAGGAAGGCCAGCACTCAGATAGATGTAGCCTCTGTTTACCTGACACTC
>NW_006160060.1:629724-634158 GCF_000334495.1 Tupaia belangeri chinensis
GGCATTCCTCTGCACCTTGTCGCCGGGGTGGGAAGCCTGGATCTCAGGGTAAAAGGAGCTGATCACGTAGTCGAGCAGTTGCACACGGATGTCGTTCCTTCCCACACTGGGACCCGCACGCCCAGTGTGCTCATCTGTGGGCTTAAAAATCTCAAAGGATCCAAACCTGGAGGGGAGACCCAAGTTTTCAGCAACTATGACCAGGCTGTCCATGGCAGCTGTCCATGACCCGGCCGCTCCCAGAACTGACCAAGCTTGTGTGCCCACAGCGTGGGATGGTGTGGGGAGGCCCACAGGGCTGCAAACATGGCACACCACCCTCACCCTCGCCTGGCCACTCGAAGAGGGTTCTGTATGCACCCTCCCACCCTGAACACATGCGGAACACGTGTGGGAGTAGTCAGCAGCGGCTCCCACCTAGGTGAAGGGCCCCCAAAGTCTGGAGACGTTCTTCGTGCCACGATTGGCACATGGTGGGCGGAGGCCTGGCAGGCTGCTAACCTTCTGACACCCAGAATGACCTCCCTGTGCCAGCATCTTGGGCTCGAAGAGCAGAAGACTGTGTTGGCCCCCCACCCCATCCTGCCAAAGGATGGCAAATGCAGAGACCAACACAGCCAGTCTCAGGCGTGGGCGACTGGTGCTCAGGAGGGTACAGGCAGCCTGGGCCTGGCAGGACAGAACCACAGGGCACCTCAGCCACCTCCTGGCAGCCCCAGGTTCAGGTCATGAGGATTGAAAAAGTGTTATCTGCTGGACACCAAAGACAAACGGCAAAGGTCAGTGGGAGGAGATAACAACTGGACCAGAAAAGGACACGGCAGGTACTTGAGTGCGAGACGGCCTGCTATTAAGACACTGGGCGATGACAACCAGCAGTTAGCGTCATGGCTATGTCGCTGGACTCCCACGTAGTCGACCGTGGTTCGCGTCTCGGACCCGGTGGCTTAAAACTCAAGCCGGGCGCGTGTGCGTGCGTGCCCAAGATCCCGAGAGGAGAATGGAGGAGAAGGGATTGCGGCGTGACCATCCCCCCTGGGGGGTGATTTCTCGCTTTCTGTCTCTATGTCTCTCTCTGTCTGTCTGGTGAGCGCACGCGCCCTATGGCAAAAATCTCTCTCTAAAAAAAAAAAAAAAAAAAAAAAAACCCCGGGGGGGAGGGGTTTCCTCTGCCCATCTGTGTACTTCCTGTGAACAGCTCTGAACATGCACCTTTCCAGAACCTCATGTTCCAGAGCCCTTCTTCCTGGAAGTGCCACTCAGGAACCCTCTTCTGACGCCCAGGCCCCACACTGTCCCCTTCTCTGCTGGTCTTGCTCTGGCTCAAGCTGCCTCTGTAGCCATCTCTCCCAGCTGGGAAGGGCCCAGAACCACCACCTACATGGGGTGGGACCCAGTGAGGAAATGCCATGGGCCAGCTGCAATCCGTGGGGTCAGGATGGGGCTCCCACTTCGTGGGCATCTGCTTGTGGTTGTTCTAGAGACAGGCTGGCCTTCTGGCTGCACAGCGCGATCTCGTAGGACTATGGACAAGGGTACGTAACAGGCCGAAAGGAGCCCGGCATTACCTGATGAAAGTGGGAGCTATACGCAACACAACCGTGCACTGTTCATATTTTGGATTACCATCATAGAACACGTCACGCACCACCGTGGACTCGGACGTGACACAGGCCCCGGCCCGCGTGGTGGGGACGCCCAGGTGGAACATGGCTTCGCTACACAGGAACTCACGGATGCTTGACCGCAGCACTTTGCGCCCGTCGGCCTGTCTGAAACCAGATGCACACGTCACCAGTGTCCGGCCAGTACAAGAGTCAGGACGGCAGATGGGAAGGACTGGGAAAGCCCCGCCCAAAGTAGAACAGGCCTTCCCGGGCTGCTGCCACCTCACCGCCAACAGAGCCCATGGGACACCAGACCCTCACGAGCTCAAGACTGCCCCTGGCTGGGCAGTGCAGTGCACAGCAGGGCTGCCAGGCCTCCCCAGGACACTCAGCCAGCCTGAAGGAGCACTTGTTTGGTGAAGTTCTGTCACAAAATACTCTCACAATAAGACACCACAGCCCAGCACTATTTACAGTAGAGAAGCAGCCAAAAACAATGCAGAGGGCATGGAAAGAGGCGTTGCTGCTGTGTGGCCCAATGGTCTGAAGCACACTCCTCAGAAGAGGGGTGGAGCGGGTCTGGCTTCCCAGGGCAGGATGTGAACCTGACTGCAGCTTTGGAATGGGCAGGGCACAGGCCAGAGCAAGGTGTGGGCAGTGCAGAGGTCAAAGCAAGTCTCAGTACAGCACACACAGCACGAGGCTTACGGGAGGCCATGCATGCCGAGCCGGTATCTTGGCATCATGGCCTTGCCAGGGCCGAGCCACCAAACAGCAGTTCTCTGAGCAGGCCAGGGCTCTGCTCGCTCTGCTCTGGATAACTTTATGGCTTGAATTTGTTTTTTCTCTATTCATAATAGAACATGAAAGACAGACAGAGCACACTCCCAAATGGGGCCTAGTCACACCACATCCTTTTTCCAAGTTTATTTCTTGTCCAGATTTGGGGCACAGATGTGCACCTTGAACCTGGTTGGCCATGTGGGAGCCAGCTCCTTCTGTGCACTGCTTAGCCACTGTGCAGTGCTATTGTTTTGACCTGCCTGCATTACAGACTACGCCAGCCCGACTGAGAAGTAGGAGCGCCTTCCTCCAGGCCCCCAACCACAGCACTAGTGCAGCCACTGGGCATGTTTTGGGCTGAGGCTGGGGATCTAAACCGTGGCTGCCGCCATGAGGGTCCAGCTTCTTTTAAGCAGTGCATTACTGCCATGTCAGGGCCGGCTCTACCCCTTCTGACAGCCATTCTAACACGTGTGAGGTGGCACCTGGCTGTAGTTTCAATGTACATTTCCCTAATGACTACTGATGTCAAACATCTTCTCATGTGCTCACCGGACATTATCTATCTTCTTTGGAGAAATGTCTACTTGATTCTTTGCCCAGTTTTGAATTTAGGCTTGTTTCTGTCGTTGAGCTATGTGTGCTCTCTATGTGTGCTGGACATGAGTCCCTTATCATACATGTGACTTGTAAATATTTCTTCCCATTCTGTGAGTGCCTTTTACTCTGCTGATATTTCTAAATTTATTTTGTAACTGGAAGAAGGCACACATGTTTGCCAGAGAGAAAGAGGGAGCACCACCCCATGAGGCATGGCCATGCTGCAATCCTTTGGCATACACGTGCATGCACACACCTGCGTGTGTGGGATCCAGCTCCCAATGCACAGCATCCAGTCACTGTGCTACAAGGCAGACCCAGGTGTCCTTTTACTTTTTGTTTTGGAGAGGTTTTTGCTATAGGGCGTATGTGCTCACCAGAAAGAGACAGACAAAAAGCAAGAAATCACCCCCCAGGGTGGATAGCCATGCCGCAAACCCTTCTCCTCCATTCTCTCGGGATCTTGGGCACGCATGCACACGTGCCCAGAGTGAATTTAAGCCACAGGGTCCAGGACTCGAACTGTGGTTGACTACATGGGAGTCCAGTGACATAGACATTACGCCAACTGCTGGTCCCCTATTTTTTATTTTTTAAGAGATTTTTGCTATAGGGCATGTGTGCTCGCTGGAAAGATAGACAGAAAGCGAGAAATCACCCCCAAGGGGGATGGCCATGCCACAATCCCTTCTCCTCTATTCTCTTCTCAGGATCTTGGGGATTTGTCACACATGCACACGTGCCTGGCATGAATTTTAAGTCTCCAGGTTCAGGACTCAAACCACGTCAACTATGTGGGAGTCCAGTGATGTAACCATTATGCCATTTACTGGTTCCGAAGTGTCCTTTTAAACTTCATAAGAGGGGCCACAAGGTGGTTTAGTGGTTAAGGCAGTTGGACTGCCATATGGCTGACTGCAGTCAAGTCCTGGACCTGGCAGCTGGCTTTTTCACTTTCTCTCCTTCTCTGGTCAACTTTAAAAAGTAAAACTAAAAAATAATGGCAATTGGGGCCAGCAGGTGGCATGGTGGTTAGAGGTACTGGACTCCCACATGGCCAACTGTAATCCGAGTCCCTGACCAGGGAGCTTACTTCCTTGCTTTCTCTTTCTCTCTCTCTCTGATCAAGTTAAAAAACAATAGTAACAAATGGAATTATATAAAATGACATAATTATTAAAAAATGAAATTTCGGGGGGCCAGCAGTTAGCGTAATGGCTATGTCGCTGGACTCCTGTGTAGTTGACCGTAGTTCAATTCCCGGACCCGGTGGCTTAAACTCACGCCAGGTGCTTGTGCTCACGTGCCCAAGATCCCGAGAGGAGAATGGAGAAGGGATTGTGGCGTGGCCTTCCCTCGTTGGGGGTGATTTCTCGCTTTCTGTCTGTCTCTGTCTGGTGAGCGCATGTGCCCTATAGCAAAAGCCTCTCAAAAAAAAAAAAAT